>NW_027507764.1:45793396-45993396 GCF_037356315.1 Lithobates pipiens
GAGGATCATTTTTTTCATGGTAGTGTTGACGAGGTTCTTTTCTCTTAAAGGGGCAATGTATGTTTTTTTTTTTTTTTAATCTCTTTCAAATGTAGCTTGTGATGATTGATTGTTTTTAAGTAACACTTGAGTAACTGGGAAGGCTTTTGGTGATCCTGGGACCCGGTGATGGCTGTGATAGGAAGAATAAGGTTGATACATACGGGGAAAGTCCACGGATGACGTGCGCCCCAAATAAAGGGGAAGGCACATTGGGACCTATTTGTGTATAGCTCAATATCTAGAGGTGAGCAGCTGGTGTGACTGGTGGAAGAGCAATGGCATGGTGATAATTCGGTATAAAAACTTTAATATTCGGAGGCGTGGTGATAATTCGATATAGAAAAACTTTAATATTCGGAGGAGCGCTGGAACACCAGTTAGCGACCAGGCCTATTCTGACACTTTTTGTTTACAGGTAAAAAATCTGTATTTTTTTTGCTAGAAAATTACTTAGAATCTCCAAATATTATGTATTTTATTTACCGGAGACTCTAAAGAATAAAATGGCAGTCATTGCAATTTTTTTATGTGACACGGTATTTGCGCAGCAATTTTTTTATCACAGTTTTTGGGTCAAAATTCATTTTAATGAAAAAAAATAAAAAACCTACAATATATAACCCAATTTTTTTTGTGAAATATAAAAGAGTATGTTACATCAAGTAAATAGATACCCAACATGCTCGTAGGTTGACGCCAAACTACAGTACTTAAAAATCTCCATAGGCAGCCCTTTAAAATTATTGTTATTGCTGTCACTCTGACGTTCGTTTCTGTGCATGAGCACGGAGGGATAGGTCGCTTTAAATTATTTTTTTTTTATTTTTTTTTATTATTATTATTATTATTTATTTATTACTTTTTTTTTTTACACTGTCCTTTTGTTTTAATTTTTTTTTATTTTTTTTTATTACTTTTATTCCTATCACAAGGAATGTAAACATCCATTGTGATAGAAATAAGGCATGACAGGTCCTCTTTATGGGAAGATCTGATAAGACCCCAGATCTCTCTCTCTACAATGGAAAGCATTTTTTAAAACAAAATAGAAAAAAATGGCCATGTTGACATCGGCCATAAACCGGAAGTGACATTGTACTGATCACTTTTATCGGAAAATGTTAGAGCAGAGTTCCACCCATTTCTGTGCTGACTTTTGGCAAACAGACGCTTGCCTGTCTCACGGTTCAGCGATGCGGACCGCCCGAAGCCTCGCTTCTCTCCTTCTCCTCTATGTGGCGCCAGCATTGCAAGTGTGGCCACCCGGCTGTGACAGCTTGTGGCTTCACAGCCGGGTGCGCACTGCGCATGCACGAGTCCTGAATGGCTGGGCAATCTTCTGGGACCTGTGACGTGTCCCAGAAGATTGCAGGAAGAGGGGTGAAAGGAGAACTTCCACTGGGTGCCACGGTATCACGAGCGGAGGTGGGAGCTGGGTACCTGTCAAAACTAGGTACCCGCTCCCCTTCCCCCCCCAAAAAAATGACATGACAAATGTGGCATGTCAGGGGGTCAGGAGTCCTTAAAGCGGAAGTTCAATGTTTGGGTGAAAACCCTGCATTAAAACCAGGGTTATGGCATTCAGCTGCAGCTATAACCCAGGTATTAAATATCAAATTACGTATTTTCCCAGTTAGGCGGTCGGCGAGTGGTTAAGAACTGTATATGTAAGGACTATATACATATATTCATGTTTCAATAACTTGTATATGTTTGATCCGGAGAAAGTATATACTGTAAATATAAAGGTTTGTTTTGTTAGTATAAGTGATTTAAACCAGGGGTCTCCAAACTTTCAGAACAAATGGCCAGTTTACTATGCTTCAGGCTTTAGGGGGGGCAGACTGTAGCCTGTAGGGGTAGAAAATGGCCCGGTGTCAGTGGAAGTGAATGACCCCCCATCAATGGTTTTAATGGGAGGAATAGTGGCCCATAGTACCAGTAGGAGGGAAAGTGCCCAAATAATTGGTGTCAGTGGGAGAAATAGTGCCCCATCATTGGTATCAGTGGGAGGAATAGTGTCCAATCATTGGTGTCAGTGGCAGGAATAGTACCCCATCATTGGTATCAGTGGGAGGAATTGTACCCCATCATTGGTATCAGTGGGAGGAATAGTACCCCATCATTGGTATCAGTGGGAGGAATTGTACCCCATCATTGGTGTCAGTGGGAAGAATAGTACCCCATCATTGGTGTCAGTGGGAGGAATAGTACCCCATCATTGGTATCAGTGGGAGGAATTGTACCCCATCAATAGTATCAGTGGAAGGAATGGTTCTCCATCATTGGTGTCAGTGGGAGAAATAGTTCTCTGTCGTTGGTGTTAGTGGGAGAAATAGTTCTCTGTCATTGGTGTTAGTGGGAGAAATAGTTTGACGTCATTGGTGTCAATGAGAGGAATAGTACACCATCAATAGTATCAGTGGAAGGAATAGTTCTCCATCATTGGTGTCAGTGGATGGAAGGTTGTTCCATCATTGGTGCCAATGGGAGGAATAGTTCTCCATCATTGGTGTCAGTGGGAGAAATAGTTCTACGTCATTGGTGTCAGTGGGAGAAATAGTTCTCTGTCATTGGTGTCAGTGGGAAAAATAGTTCAACGTCATTGGTGTCAATGAGAGGAATAGTACACCATCAATAGTATCAGTGGAAGGAATAGTTCTCCATCATTGGTGTCAGTGGATGGAAGGTTGTCCCATCATTGGTGCCAGTGGGAGGAATAGTTCTCCATCATTGGTGTCAGTGGGAGAAATAGTTCTCCATAGTGATAGTGATAGTGATAGTACCCTATCATTGTTGCCAGTTGAAGGAATAGTGCCCAATCATTGGTGTCAGAGGGAGGAATAGTACCCCATCATTAGTGCCAGTGGGAGGAATAGTTCTCCATCATTGGTTTCAGTGGATGGAATGTTGCCCCATCATTGGTGTCAGTGGGAGGAATGGTTCTCAATCTTTGATATAAGTGGATGTAATGGTGCCCCAAGGGCCGGATATAGGCGAGCAAAGGGCCACATCCAGTCCACAGGCCACAGTTTGGAGACCACCGATTTAAAACATTGGGATTTGTAGCGCTGCACTTTTTCTATGTTGGTCTTCAAGCTCTGCAAAGTTCTATACATTGGTTAGACACTATCTTGATTAAAAAAAATAAAAAAATAAAACAGCAAATTCCATTGCATTAATTGTGGGTTTTTTGGAAATTGGCCTACAGTCAAGACGCTTCTCTTGGAACATATAACAATGCGCCTTTCAAGATCAGGATATTGGTAAAGTACTTTGTCATTGCCCACTTGTTCGTCAAGATATTTTCACCGTATATGACTTATTTGTTGTCCACTATTTATATAGCAATATTTCAAACCAACCCGATATTTTTAGAAATGGATTCTTGGCGCGGTTATCGTTTTTATCCCTTTCTTTGTGTGATTAGCATTTAGGACAAGACATTCATTTAGATATTTGTGATCGGCTATAATAAAAGCTCTATTTTATAAATATATCCAACCAAAACAGCACAAAAAGTATTGTTAGAGTTGTCCGTGCGCTACGATCATTAGCGAGAGAGAGAGAGAGGGAGATGCATACTTATAAAGTTACCACATGTCCTACAGTGATGAAAGCCAAACCTATTTCCTAGAATAGAGCGTAGAAGGATTGAAGCTATTGTCCACCCAACCACTTCCTGCCATAACATTGTTGTTTGATTAAACATTTCAGCTCTGAATTTGAATAAAGTAAAACTTCCTCATCAATATTTTCCTCTTCTTCGATTCGCTAAATGGTCCTAGAGATTTAAGTTCTTGATGGAACAGACTTTTTTTTTATTGTTTCCTGACTAGTTTATATTTATCGTCGTATCACATTTTCAAATAAAATGGAAAGAAAAATACTTTTTGGCTTTTGAAGTCATAAAAATAATCTTTGTCCAGGAAAAAAAAAAAAAAATAGAAACTTTGTGCACCAGGGAGCGCTGATTCTATTTTTGGAAAAGGCCTTTTTTTTTTATTTTTTTTATTTAGTTTGATTCATTTGTGTAACACCGACATATTTTGCAAAGGAAAATAGTCCCTTGATATTAGTCTGTGTCCTCAAATCACTTGACCTCTGGAAGATTTACCCCCCCCCCCCCCCCCTTTAATGACCAAGGGCATTTTTTGCGATACGGCACTTCATTATTTTAACTGACAATTGCGCTGTCATACTATACTGTACCCAAATAAAATGTATGTCCGTTTTCTCCCCACAAACAGAGCTTTCTTTTGGTGGTATTCGATCATCTCTGCGTTCTTTTTTTTTTTTTTTGTGCTATAAACAAAAACAAAAAAAAAATAGACTTTTGCAAAAACAATATAAGCATATAAAAAAAATTACTTCTTCATAAATGTTAGAGCAGAAAAATGTATGTCCCTTTTCTCCCCACAAACAGAGCTTTCTTTTGGTGGTATTCGATCACCTCTGCGTTCTTTTTTTTTTTTTTTTTGTGCTATAAACAAAAACAAAAAAAATAGACTTTTGCAAAAACAATATAAGCATATAAAAAAAAATTACTTCTTCATAAATTTAGGCCAATGTGTATTCTGACACACATTTTTGGTAAAAAAAAAATCCCAATAAGTGTACTTTTTTTTTTTTTTTTTTTTTGAGCTATAAGCAAAAAAAGACCGTCAATTTTGAAAAAAAAAAACTATATTTTTTACTTTCTGCTGTAAAATATGTCCAATAAAAAAAATGCTAAAAAATTTATTTCTTCATCAATTAAAACCAATATGTATTCTGCTACATATTTTTGGTAAAATCCCAATAAGCGTATATTCATGGGTTTGTGCAAAAGTTATAACATCTGCAAACTATGCAATATTTTTATTTATGTTTAAAAAATGTTTTACTAGTGGTGGCAATCGGTGACTTATTTCGTGACTGCGATACTGCGTCGGACACTAACTTACACTTTTGACACTTTTTGGAGACCAGTGACACTAATACAGTGATCATTGCTAAAGCTATGCACTGCCACTGTACTAATGACATTGGCTGGGAAGGGGTTAAACATCAGGGGCGCTCAAAGGGTTAACTGTGGGCCTAGCCAGTGTTTTAGTGTACTGTATGAAGTGCTTTTACTAGGATAAGAGACTGAATAATTTTCAGATTCCATCCCTTCCCTCCTGTCAGAACGGTAATCTGCCTTGTTTACATTGTTCCTAATCTCAACTTGTTACCTGTATAAAAGACACCTGTCCACAGAAGCAATCAATCAATCAATCAGATTTCAATCTCTCAGCCATGGCCAAGACCAAAGAGATGGCAAAGGGACAAGATTGTAGTCCTACACAAGGCCGGAATAGGCTACAAGACCATTGCCAAGCAGCTTGGTGAGAGGGTGTGGGTGAAAATGTAGCGCTAGTGAATAGACAGTGCTAATAAACTGTACAAATACATAAATGAACATGTACACGAGTGAATAAATCTATACGTGAATAAGTCCCAATTGTGTAAAAATGAAAGGACAGCTAATAAGTCCCAGGGAATGGTGGGTACACCACAAACAAAGGATTGTTCTTATAGAGAAACCAGGAACAGCTGAGTTTGTATCTGTAGGGATTGACAACAACACTGGAATAAGAATGGGTACTCTTACTAGACATGTGCGATTAGTTTCGTACGAATCTCAAATTCGTACGAATTTCTCAAAATTCGTACGTTCGGGAGGATCCGAAATACGAATTGCCGTGCGTCCGAATTCTGTACGGAATACGAACTTTTGTTTACGAATTCGGAATCTCAGTCATTATGCTTATTATGACTTGCAGAAGACTTCTGTGATAGAAGTCAATGTAAATTGCCTGAAGACATCAGTGAAGGACTTTCCTCCTCTCTGGGCAGGCTGCCAAGAAAAGAACAAAGTGATACAATGTTTCTTCTTCAATGGGCTGAACTCCATGTGTAGAAGTTCTCAGTTTAACCATTTAAAGTGGTTGTAAACCCTTACAAACCACTTTGACCTACAGGTAAGCCTAGATTAAGGCTTACCTGTAGGTCCAAGAAATATATCCTAAACCTATACGGTTTAGGAGATATTTGCCTGAAGACAGGCACCGCTGTCTACGGCGCATGCGCACTGAGCGCGGCATTTCCAACAATGGATCTGCCGCACGTGTCGGTTCCTGTGCGCATGCGCGGGAGTGACGTCATCGCGGCTCCGCCGAATGACAGTGGCGGAGCTGCGAGACGCCATCAGCAAGATGGATGCGGCGGACTACAGGGGACAGCGGCGACTTCGCTGGCTCCTGTGTCAGGTAAGTGACACATAATGGACTACTATGCGATGCATAGTAGTCCATTATGCTTTGCCTTTGCAGGGAATGAAAGAGGAAGTAAACCCATCAGGGTTTACTTCCTCTTTAATGACTAAATCTTTTCTGACACTTGTTGCTTACAAGTAAAAATCCAGTATTTTCTGCTAGAAAATCACTCAGAAGCCCCAAAAATTATATATATATTTTTAGCAGAGACCCTAGGGAATAAAATAGCGGTTGTTGCAATATTTTATGTGACGCGGTATTTGCGCAGAGGTCTTTCAAACGCAAGTTAGCCCTTTTATCACAGTGCTGGTGTCAGATCACTCTATCACGGTGCAGGTGTCATTGCTGTATGTCACTGCTCCCTAGAGGTCGACAAAAAAAAAAAGGGCTAACTTGCGTTTGAAAGACCTCTGCGCAAATACCGCGTCACATAAAATATTGCAACAACCGCTATTTTATTCCCTAGGATCTCTGCTAAAAAAATATATATAACTTTTGGGGCTTCTGAGTGATTTTCTGGCAGAAAATACTGGATTTTTACTTGTAAGCAACAAGTGTCAGAAAAGATTTAGTCTTTAAATGGTTAAACTGAGAACTTCTACACAGGGAGTTCAGCCCATTGAAGAAGAAACATTGTATCATTTTGATCTTTTCTTGGCAGCCCAGAGAGGAGGAAAGTCCTTCACTAATGTCTTCAGGCAACTTACATTGACTTCTATCACAGAAGTCTTCTGCAAGTCATAATAAGCATAATGAGCAATGTTTTTGCCTTTAAATTCATCGTAAAGAACGTTCGTACACGTTAACGACAATTCGTATTTCGTACGAAACAGAACGGAATTTCGGACACGAAATACGAAGTACGAATTAATTTTATTACGAATCGAAACGGAACAGAACGGAACGAATTTATTGACGGCACCCATGTCTAACTCTTACCAGAACCAATGGACCTGGATGTCAGCGACACCAGGTCAAACAGGCATGGATAACCGAAACCGCGATGCAGCAGGAATGGTCCAGGGGATCCTGAAGGGTCATTCGATGAGACAGGAATGGTTAATGATGTCCTCGAAGATCCAGTACTCTCTCAGTAGAATCACAATGATGAAAACAGTCACTGACCCATGGGTGACTAGATGGAGAGGTCAAACAGGCTCGTAGTGTAGAAGATATGCAAAAAAAAAGAAAGCTTCCAATGGTGCAGATCAAAAAATGTGGGTTGTTTATTTTCCAAAAAAACAGCATACATAAGATGGTTATTGCCAATTTTGTACTTGTTAAAAATTTTCTGAATAAAAATATTGAAAAAGAAACACCAGCATACAGATAAAATGTGATCACAGATAAAAAGCAATATGGGGAGCAGAGAAACCAAGCCCTGCGCGTTTCGTCCTACTAGGACTTCTATGGGGCATCTAGTGAGAGGGTGACAACAGTTGATGTGATTATTCACAAATAGAAGAAACACAAAATAACTGTCAATCTCCCTCGGTCTGGGGCTCCATGCAAGATCTCACCTCGCGGCGTTTCAATGATAATGAGAACGGTGAGGAATCAGCCCAGAACTACACGGGAGAGTCTTGTCAATGATCTCAGGGCAGCTGGGACCATAGTCACCAGGAAAACAATTGGTAACACACTACACCGTGAAGAACTGAAATCTTGAAGCACCCGTAAGATCCCCCTGCTCAAGAGAGCACATGTACAGGCCTGTCTGAAGTTTTCTAATAAACATCTGAATGATTCAGAGGAGAACTTGGTGAAAGTGTTGTGGTCAGATGAGACCAAAATCGAGTTCTTTGCCATCAACGCAACTCGCCGTGTTTGGAGGAGGAGGAATGCTGCCTATGACCCCCAAGAACACCATTCCAACCATCAAACATGGAGGTGGAAACGTTATGCTTTCGGGGTGTTTTTCTGCTAAGAGGACAGGACAACTTCCCCGTATCGAAGAAACGATGGACGGGGCCATGTACCATCAAATCTTGGGTGAGAACCTCCTTCCCTCAACTAGGGCATTGAAATGGGTCGTAGATGGGTATTCCAGCATGACAATAACACAAAACATACGGCCAAGGCAACAAAGGAGTCGCTCAAGAAGAAGCACGTTAAGGTCCTGGAGTGGCCTTGCCAGTCTCCTGACTTTAATCCAATAGAAAATATGTGGAGGGAGCTGAAGATTCGAGTTACCAAACGTCAGCCTCAAAATCTTAATGACTTGGAGAGGATCAGCAAAGAGGAGTGGGACAAAATTCCTCCTGAGATGTGGGCAAACCTGGTGACCAACTACAAGATAATAATGTCACCGGTCCCCAAAAAGTGTCAGTTGGGATCAGATTTCTCTGACGCAATGTCGCAGTCCCACTAAAAATCACAGATTGCCGTCATTACTAATAAATACAATTAAAAAAATGAAAAGTCCCTAAATCTATCCCATATTTTGTAGACGCTATAACTTTTGCACAAACCAATCAATATGTGCTTATTGTAGCAGAATATATATTGGCCTAAACTGATGAATACATTTTTTTTTTATATTTTGGCTATGTATTATAGCAGAAAGTAAAAAATATATATTTTTTTCAAAATTGTCTGCCTTTTTTGTTTATAGCACAACAAAATAAAAACCGCAGAGGTGATCAAATACCACCAAAAGAAAGCTCTATTTGTGGGGAAAAAAGGATTCAATTTGAAAGAGCAAATCCCCCCCCCCCCCCCCCCCCAGGTAAATATTAGGGACTTTTTAGGCAACAAGAGAAAGGATATAGACAAAAATTATATAGATGGTATTTATTTATAGAAAATTATAAAATTATTCATGTGCAAACATCACCAAAGATAGAACTCATAAAAACGACAAGTTACAATAGTAAAACATTAGTGCGTGGCAATTGTGGATATTCAGCTCGACGCATTTCAGGACAATTGTGAGCAGGGGCTGACTGACAACTCATGGGACCCCCCGGGCAATAGGAGATTATGGGGCCTCCGGGCAATAGGAGATTATGGGGCCACACAGTATACACACACACAGACATACACTATCCACACACAGACACACAATATACACACACAGAATACACACACAGAATACACATACACACAAAGGTACTGGAGGGGCGGGACAGCTATAATCTTGGGATTTTTTTAAAAACACAGATTTTTACATACTGTCCTTGGTTGTATTGAGGCTAGCAACCCTGATGGGGCCCCTTAGTGGCATGGGGCCCTCGGGCAGTGCCCGAGTGCCTGAATGGTCAGTCCGCCCCTGATGGTGAGGTCCTTTCATCAGGGGCATTCAAGGCAAGATGAGACTACCATTGCACGTTCTAAAGACAAAAGCAAAGGAAAAAAATAATAATAGAAAACAAAACAAAACAAACACAAGAAAACAACAGCATAAGCCCATCATGGACAAGGGTGGAGAAACAGGAGCATCATTGATGTCAATTTTGTTTGGATACAGCGTCGCACGACCGTGCAATTGTCAGTTAAAACGACGCAGTGCCGCATCGCAAAAATGGCCTGGTCATTACGGGGTTGTAAATCCTTCGGGCGGGGGGGGGGGGGGGGCTGAAGTGGGTAATTGTGTGAAAAAGTTGATATCCATTTTGATTGGGTACAGCGTTGCATGACCGTGCAATTACCAGTTAAAGTAGCTCAGTGCTGAATAGCAAAAAAAATATATTAAAAATGGCCTGGTCATGAAGGGGGTAACATTTTCCAGGGATTAAGTGGTTAAGCAATTCATGGCCACCATTAGTACCTATCACCTGTTAACACATCGCCTCCAGCCTCTCCATTCACTATGGTTAGATGCTGATGTGAACTTGCAAAACATTAAAATTCATTGTTGCGCACAACTGTTGGCTGCAGATGACCCTCACTGATCTTAAACATATTTCAGTATCTGTAACTGAATAGAAGGTTTTTGTACAGCATGTTCTAATGGTACTTTGGCCTTTCGCCAAAAGGCACTGAATAGGCCTGTTTGTAAAACACAGAAACTGGGAACAGCTGCAGCAATCAAATTTGATAAAAACAGAAAAGAACTTTGTTGTGTTTTCTGCCTTGACTTTTTTTTTTTTTTTTTTCCGTCCAACATCAGTATTTAAAGGCAAGAAGATACTGCAGAGAAAATACAGGAAGACAAAGTTCATTTATAATAAAAAAAAATAAAGTAAATAAAAAAAAAGAAAGCTCCAACATATTCCCCTTTATGTTCATGTTGTATTTCTTTAACCACTTGCTTACTGGGCACCTGAACCCCCCTCCTGCCCAGACCAATTTTCAGCTTTCAGCGCTGATGCACTTTGAATGACAATTGTGCGGTCATACAACACTGTACCCAAATGAAATTTTTATCATTTTTTTTTCCACAAATAGAGCTTTCTTTTGGTGGTATTGAATCACCTCTGCGGTTTTTATTTTTTGTTAAAAAAAAATGTAAAATGTAAAATTTAATTAAAAAAAATATTTTTTTTATATTTTTGTTGTAAAATTTAGCAAACAGGTGATTTTTCTTCTTCGTTGATGTACGCTGATGAGGTGGCACTGATGCGCACCGAGTGGTGGCACTGATGGGTGGCAATGATGGGCACTGATCGTTGGCAATAATGGGCACTGATCAGCACTGGTTGGCTACACTGATAGGCAGCACTGCTAGGTGGCACTGATTGGCACCGCTGGTGGGCATTGTTAGGTGGCACTTGTGGGCATTGTTAGGTGGCATTCATGGGCATTGATAGGTGGCACTGGTGGGCACTGGCAGGGGGCAATGGCAGGTGGCCTGGCAGGGGGTACTGCTGGCACAGATGAGGCAGAATTGCTTCTTCATCTTCGGGACCGATGTCCCTTGCACATAAGCCGGTGATCGGCATTTTTTTCTCCTCACTCGGTCAGCGCGAGGAGAAAAAAAGAGATTACTGAGCTTTTGTTTACATCATGTGATCAGCTGTCATTGGCTGACAGCTGATCACGTGGTAAGAGGCCGGGATCTGTGATCACCCGAGTGTCAGTGACTCGTTGATCACAGAGGGCGCCACGCACGCCCTGCAGGGGGTCACGTGGGGCACGTGCAAAGGGGTGGCCGTCATACCACGGCCTCCCAGAAATTCAGGTCCATGCTGTGAGCGTCATTAGGCTATAATGCAGATCAGGGACGTTTTTAAGGCAGGGCAAAAGGGACAGCTGCCCTGGGCCCTGTCATTGTTGTGGGGCCCAAAGCAGATACCCAATACTTGCCAACTATCCTGGTTTAAATTCCCTCACCCCTTGAGGTTTTAGTCCTGTGCTGTGTCCCGATATCTCAGTGTGAAGTGCTGCTACTAATGCTGCCCAGCTCTGCCCTATTGTTGTGTACAGATGAATCACCTGCAGACCGTGTGTTTACATATAAATTACTGGCATTCATATGTAAATAATGGCCGGCGGCAGCATTGATATGTATATCATGCCCCCTGAGGTCATATCCACAGTAATCTCTAGCAACCAATCAACAAGCAGAAATCATGTGCTGTAACCTCTAGCAACTAATCAGTGAGCCGTAATGTGTTCTGTAACCTCTAGCAACCAGTCAGTGAGCGGTAATGATACACTGTAACCTCTGGCAACCAATCGCAATAGCTGCCTGATCTGATTCAGTAAACAGATTTTGAGTCTAGCTGCTATTTATTGTATGTCTCAGAGTAGGTGAAGAGGGAAACTGCATGGGGGGGGGCAAGAAAAGTTTTGCCCAGGGTCCAATCAATATTAAAGATGGCCCTGGCGCAGACGGCAAGAGGTTAAAAGCCTTCAAATCATTTTTCCAAATCACGAGTATTATTATTTGTAACCTGTCTTTTATTGAGCTGCAGTGGGAGTGGCCTGCTCTTAAAGCCAATGAGTAAAGAGGAAAGGAGAAATGGGATTACTGGCACTCTGGATGGGAGTTACCAGTCAGGTGATGCCCTCTTGTAGAACAAAGGATATGGAAGAAGTTGGGCAATGGTGTATGGCAATGGCGTATGGCGTACCCTCCAGTGGACTTACGGCTAGTCCTAAATGGGCATTCTGTGAATATAAAATACCACATATTGCCAGGTACTTTTTATAGCACTGTCAGTTTAGGTAGCGCTTTACATACACTATATTGTCAAAAGTATTGGGACTGCCTTTACACACACATGATTTTTAATGGCATCCCAGTCTTAGTCCGTAGGGTTCAATATTGAGTTGGCTCCGCCCTTTGCAGCTATAACAGCTTCAACTCTTCTGGGAAGGCTGTCCACGAGGTTTAGGAGTGTGTCTATGGGAATGTTTGACCATTCTTCCAGAAGTGCATTTGTGAGGTCAGGCACAGATGTTGGATGAGAAGGCCTGGCTTGCAGTCTCCACTCTAATTTATCCCAAAGGTGTTCTATCAGATTGAGGCCAGGACTTTGTGCAGGACAGTCAAGTTCCTCCACCTCAAACTCGCTCATCCATTTCTTTATGGACCTTGCTTCTTGCGTTTGTTCTCTAACAAACCTATGAGGGCTTCACAGAACAGCTGTATTTATACTGAGATTAAATTGCACACAGGTGGACTCTATTTACTAATTAGGTGACTTATGAAGGCAATTGGTTCCACTAGATTTTAGTTAGGGGTATCGGAGTAAAGGGGGCTGAATACAAATGCCCCCCCACACTTTTCATTTATTTTTACAAATAAATGTCTGAAAACCATTTATCATTTTCCTTCCACTTCACAATTATGTGCCACACATAAAATCCCAATTAATGACATTTATGTTTTTGGTTGTAACATGACAAAATGTGGAAAATTTAAAGGGGTATGAATACTTTTTCAAGGCTCTGTATATGGGCATTCTGTGAGTATAAAATACTAGACATGTGCAATTCATTTCGTAATGAATTGAAATTCAGCTGAATTTTGCAGCCGAATGTCCGAATTTAAAAAAAAATCACAAATTTCAACGAATACGAAAGAAATGATAGCGATAATAACAAATTAATTTGACATGATTTGTTAATTTGTTAAAGATCTAATGAAACAAAAGGTCAACTCAACGTAAATCTTACAGTCCAATCAGCTGATTCATTTTGTGCCGGAGGTTGGATTACTGGCAAAGTTCATTCCTGAGAAGTGAGTGAGAAGGGTGTTGTATTGTATTTGAGCCGAGGAGAAGAGATATTGTCATTGTGTGTGTTAATGGATTCAGAAAACAAACAACTTTCCAAACTACGAATCATTAACTATAATAAAAAAAAAAAAAAAAAAAAAAAAAAATATATATATATATATATATATATATATATATATTATACATACATACGAAAATATTGAATTATCAAAAAACAAATTAACGTAACATAACGAATATAAGAGAACTAAATGATGTATTTTACGAATGAAAACAAAACAAAACTAAACAAAATTTCCTGTTGTGCCACAAGTCTATAAAATACCACATATTGCTAGGTACTTATATAACGCCATCAATTTACATAATGCTTTATAGAGTATCTCACAAAAGTGAGTACACCCCTCACATTTCTGTAAATATTTTATCCCTTTCATGACTAAGCCTATTTTTGGCATTTGGTGTTTACAAGTTAAAATCCATAGTTTTTGCTAGAAAATTACTTGGAACCCCCAAACATTATATATATATATTTTTTTTAGCAGAGACTCTAGAGAATAAAACGGAGATTGTTGCAATATTTTATGTCACACGGTATTTGCGCGGTGGTGTTTTAAACGCAACTTTTTGGGAAAAGGGACACTTTCATGAATTAAAAAAAACAAAACAGTAAAATTAGCCCAATTTTTTTGCATAATGTGAAAGATAATGTTACGCCGAGTAAATAGATACCAAACATGTCACACCTTATAATTGCACCCATTTGTGGATTGACGACAAAGTACGGTACCTAAAAATCTCAATAGGCGACGATTTAAATTTTTTTTTACGGTTACCAGGTTAGCGTTACAGAGGAGGTCTAGTGCTAGAATTATTGCTCTCGCTCTGACGATCGCAGCGATACCTCACATGTGTGATTTGAACACTGTTTACATATGCGGGCACGACTTCCGTATGCGCTTTCTTTGCTTCGCGAGCTCGCGGGGAGGGCGGGCGCTTTAAAAAAAAATTTTTTATTTTTTTATTTACTATTTTAAAATGACTAAATTGTTTTAAAAAATAAATAAAAAATTTGATCACTTTTATTGCTGTCACAAGGAATGTAAACATCCCTTGTGACAGTAATAGGTGGTGACAGGTACTCTTTATGGAGGGATTGGAGGTCTAAAAGACCCCAATCCCTCCTTTACACTTCAATGTATGCAGATCGCCGAAAACTGTGATTCTGAATACCGTATATATTTTTAAAACCGGCACCATTGGCAGCCGAGTAAACGGGAAGTGACGTCATGATGTCGCTTCCGTGTTTACTATGAGGAGACTGGAACGAAGCCGATTACGGCTTCGTTCCAGTTCCTCCCCAGCAGCCGGAGGCAGCGGACATGGAATCGGTGCTCCCGATCGAGCAGGAGCACCGGTAACAGCGGCGGGAGGCGGTGGGAGGGGGGAGACGTCCCCTCCCGCTCCTCCAGCATAACAGCCGAGCGGCTTTTAGCCGCATCGGTTGTTATGGCTGGATAGCTAATCGCCCGCTGAAAAAAACGGTATCGGGATGATGCCTTCAGGTGCGGGCATCATCCCGGTATACCCCCCGGAAGCCGAGTACGCATATCTGCGTACACTCGGCGGGAAGGGGTTATTCTATCTTTTCATGTGACAACACTGAAGAAATGACACTTTGCTACAATGTAAAGTAGTGAGTGTACAGCTTGTAAATTTGCTGTCCCCTTAAAATAACTCAACACACAGCCATTAATGTCTAAACTGCTGGCAACAAATGTGAGTACACCCCTAAATGTCCAAATTGGGCCCAAAGTGTCAATATTTTGTGTGGCCACCATTATTCTCCAGCACTGCCTTAACCCTCTTGGGTATGGAGGTCACCAGAGCTTCACAGGTCACCACTGGACTCCTCTTCCCCTCCTCCATGACGACATCATAGAGCCGGTGGATGTTAGAGACCTTGCGCTCCTCCACCTTCCGTATGCCCCACAGAAGCTCAATAGGGTTTAGGTCTGGAGACATGCTTGGCCAGTCCATCACCTTTACCCTCAGCTTCTTTAGCAAGTCAGTGGTCATCTTGGAGGTGTGTTTGGGGTCGTTATCATGTTGGAATACTGCCCTGCGGCCCAGTCTCTGAGGGGAGGGGATCATGCTCTGTTTCAGTGTGTCACAGTACATGTTGGCATTCATGGTTTCCTCAATGATCTGTAGTTCCCCAGTGCTGGCAGCACTCATGCAGCCCCAGACCATGACACTCCCACCACCATGCTTGACTGTAGGCAACACACTTGTCTTTGTACTCCTCACCTGGTTGACCCCACACACGCTTCACACCATCTGAACCAAATAAATTTGTCTTGGTCTCATCAGACCACAGGACATGGTTCCAGTAGTCCATGTCCTTAGTCTGCCTGTCTTCAGCAAACTGTTTGCGGGAAAATGTCCAAATGGGGCCCAATTTGGACATTTTCACGTGTACTCACGTTTAGACATTAATGGCTGTGTGTTGAGTTATTTTGAGGGGACAGCAAATTGACACTGTTATACAAGCTGTACACTCACTACTTTACATTGTAGCAAAGTATCATTTCCTCAGTGTTGTCACATGAAAAGATTTATAAAAATGTGAGGAGTGTACTCACTTTTGTGAGATACTAATATATATATATATATATATATATATATATAAATATATATATATATATTTATATTTGTATATTCACATCAGTCCCTGCCTTCAAGGAGCTTACAATCCAAGAACCTTAACTCACTGGTAAACACTACAACACATCTAATTGGCTCCTTGTGCTGCTTCTCCCTCTCCCAGACCCAAGCTCTGCTGTACAGAGTCTCCAAAAGGATATGTAAAGAGAGATCACACAAAACTTGTAGGTAAAATAAAACTGTATATAACATGTCATTAAGAAATGACAGATCAAGATAAGAAATGTAAACAATATTGGAAAAATTTAAAAAAAGATACTCAGCTATAGATACGTATCGCCAAGGAGTCCCCCTCCCGTCTTTACGGCTTGGCAAGATGATGATCCAACCAGACATGTGCTTGTCGCAGTTCTGGTGTCACGCTACCTTTTCCAAGTTTTGGCTGTGGTATATACAGGACTAATTAGTAGTATTGACCAATATTAACCCTTAGAAAGTGTTAAGACCTGCAGCACACATTCCTCATTGGATCTTGGTCATTTGGTCAGTTCATAATGACATTCCTATAATAGTGGTCTCCAGTGACGGTCCGTGCATTAAGGGCGTACAGGCGCCACCCCCTCTCTCCTGCCACCCCCCTCTAGCACCAATAGATTCAAGCTTTGCATGAAACTATCTATGGCCACCGCTGCCACCCCCTATTCAGGCGCCCAGCCCTGCGAGCACCATGCTGGGCACTCGCAGGTCACTCAGCTGTGTTAGAAAACCGAATAAATATTCACTTTCCTAACACTAAACCGCCTCTCCGCCAATCAGGTGCTCGGATCTGTTACCCGCTAGGCGTCCAATCATAGCAGAGGCTGGGTGGAGAGGACTGGAGAAGATATCAGGGAGCTGTCCCACCAAGATAGGTAAGTGCAGATGGCGGGCCTGCGGGAGACACACTGGCAGCATTTGATATGGCACAGTGGCTGCGTTTGATGGGGCACAGTGGGAGCAATTGATGGGGCACAGTGGGAGCAATTGATGGGGCACAGTGGGAGCAATTGATGGGCACAGTGGCGGCAATTTATGGGCACAGTGGCGGCAATTGATGGGCACAGTGGCAACAATTCATGGGCACAGTGGCTATGTTTGATGGCACAGTGGCTGCGTTTGATGGCACAGTGGCAGCAATTGATGGGCACAGTGGCTGCATTTTATGAGGCACAGTGGCTGCATTTTATGAGGCACAGTGGCTGCATTTGATGGCACAGTGGATGCGTTTGATAGCACAGTGGCGGCAACTGATGGGCACAATGGCTGCGTTTTATGGCACAGTGGCTGCGTTTTATGGCACAGTGGCTGCATTTGATGGGCACAGTGGCTGCATTTTATGGGGCACAGTGGCTGCGTTTTATGGTACAGTGAGGCTGCAACTGATGGATTTTTATTTTTCAGAATTTTTCAGCTTGTTTGCACCCCCCAAAAATTTTGAGCACCAGCCACCACTGGTGGTCTCCAAACTGTGGCCCTTTGCTTGCCTTTGCTTGCCTTGGGGCACTGTTCTTCTCTCTGATATGAGACACTATTCTGCCAACTGACACCAACAATGGGGCACCATTTCTCCTACTGACTTCAATAATGGGGTACTATCTCTCCCAATGATGGGGCATTATTCCTCCCCCTAACGCCAAAAATGCTTATATGTTTATGCCCACTGATACCAGCAAAAATGTGCACTGCTGCTGGCCACAGTCCGGCCCTCCTAAAGTCTCAAGGACAATAAAACTGGTTGGTTTGTTTAGAAAGTTTAGAGAATGAAGTCATCTAAGGTAACACGATTTAGGATGCATTCCTATGTATTGATGAGTCATAATAATAAGAAAATATGACATTTCTCCATCACTCCAGATACAGAGAAAATCCGCCTGTACTATTTACGCGTTTCACTCCATCAGGAGCTTTGTCATATGACTAAGCTCCTGATGGAGAGAAACACGTAAGTGGATGCAGGTGATACTAATGAACTTTTAAAGTTTAGCTGCTCCATCTTTGTTTGCCTTTGATAATGGAGCACGAACTGTTCTGGAGCTTGCATCCTTTGGTCGGGTGAGTGATGAGGGGACCTTGTACTGGAGTTGTTGGGACTTATTGCAATACATTTAATCGTGTAGGGCGGCACAGTGGTGTAGTGGTTAGCACTCTCACCTAGCAGTAAGAAGGGTCGCTGGTTCAAATCTCAACCACGACACTACCTGCCTGGAGTTTGCATGTTCTCCCTGTGCCTGCGTGGGTTTCCTCCGGGTATTCGGGTTTCCTCCCACACTCCAAAGACATGCAGGTAGGCTAATTGGCTTCTGTTCAAAATTGGCCCTGGTATATGAATGGGGACCTTGGATTGTGGGCTCCTTGAGGGTAGGGACCGATGCAAGTGTGTGATCAATTGTAGGGACAATTGTAGACACTCACTCAGGTTGAACTGGATGGACTGGTGTCTTTATTCAACCTTACTAACTATGTAACTATGTGTAATAATAATTAGACATATGCACTGCCCAAAAATGTGTTTGTTTTCATTTCATTCCTTTTTTTTTTTTTTTTTTTTTTTTTTTGGGGTCATTCGTTATGATCGCAATTCGTAAATTCGTAAATTTGAAAAATCGAAAATCCTACTAATAATAACTAATAATAACTATCTATTAAATTATAGGTATTGAAATTTCTTTTCAAATTTGGCTGTTAGTGAGTATAACGAATAGGAATCCAAAGTTACAAATTATCCAAAATAACGAATGCCGCATCTAAACAAATGGAACGGAACAAATAATAAATAGTAAAAAGTTTTTATTATTATTATTATTGTTATTTATTATTATTAATTTGTTACGTTTCATTTGTTTAGATTTGGCATTCGTTATTTCGGATAATTCGTAACTTCGGGTAAATTCGTATTCGTTACATTCACTAACAGCCAAATCTGAAAGAAATTCTAATACCTATAATTTAATAGTTAGTAACAGTTAAGTTATTTTTAGTAAGTTATTTTTTTAGATTTTTGAATTTTCGGGTTTTTGGATTTCCGAATTTTAGAATTTACAAATATCCAAAAAACGGGTTTTCATTCATTTGGACATTTCCGAAATTGCAATTTTGTCAAAATTCATTAAAAAACTAATTTGGAACAAAACGAATTGCACATGTCTTATAATGATTACAAAGCTGCATTAATTTATATCTTTGATATCTGCTTTGAGTTCAGCATTTAGCACAAAACTCTCATCACAGTTCTCGTTTCCTTTTTTGGCAGAAAAATAAAATACGTTTTCTTAGCCGGCTCATATTTGTTGCATCTGTTTACATTCTTTCTTTTTTTCTTTTCTTTTTTTTTTTTTTTTTTTATTGAAATGTAGCCTTACCATTTTTTTCCATATATATGATGACATATTTTTAACACAAGCTAGAAGTGTTTTCACAGGGCCTTTTTATGTGCATTTAGAGCTCACAAGAAAAATACAGTCACATAAAAGAATGTTGTTTGGGTTTCTGGCTAAATATTATGAGCCTTTTCACTGCAAGATTAATTAGACTTCATTAAGACTTATGAGGTGAACATGAAATGACTCTGGACATAATGTTAATAGCTCAAAATGTGAACTCAGTTGTCATTTGTTAAAAAAAAAAATGTTTAGAATGTTGGATGTCTGAGAAATAAATAGCACCGAAAATAAATTCATAAATAAAAAAATCCTCTTTTAAAAAAAAATATTGTGTGGAGAGCATTTGCTAGGCACTTGCCCGTAGTTTTCAAATACAATTCCATCTTTATTAAGAAACAAATCAACCATGGTGCACAGTATTTATTGCAAATAATTTATTGCATATTTCTAACTATTTCTGTTCTGGAGATATTTAGCGAAATTCAGTAAAAAGGCCACAGAGGAGTCTATGTACAAAGGTACAAAATAGTTTTTGTACATTATTAGCTTGCCTTTTTTTATTTTTATTTCTTTTGTCTTTTTTTTTCACGTTTTAAAAACTAAATTATTTAATTTATTGCAGCTTTAGATGTGTCCTTAGAAGTGGTGACTAAATTATTTATTTATTTATTTTTATTTATAAAATAAATTCTCTGAAAGTACAGTAGTACCTTGGATTATGAGCATAATCAGTTCCAGAAGAATGCTTGTAATCCAATTATTTAATTTATTGCAGCTTAGATGGGTCCTTAAATGTGGTGGCTAAATTATTTATTTATTTATTTTTATTTAAAGAATAAATGTGTTGGCTAAATTATTTATGCATTTATTTATTTTTTGAAGAATAAATTCTCTGCAAGTACAGTAGTACCTTGGATTACGAGCATAATCCGTTCCAGAAAAACAAGCATTCTTCTGGAACGGATTATGCTCGTAATCCAAGGTACTACTGTACTTGCAGAGAATCACAAGGACACAAAACACTCGTATATCAAAGCGAGTTTCCCCATATGACGCAATGGAAACTCAGATAATTAGTTCCACAGCCACTGCTTGTCTATGCAGTACCGCATGTGGCCTGAGGTTGCAGGGGGGGGGCGCCGGAGACACTCTGAAACACACGGAGAAGCTTGGAGACCACTAAGCCCTTGTACACAGGGTCGGAGATTCCGACAACCAAATCCGAGTAATTTTGACGGATTAATTCCGGAAGAGGTCCGGAAGTGATGTTGCATACACACGGTCGGACTAAGTTGTCGAAAAATCCGATTGTACATAACGTGATGACATTATTTCATTACAACTGAACTACGTTCAGGCTAGTAGCCAATAGCTTTGGTCTAGGAATTTGATCTGAGCATGCGTGGCACTTTGTCCCTCGGAGTAGGCTACACATCATTGGAGTATGTCCGCTAGGAGCATTTTGTCGGAAAATTTTACCGGCAAGTTGGAAAACTTGGTCCGTCGGATATTCCGACGGAATCAGTCCGATGCAGACAACACACAGTTGGAATATCCAACAAAACGGTCCGATAGGACACATTTCGTCGGAATCTCCGACCGTGTGTACAAGGGCTTAGAGATGGGTCACTGGAGTCACTCGCGCCCCCGCACCTCTTGGCAAATGCGGTACTGCACACCCCAGAGGCTTGAATCCTGCTCGTCTTGCAAAACAACGCTTGAAAACCGAGCCAGGGTTTTTAAAACAAAACAGCTTGTATTGTGAAACGCTCGTAAACCGCATTACTCGCAATCCGAGGTTTTACCGTGCCATAAAATATTCATTGATTCTGTTAGAAATCAATTGTCCTTGTAACTTTCTTTGCACCAGACTGTAAATCTAAAACAATGTTATCTTCCTTCCTAATTATCTCCTGTGACCTGCAAAGCAATGCCATTTTATAATGGAGGTGCAGAAGGGGGAGGTGCTTGTAGGTAGGCGCAGGCATTAATCCTGTCACTAGTTGGCACTGTGCTAATGCTACAGGAGAAGAGGAGCCTGATAAGGGAAGTTGCCCTCCTATGGACTCTGCCAGTCCTCTGGGCAAAGTAGGTTTCTGATTTGAAGTCCAGTCCCTAGAAAAATTCAGGTGGCCATCTTAACAAGGAGACCTTTAACCACTTTCAGACCCAACCATTTTGCTGGCTTAAGACCAGACTGCTTTTTGCGATTCGGCACTGCATCGCTTTAACTGACAATTGCGTGGTCATGCGACGTGGATCCCAAACGTCCTTTTTTTCCCACAAATAGAGCTTTCTTTTGGTGGTATTTGATCACCTCTGCGGTTTTTATTTTTTGCGCTATAAACAAAAATAGAGAGACAATTTTGAAAAAAAACACATTATTTTTTACTTTTTGCTATAATAAATATCCCCAAAAATATATAAAAATTTTTTTTTTCTTCAGTTTAGACCGATACGTATTCTACTACATATTTTTGGTTAAAAAAAAAATCGCAATAAGCGATTATTGATTGGTTTGCGCAAAATTTATTGCGTTTACAAAATAGGGGATAGTTTTATGGCATTTTTATAAAAAAATTTTTTTTACTAGTAATGGCGGCGATCAGCGATTTTTATTGTGACTGCGACATTATGGCAGACACATCGGACGTTTTTGACGCATTTTTGGGACCATTGTCATTTATACAGAAATCAGTGCTATACAAATGCAGTGATTCCTGTGTAAATGACACTGGCAGTGAAGGAGTTAACCAGGGGGTGGCAGTGTAGGGGTTAAGTGTGTCCTAGGGGCGTGTTATTAACTGTGGGGGGCTGGGCTGTATGTTAGTGAACACTGATCTCTGCTCCGATCAGTGTCACTTGTTGCTAGGCTGAACGGGGAGATGCTGTTTACAACGGCATCTCTCCGTTCAGCCTCTCCGTGAGAAGATTGCGGGTATCCCCGCGGTGATTGAGCCCGCGGGACCCGCGACTGACCAGACTCACGGGCGGCACGCCCGTGATGGCAGGGCGGCAAATACAAATGGACGTTCCTGTACGCCAATTTGCCTGCCCGTGCCATTCTGTGCATCGTTGTGTGCCGGTCGGGAAGTGATTAAATAGAGGATATCACTAGACATGTGCAGAACGGAAAACGTTGTTTCATTTCTCATTCATTATGTTACTAATTTAATTTTGTTGATTCATTTCGGAATTTGTTTTATTTATTAATTTTCTAACGAATTCCAAATTCCAAATTTTGGTCAAAAAATGATTGATCAGCTCAAATTCTGTGTGAAGAATAGCTGTTTTTTAAGGAACGGGCTGGGAAGCCTACCCGCTCACCAAAAAAAAAGGGAGTAACATCACAGCACGAGTTTTTGACAATTCCTTTATTCAAAAATAAAAAACAAAAAACAATGTCCCCTGATGTAGATGCATCATCAATCATGACGCCCACCACACCACCGGACCCAAAAAAAACAAAACAAAAATAAAACCTCTGATCTCGTTGAAGGCTCCAGCAGTCCGCCTGCTCCTCCGTCTGATGCTTCTTAAAGTGGTTTTAACCCTTTACAACCACTTTAACCTACAGGTAAGCCTAGATTAAGGCTTACTTGTAGGTGCTTGAAATATCTCCCAGACCTGCACGGTCTAGAAGATATTTGCAGATAGCCGTATGGCGATTTCTTCTGCGCATGCGCCAGAGTTAGAAAGGGCATGCTGTGCTGTTTTTAGCTCGGGTCATGGCGTTAAAGGTGGCTCCCGCGCGCATGCGTGGGAATGACGTCACGCGATGTGATGTGACTCCGGCCAGTCACAGAGCGGGGGTTCGTGGCCCTGGAAAGAAGAGGGGGGAAGAATGGACGCTTGCTACTAGCAAGGAAGACGGGGACATCACGGGCTTCTCCTGCAGGTAACTGTCACATAATGGGCTACAATGCGATGCGGGAATCAAAGAGGAAGTAACACCCATCAGGGTTTACTTCCTCTTTAAATAGCTAAGTGGTGGACCGCTCCTCAACAATCAGCTATTCTTCACACAGAATTCGAAGCGTTCCGAAAATTTGGTAATTGGTATAAAACGAATATACGAAACGAAATTAAAAACATTTCAACTAAATTTGTTACTATTTCATTTGGAGATTTGGCTAGGGTAGTATATAGACAGGCTAGGATAGTATATAGACAGGCTAGGATAATATATAGACAGGCTAGGGTACTATAGGGACAGGCTAGGGTACTATAGGGACAGGCTAGGGTAGTATATGGACAGGCTAGGGTAGTATAGGGCAGGCTAGGGTAGTATATAGACAGGCTAGGGTAGTATATATACAGGCTAGGGTAGTATAGGGGCAGGCTAGGGTAGTATGTAGACAGATTAGGGAAGGAAATGGGCATGCTAGGGTAGTATATAGACAGGCTGGGGTAGTATAGGGGCAGGCTAGGGTAGTATATAGACAGGCTAGGGTAGTAAAAGGGCATGCTAGAGTAGTATATAGACAGGCTAGGGTAGTATATGGGCATGCTAGGGCAGTATAGCGGCAGTCTGGGGTAGTATATAGACAGACTGGGGCAGAATTGGGGCAGGCAGAGTGGCCCGGGGGGCAGTTGTCATCATGACACAAAAACTGCCGGAAAAAAAATCTTGGTCGTCAGTTTGCTGGGTACATAGACGAGAAGGAGAGGGGGCCGTGGTTCAATTTGCTGCCCCTCTCAAAGTGCTGCCTGGGTCCAATTGACCCACTGGGACCCATGGTAGGGCTGGCCCTGTGAGTAGGGACAGAGTAATGGACACTGTCTGGTGAAGAAGAACCTTCCGGGGATTCCTTCCAGTAAGCCAGTACAGCATGGTTATAAAAATACCACCGCTCCTTCAGGTAAAATTACTGCGAATTATATTACAGCAGGCTGTGTTGAAACTGTCTTTATCATTAGTGTGCCATAACACTCTTCTACGATGATTGCTAAAATCCTAAACTACAGTGCTAAGGCCCCTTACCTTGATTGAGGCCTCACCTACCTGTTCAATTAATCCAAATCACAGTGTAGTGAGGGAGTGTGGTCACCCTAGGACAGGAAGTGTGATACTGGCAGGATTGCCTGATGAAAAATGGAATAAAATTCTGAACAATGGAAAACTAATGCTGTCACCACTCCTGCCTATTGGTAAATTACAATGCATTACATTTTTGTTTTTGAGTTTACTGAAGATGTCATATATGACGAAACGCATAGGCTAAGCCTGGAGACATGACGTCATCATGCACACTTGCTGGTGGCCAGTCGGGAAGGTAGCATCTACACATTGGGAACGCCTCAGCAGTATCACTTTCATTTATTTTATTTAAGGGCACACTTTGCTTCAACTGCAATAAATAGATGTGTATACAGTGTCACACTATAGAGTGGTTTTATATTTTCTTGGCCTTGACTGAGAGGATTTTGGGAGTTCTCATGTTGTGTGAGCTCTATGGTGCAGCTGGGACTAGGAGGCATTAGTGCCCTTGAGTGCTATTATTGACCATGCAGTAGTCATATTGATCTGGTAATGCTACGTACACACGACCGGACTTTTCAGCAGACTAGGTCCGACGCTCTTCCCGAAGAACTTTCCAAATGAACGGACTTGGCCACACACAATCACACCAAAGTCCAACGGATTTGAACGTGATGAGGTACGACCGGACTAGAATAAGGAAGTTCATAGCCAGTAGCCAATAGGTGCCCTAGCATCGGTTTTCATCAGTCGGACTAGCATACAGACGAGCGGATTTCTACATAGGAACTGGGTCCGGCGGAGTTCCGGCAGAAAGATTTGAAACATTTCTAAAGTCCGTCAGATTTTTGGACAGCAAAGGTCCGATGAAGCCCACACGCGATCGAATTGTCCGACGGATTCGTTCCGTCAGACATTTGCTGTCAAAGTCCGGTCGTGTGTACGAGGCATTATGCCCCGTACACACGAGCAGACTTTTCAACATCCAAAGTCCGAAGGACCGAGTCCGTCAGACTATCCGATCGTGTGTGGGCTGCAACGGACTTTTGATTCGCCAAAGTCTGACGGACTTTAGAAATGAAGCATGCTTCAAATTTTCCCGACGGAACTCCGCCGGACCCGGTCCCCTTCGAAAACTCCGCTCGTGTGTATGCTACTCCGACGGACTAAAACCGACGCTAGGGCAGCTATTGGCTACTGGCTATGAACTTCCTTATTCGAGTCCAGTCGTACGTCATCACGTTCGAATCCGTCGGAGTTTAGTGTGATTGTGTGTGGCCAAGTCCGTTCGGCCAAAAAGTCTGTCAGAACTCCGTCGGAATTCCAGCAGAACTCCGACGGAACTCCTTTGGAAGTCTGTCGGACTTAAGTCCGCTCGTGTGTACGGGGCATAAGAATCTCTTGTGTGTTTCTGTGAAGGACTATTACATGTCTTTTTCACCAGTGATCACAATGGGAAGATTCCAGCAGAACTTTATTGCCATTATTTTATTTATGGACAGTTTTAATGGACACTGGTGGCTCACTTTGTCGCAAGCGAACTGCGCTGGAAGTAGGAGCAGGTACCTGTCAAACCCAGGTACTTGTCCCCCCACCCCTCAAAAGGTGGCAAATGTGGCATGGGGTGGGGGGGGGGGGGGGCAGATAAGCAGAGATTCCCCTTTCGGGTCTGCATTAAAGCATACCTTCAAGAAAATGCACGGTCACAAAAGCTTCATCTTTCCTCCTCCTCAAAAAAAAAAAAAAAAAAAAGCTCAGTAAAGCAAAAAATTTAAAATAGAAAAAAATACTTACCTTACATCTACAACTTTTGGAATTCTCACCTAGGCAAGGGCGATGTAACTGGGCCTTCTCCCAGGATCCTGGGAAAGTTGAGGATCCCAAAGCTGGTGGACAAGGATTTCTGCAGAATGTCTTCTCGAAAGCTTTGGGATCCTCAGCTTACCCAGCATTCCTTGGTAATTAACCCGTGATAGTGATATCACCAGTGCCTACAGGAAATTAGTGGAAGCCAGGGTGTGAGGTGGGTATTTTTTACATTCTTCTTCTTGTTTTACTTTTTTTATGGATTTTGCTGTGTTTTTATTGGTGGTGGAGGAGTGGAACCCATGAGTGCGCACTCCTAGTCTAGTCTTAAAATGGTGCTGGTTTGAAACTAGTGATCGTGAAGCAATCTGGGGTTCCCTAATATGAGATCACCGTGTTGGCCAATCATGGTGATTTTAAACAAACCTTCTAGTTTTACTTATTTATTATTTAGGCAGTTTAGTTATGAAGTTTTTGTCAAGTTAAGTGACACATGCTGACACTGCTAACTCTGGTCGGGGCAGGTAGGCTTGCTCATGAAATGGCTAAAGCAAACCATTCCTGTGCTAATAAAATAATATCTATAATAAAAATAAAAATAAAAATGTAACTTACGACACATTGGTGTGTAATTAAAAACTCTGCTGTACTTTGTATTCTTTCATCAGACTCTGCTATTTTCCCTCCCAAACCCCAAAGGGAAAGCGGGCCATGCTGCCAATTATTAATGATTGGAGTGAATTCTGATCATGTGGTCAACATAACAGTCCAAAGATAGCAGTTTTTCCTTTTTTTACTACTGTAATTGTCATATACAATTTTAGCTTTAAAAGTTAAATGACAATAATAATTAAAAAAAATGAAAAAAATAAAATTTTTAACATTTTCTTCCATATTTCTTCCTGTAATTAATACACCCGAGTAAAGCATTTTTTAAAAACAATATACCAAATACCAGCATAATATATCTTTAAAGACCAATTTAACTCAGCTTCAGTGTATATTAAAATGGGAAGTTAGCAGAGTATTAACATTCATTTACATTGTCAAGCAGCCCATCACAATTGTAAAAATGTGTTCCCGCCATCATGCAGTAAAGAGGAATCGTTGAATTTTGTTTACATGCAGCGGCCCCTCTTTGATTTGGTCTGACACGCCCCTTGTGAGTCAAAGCTAAGGACATTTTGTTGTAGTACCACTAATGCTGCGTACACACGATCGAATTGTCCGGCGTACTTAGTCCGGCAAACAATCCGGCGGATAGTCCGGCGGACTTTCTACCGAACGGACTTGGGCACACACAGACGCACGGAACGTCCGGCGATTGCTAGCACGATGATGTACAGCACGTACGACGGGACTAGAAAAAGGAAGTTCAACAGCCAGTAGCCAATAGCTTCCTTTTCGTACTTGCTTCTGAGCATGCGTCATTCTTAGTCCGCCGGACTAGCATACTCACGAACGTATTGTCCGCTGAAACCCAAGTCCGGGCGGAAAGACTGGGCTGCAAAACTACTTTCTAAGTCCGCCGGACTTTGCGCTGAAAAAGTCAGCTGAAGCCCACACACGATCGGATTGTCCGGTGAAATGCGGTCCGGCGGACTAAGTTGCCGGACAATTTGATCGTGTGTACGCGGCATTATTCCACTAGGACTTCTGTTGAGACTTCCAGGATCCCTGCCAGTATTTCTGGTGGTGGTCACAGAATCAGTGCCAGTACTTCCAATGGCGCCGGCAGAACCTCTGTTAGTACTTCCAATGGTGCTCACAGAATCCCAGCAGCTGCTTCCAATGGTACTTGCTGAATCTCCGCTATTATGTCCAGTGGTGCTCAATGAATCCCCACCAGTGCTTCTAATGGTGCTCACAGAATCCCCACCTGTACTTCCAATGGTGCTCACAGAATCTCTGCCAGTAGTTCTAATGGTGCTCACAGAATCCATGCCAGTACTTCCAATGGCACTTGCAGAATCTCCGTCAGTACTTCTAATATTGCTCAATGAATCTCCTCAGTACTTCCAATGGTGCTCACAGAATCGCTGCCAGTACTTCCACTGGTGCTCACAGAATCCACACCTGTACTTCCAGTAGTGCTCACAGAATCTCTGCCAGTACTTCCACTGGTGCATACAGAATCTCTGCCAGTACTTCTAATGATGCTCACAGAATCTCCACCAGTACTTCTAACGGTGCTCACAGAATCTCTGCCAGTACTTCCAATGACACTTGCAAAATCTCCATCAGTACTTCCAGTATTGCTCACAGAATCTGCACCAGTACTTCCAATGGTGCTCACAGAATCTCCGCCAGTACTTCCAATGTTGCTCACGGAATCTCTGCCAGTACTTTCAATGGTGCTCACAGAATCACAAGACATCCAGAGCTTCCTGAAACAATGCTGGGAGTGTCCTCTGACCAAAAAAAGAATTTTAGCATAGGCCCTGAAACCGATTGCCTGTTTTGTTGCTGATACAGAATGACTGTGCTGCCCATCACCTCCTCTGGAACCTGACCACTCTTCTGCTGTCTTGCCTGTTGCCACCCTGGATTGTCCTGACCTCTCCACTGCTTCCTTGCCGGTCGCCTGCCTCTGCCTAGGGCCAGACATTCTTTAGCCACTTTCTGTTGTATCATCTCCATGTCGTTGCCTCCTTGTCCCCGCTCACTCCTTGGTGGGGTGATTCTGAAGACTGTGACCTGGTACCAACATGCAGCAAAACCCATCAGCACCATCAGGAACTCTGGTAGATATCAGCTGGTGTTGCCATAACACTTCAACTCAGGAGGGGGCATGCACTGTCCTAAGTGGAGACTCTAGCCCTAATTTACGGGGAGGCATGTCAGACTGCAGCAGAGCTTTAAAAAAAATTATTTGGAAATGATTAAGGTAAATTTGGTTAGTTAAATTTGGTTTGGACCTCTATACATCAATGACCTCATGGAATGGTTAATCCAAGTTATTATATAAAAAACAAACTATCTAGCTTGTAAAGCAAAGTTTTTGGATACAAACTTTGTGGGCCTCGTCTTCCAGAATACTAACGTGTTTATCAGGCTCTCGATTCAATAACGCCGTCCTGCATAATCTTAATTTTCCATGCAAATTGTCGACGGGGCAAGTTGTCCACGTTACACGCTGGAAGAGACAACAGCATCTCTTCCAGCCTTCACTTCAGATCCCGAAAAAATCTGCATAAAATTTAGACAAATTGGTTCATTTCATTATGAAAGTGTCCAGCTGGGAGTAGGCCCGCATTGTCGCTTACAGATGTGCTTCTCTGCAAAAAAAAAAGACAACGTCACATATTTGTATTCTGTCAAATTGGGTTCACATTGTGCACTTAGAAATTGTTAGAATACTCATTGTTAACTGCATTAGAAGTTCTCAATATGCTACTTCTGTCCCGAGATTTCAAATTAGTCACCGATGAATAATTCTCCTTCCAATCAAAAATTTGTTTTTACAAATAACCGATTTAAATTTTTTTTTTTTTTTGTGGTGCTTCCACCATATTAACCACTTGCTGACCAACGTACATAAAAAATAAATAAAAAAAATCAGTAAGTGGGTATTATTAGAAGACCATGGCTGGAGCTGCAACTTTGGTCTTGGTATCTTTTTTTTTTTATTTATTTTTTCTCAGCTGTTTAAAAAACGCAATAATCACTTTTTCAGCACTGCAAAGGGACACTAACCACCCCTAGCCCCCTTATGATAGCAATAAAAGTTAAATGAAAAAAAAAAATATATAAAAAATTGTAAAAATAAAAAAATTTAAATAAAATAAAAAAATATCATTTTAAAAGATTTTTTTTCAGCAGACGATAAGCTGTTTTGTAAAAGCAATGCAGGCAATGATCACTTTTTCAGAGCTGCGAAGGCCCCCCCCACCCCTAGTCCCCTTGTAATAGCAATCAAGTTAAATGAAAAAAAATTGAAAAGTGTAAAAAAAAAAAAAAAAAAAAGTTAAATAGAAATAATAATTTTTTTTTTTAGCAGATGATCGGACGTTTTATAAAAGCGATGCGGGCAATGGTCACTTTTTCAGTGCTGCGAAGGGCTACCCCCCACCCCTAGTCCCCTTGCAATAGCAATCAATTTAAATGAAAAAAAAAATAGAAAAGTGTAAAAAAAAATAAAAATAAAAAAAAGTTAAATAGAAATAATTTATTTCATTTTTTTTAGCAGATGATCGGACGTTTTGTAAAAGCGATGTGGGCAATGATCACTTTTTCAGTGCTGCAAAGGGCCACCCCCCCCCCCCCCCCCACCCCTAGTCCCCTTGTAATAGCAATCAAGTTAAATGAAAAAAAAAATAAAAAAAAATAGAAAAGTGTAAAAAAAATAAAAAAAAGTTAAATAGAAATAATTTATTTCATTTTTTTAGCAGATGATCGGATGTTTTGTAAAAGCGATGCAGGCAATGGTTACTTTTTCAGTGCTGCGAAGGGCCACCCCCACCCCTAGCCCCCTTGTAATAGCAATCAAGTTAAATGAAAAAAAATTGAAAAGTGTAAAAAAAACAAAAAAAAAAAAAAAAGTTAAATAGAAATAATAATTTTTTTTTTTTTTTTTTAGTAGATGATCGGACGTTTTGTAAAAGCGATGCGGGCAATGGTCACTTTTTCAGTGCTACGAAGGGCTACCCCCACCCCTAGTCCCCTTGCAATAGCAATCAATTTAAATGAAAAAAAAAATAGAAAAGTGTAAAAAAAATAAAAATAAAAAAAAGTTAAATAGAAATAATTTATTTCATTTTTTTTAGCAGATGATCGGACGTTTTGTAAAAGCGATGCGGGCAATGATCACTTTTTCAGTGCTGCAAAGGGCCACACCCCCCCCCCCCCACCCCTAGTCCCCTTGTAATAGCAATCAAGTTAAATGAAAAAAAAAAAAAATAGAAAAGTGTAAAAAAAATAAAAATAAAAAAAAGTTAAATAGAAATAATTTATTTCATTTTTTTTAGCAGATGATCGGACGTTTTGTAAAAGCGATGCAGGCAATGGTCACTTTTTCAGTGATGCGAAGGGCCACCCCCACCCCTAGCCCCCTTGTAATAGCAATCAAGTTAAATGAAAAAAATGTGAAAAGTGTAAAAAAAAAAAAAAATAGTTAAATAAAATATATAGAAGTAATGTCATTTTTTTTTTCAGCAGACGATCGGACGTTTTGTAAAAGCAATGTGGGCAATGGTCACTTTTTTCAGTGCTGCGAAGGGCCGCTCCCCCACACACACACCCATAGCCCCCTTGTGACAGCAATAACGTTAAATGGAAATTTTTATTTTTTTAAAGTGTAAAAAAATACAGTTAAAATAAATAAAAATAATTGAAATTTTTTTTTTCCAGTAGACGATCAGCTGTTTTATAAAAGCGATGCGGGCAATGGTCACTTTTTCAGTGCTGCGAAGGGCTGCTCCCCCTTACTCCTAGATTCCTTGGGATAGCAGTAAAGTTAAATGCTATTTTTTTTTAAAAGTGGGAAAAAAAAGAAAAATAATAATAATAATAATAATAATAATAATAAAAAATTATTTAAAACAATCAGCTGTTTTGTAAAAGCAATGCAGACAGTGATCACTTTATTAGTGCTGTGGAGGGCCACTCCTTCCCCTACCCATAGCCCCTTTGTGATAGCAATAACATTAAAGGAAAAAAAATTGAAAAGCGTAAAAAAAATAAAGTTAAATAAAATAAATAAAAATAATGTATTTTCTTTTTCAGCAGATGGTTTTCTTTTTTTTAAAAAGCAATGAAGGCACTGCACATTTTCAGTGTTGCAAAGGGATGCCCCCCCCCCCCCCCACACACACACACACACACACACACACACACACACACACACACACACACACACACACACACACACACACACACACACACACACACACACACACACACACACACACACAGACACCCCTAGCCCCCTTGTGATAGCAATAAACTTCAATGAAATTTTTTTTTGAAAAAGTGTAATAGGGTTAAAATACATAAAAATAATTTACCGTAAAACATTTTTTCCAGCAGGCGATCTGCTGTTTTGTAAAAGCAATGCGGGCAATGATCACTTTTTCAGTGCTGTGAAGGGCCACCCACCCCCTCACCCTTAGCCCCCTTGTAATAACAATCAAGTTAAATAAAATAAAAATGTAACCTCCTCACGCCCGCGCTATAGCCAAATTACGGCTACAGTGAGAGCTTAAATTGCCAGGCGTGCGTCCATGTACGTCCTCCCGTTCATGAGCTGCCTGTGCGCCCCCTTCCGGGGTCACGCGGCACGCTCTGCGATCAGTAAATCAATGAGTTTTAGCAAAAAATAAAAAACCCAGTAGTGATTAAATACCACCAAAAGAAAGCCCTATTTGTGTGAAAAAAAATTATAAAAATGTCATTTGGGTACAGCGTAGCATGACCGCGCAATTCTCATTCACAGAGTGACAGCGCTGAAAGCTGAAAATTGGTCTGGGCAGGAAGGGGGTTTAAGTGCCCAGTAAGCAAGTGGTTAAAAAGTGCAAAAAAAAAAAAAAGATAAATAAAAACAATTTAAAACATTTTTTAAAGCACCTCTGCCCTTCCGCTTGTATACTGTACGTCCACGCATATGTAAACAGTAATTGCGAGTGAGAACAATAATTCTAGAGCCATAATTTGTGATTCTAAACTGATACCCTGTAATGGCTTTTAACCACTTCAGCCACGGAAGAAATTTACCCCCCTTAATAACCAGGCCATCTTTTGCGACCCGGCACTACGTTACTGACACTGTGGCACTCGTAATTGCGTGGATGTGCAGCGCTGTACTCAAATAAAATGAATGTCCTTTTTTCCCAACAAATAGAGCTTTCCTTTTGGTGGTATTTGATCACCTCTGCCGTTTTTTATTTTGTCGCTATAAACAAAAAATAATTGAAAAAAATACAATATTTTTTACTTTCTGCTATGAAACCAATACATTTAAAAAAAAAAAATCTAATTTCTTCATCAATTTTGGCCAATATGTATTCTGCTACATATTTTATATGTAGCAGAATACATATTAATTGGTTTGCGCAAAAGTTATAGCGTCTACAAACTATGGGATATTTTTATTGTTTTTTTTTTTTTTTACACGCAATGGCGACAATCTGTGAATTTTAGCGGGACTGTGACATTGCAGCGGACAGATCAGACACCTAACTCACACTTTTGACTCTTTTTTGGTAACCAGTGACATTCTTACGGTGATCAGTGTTAAAAAATACGCACTGTCACTGTACTAATGACACTGGCAGGGAAGGGGTTAACATCAGGGGTGATCAAAGGGTTAAGCGTGTCCCAAGGGGATGCTTTCTTACTATGTAGGGGATAGACTCACTGTACTGTATAAACAGAGATCCGAGTTCTTGCTTAGCAGGAACACAAGATCTCTCTCCATTCATACCGGTCATAGCGGTGATCTGTCTCTTTGGAAAGCGATCGCAGGTGGCCAGCAGACGTCACGTCTGCCGGACCCGCTGTTTGGCTCCACCTGTGGCCAATCAGTGCGTGCCCGGCTATTGCAGGAAATTACGTACCGTTACGTTGTTTCACGCAATATAGCCGACCGGCCGCAGTATATGTACTGCGGCCAGTCGGCAAGTGGTTAACTACTTCAAACTCGGAAGGATTTACCCCCTTCCTGACCAGGCCATTTTTTTTGGATTCGGCACTGTGTCGTTTTAACTGACAATTGCAGCGGCTGTGCGACATTGTACCAAAACAAAATTGACGTCCTTTTTTTCCCACAAATAGAGCTTTCTTTTGGTGGTATTTGATCACCTCTGCGGTTTAAATTTTTTGCGCCATAAACAAAAAAAAACGTTAATTTTGGGAAAAAAACGCAATAGTTTGTACTTTTTGCTATAATAAATATCCCCATTTTTTTTTTTAAACACATTTTTATCTCAGTTCAGGCCGATATCTATTCCTCTACATATTTTTGGTAAAAAAAAATCGCAATAAGCGATATATATATATATATATATATATATATATATATATATATATATATATTATAATATATTCATTGGTTTGCCCAAAATCAGTAGCGTCTGCAAAATAGGGGATACATTTATATCATTTTTATTTTTTTTATTTTTTTACTAGTAATGGCGGCGATCTGCGATTTTTATCAGGACTGCGATATTGCGGCGGACAGATCGGACACTTTTGACACTATTTTGGGACCATTGATATTTATACAGCGATCAGAGCTAAAAATAGCCACTTATTACTGTATAAATGTCACTGGCAGGGAAGGGGTTAGCACTAGGGGGCGATCGAGGGGTTAAGTGTTCCCTCAGTGTGTTGTAACTGTGGGGGGATGGGACTGACTAGGGGAGGAGACTGATCGGTGTTCATACATAGTATGAACACACAATCTGTCTCCTCTACACTGAGAAAACCGGAATTGGTCACGAGCGATCGCAGGTGCCCGCCGGGCATGTGCATCGGCTCCGGGGACACGCACAGCACCCGCTGTGACGTCTTAAAGGAGCCACATACAGCTACGGTGATTTGCGCAGCCGTGTCAACCTGCAGCGGTATAACTGCGGCGGCTGGTCGGCTAGTGGTTAATGTGTTGCCTATGGACGGTTTTAGGTAAAGAAGTTTGTCGCCATTTCATGGGTATGTGCACAATTTTAGATCCTGACATGTTTGGCATCAATTTACCTCGAAGCAACATCATCGTTTATATTTTATCAAAAACTGGTGGTAGTTGTGCTTGTGATATACAAGCATACAAAAAATAGCACATACAATTACTGCACAGGCTATCTTGTAATTTAATTTAAAGGGGAATTCTGGGATATAGCTAACTGATCGTAAGGCCTCGTGCACACTGGGCGTTTTTGCCTCTAAACTTCCCTGCATGTTAAGCCAATAACTTTTTGTTTGAAGCAATCTTACTGGGAATTTTTTTTTTTTACCAAAAAATATGTAGCAAAATACATATTGGCTTAAATTGATACAGAAATTAGATTTTTTAACTTTTTTTTTAACTTGTTGACATTATAACTTTTGCGCAAACCAATCAATATACACTTATTGTAATTTTTTTATTTATTTTTTTACCAAAAATATGTAGCAGAATACATATTGGCTTAAATTGATAAAAAAAATTAGATTTCTTACTTTTTTTTAATTATTATTTTGTAGACGCTATAACTTTTGCGCAAACCAATCAATATACGCTTATTGTAATTTTTTTATTTTTTTTTACCAAAAATATGTAGCAGAATTGGCTTAAATTGATAAAGAAATTAGATTTCTTACTTTTTTTTATTATTATTTTGTAGACGCTATAACTTTTGCGCAAACCAATCAATATATGCTTATTGTGATTTTTATTTATTTGATTTTTATTTTTTTACCAACAATATGTAGCAGAATACATACTGGCTTAAATTGATAAAGAAATTCGATTTTTTCCTTTTTTTTATTTTGTAGACGCTATAAATTTTCCCCAAACCAATCAATATATGCTTATTGTGATTTTTAGTTTTTTAACCAAAAATATTTAGCAGAATTCATATTGGCCTAAACCAGGGATATGCAATTAGCGGACCCCCAGCTGTTGCAGAACTACAAATCCCATGAGGCATAGCAAGACACTGACAGCCACAAACATGACACCCAGAGGCAGAGGCATGATGGGACTTGTAGTTTTGCAACAGCTGGTGGTCCGCTAATTGCAAAACCTGACTAAATTTGTTAGTTCATTTTTATTTATTTTTTTGAATATGTATTATAGCAGAAAGTAAAAAATATTGTTTTTTTATTTTCAAAATTGTCGATCTTTTTTTGTTTATAGCTCAAAAAATAAAAACTACAGAGGTGATCGAAGACCACCAAAAGAAAGCTCTATTTGTGAGAAAAAGAGGACATCAATTTTGATTGGGTATAATGTCGCACGACTGCGCAATTGCCAGTTAAAATAACGCAATGCTGTATGGCCTGGTCATGAGGGGAGGTAAATCTTCCGGAGGTCAAGTGGTTAAATTATTCTGATAAATCTGGATTGAAAATAAGGAAAGTAGATTGATCAATATGATGGATTAGAGAGGACCATTAACCACTTAAGGACTGAGCCTCTTTCTGAGATTTGTTGTTTAGAAGTTAAAAACATTTTTTTTGATAGAAAATTACTTAGAACCCCCAAACATTATACATTTTATTTTCTAACACCCTAGAGAATAAAATGGCAGTCGTTGCAATACTTTCTGTCACACCGTATTTGCGCAGTGGTCTTACAAGCGCACTTTTTTTGGAAAAAATACACTTTTTTAAATTAAAAAATGAGACAACAGTAAAGTTAACCCATTTTTTTTACATTCTGAAAGATAATGTTGCGCCGAGTAAATTGATACCCAACATGTCACACTTCAAAATTGTGCCCGCTCGTGGAATGGCGACAAACTTTTACCCTTAAAAATCTCCATAGGCGACATTTAAAAAATTGTACAGGTTGCATGTTTTAAGTTACAGAGGAGGTCTAGGGCTAGAATTATTGCTCTCACTCTACCGATCGCAGCGACACCTCCCATGTGTGGTTAAAACACTGTTTTCATATGCGGGCGCTGCTCACGTATGCGTTCGCTTCTGCACGCGAGCTCCTCGGGACGGGGCGCGTTTAAAAAATGTTTTAATTTTTTTCTTATTTATTTTACCTTTTATTTTTTTATTTTTACACAGATTAAAAAAAAAAATCACTTTTATTCCTATTACAAGTAATGTAAACATCCCTTGTAATAGAAAAAAGCATGACAGGGCCTCTTAAATATGAGATCTGGGATCAAAAAGACCTCACATCTCATATTTACACTAAAATGCAAAAAAAAAAAAAAAAAAATTGTCATTTAAAAATAAAAATAAAAAATGTCCCTTTAAGCGTTGTGGGCGGAAGTGAGGTTTTGACGTCGCTTCCACCCTGCAGTGTCCTGGAGATGGGTGGGGGGGGCCCATCTTCCCCTCATTCGTCTCCATGCACAGCAAGTGACAAGATTCGAATTCCCCCGCCGCTGCTGACAGCTCCGGTAAGAAGGGGGGGGCCTCTCCTGCCACCGATAAAAGTGATCTCGCGCTGAATCCACCGCAGAGACCACTTTTATCAGTGTCCTGGAGATGGGTGGGGGGGGCCATCTTCCCCTCACTCGTCTCCATGCACAGCAAGTGACAAGACGCGAACGCTTCCGCCGCTGCTGACGACTCCGGTAAGAAGGGGGGGGGGGCCTCTCCTACCACCGATAAAAGTGATCTCGCGGTGAATCCACCGCAGAAACCACTTTTATCAGTGTCCTGGAGACGGGTGGGGGGGGTCCATCTTCCCCTCACTCGTCTCCATGCACAGCAAGTGACAAGACGCGAACGCCTCCGCCGCTGCTGGCGGCTCCGGTAAGAAGGGGGGGGGCCCTCTCCTGCCACCTCTAAAAGTGATATCGCGCCGAATCCACCGCAGAGACCACTTTTATCTTGTAGCGGACCGCCCCCCCCCCCCTGAAGAAGAGGATGCTGGGGTTATGGCAGCCAGCTGCTGCCATAAAAACGATATCCTCCTTCAAAACAGCCGACGTAAAACTGCGGCGGGCGGTCCGTAAGTGGTTAAGTAATCAATGTGTTTGGATTATTTTTGAGGAATAGGGATATTGTTTAGTGACACATTAATTATTATTTTTTTTATACTATATTTTATTTTTTCAACAATTTATATACATATAAAAAAACACATTTTAATTGCATGCGTACCAAACAGTACATCTTAACGCAAATTGATTATATTATTATTATTATTCAGGATTTATATAGCGCCAACAATTTACGCAGCGCTTTACAATATAAAAGGAGACAATACAGTTACAATACAATTCAATGAAAATTTATATTTTCATCGAATATATATAAAAACATTAATTAAACAATGGGGGGGGGAGAAAATAAAAATAAAAAACCCCCACAAAAATAAAAATTGATTACATTCTCTCCTTCTCTTCCCCTCTTCTTTCTTCTTCTCACTTTCATTTTAGCATGAAATGATGTGTTACTTTCCATAATATAGGGGGAAAATGGGGTATCATTTGTATCTTTTCTCCCCTCCCCCCATCTTTCGGTGATGCCTCTCGTATCTCATGAACGGATGCATTCAGTGGAAGTGGAATAGGCGGCCGAGCAGCTGAAGGAAGTGGGCCGCCTGGTTCCCCAGTGACTTTTATCCTGAGCAGCCAGAGCGAGTGCAACGGGGTCAGCTGCGCTGTGTGCTCCATTCACAATGTGCTGACATCAGTCTTCATTCATGAGAGCTGCCTCTGTGTACTCAATGCATTCATAGGAGGAGACACGTGAAGTAGCTGAGTTTATGGAAGAGGGCAGGAGACACGCAGACCTGTGAAAACATTCCCAGGCGTTGTATCCATTCACTGAGCGTGGAATCCCCAATCATTCACCAGATCTCCACAATGCAAACCCCCCCCCCCCCCCTTCCAACAACAGTCTGTGAATGTGCTCCGTGCCTGCCCTGCTGCAGACCCCCCCCCCCCCTCTCCAGCCTAGAGGACCCGTCCATCATTGGATGCACATCATGATTTTCCTGATAGACTTTCTTTCTTACTACAAAGAGGAAAATTATAAAACGTCACACTTTTGTGTAGACATGTGCACACTGAAATATTTTGTTTCGGAACTTCGTTTTCGTCCAAAAAATTATTTTATCCAGGAGATTATCAAATCCTTGATCCCGAACATCCCACAACACCGTATGGAATTATACAGAGTCCATAGAGCAGCCTTTCTCAACCTTTTCAACCCAGAGGAACCCTTGAAATAGTTTTCCAGTCCCGGGGGAACCTCTGCTAACAATTAGAAATCTACAACTCATGATACATTAGTGCAGGGGTGTCCAAACTTTTTTCAAAGAGGGCCAGATTTGATGAAGTGAACATGCACGAGGGCCAACCATTTTGCCTGACATTCTTTGAACCATTAAAAATCGGTCTAAAGGCCCGTACACACGGTCGGACTTTTTGACAACAAACATGCAAATTAGCTGTTTTGGAGCAACATCCGACTGTGTGTACGCTCCATCGGACAAACTTTTTCTGTTTTCATCGGACTTTTGTTGGCTCTGCGAACGGACAAACTTTTTGACAACAGAAGTCCGATGGAGCAAAGTCCGACCGTGTGTATGCAAAAGCATCGGACTTTTGTACAAGGTACAAACACGCATGCTCAGAACCATTGCAAACGATCAGACTACAATACAGAAGTTGACCAAAGGTGGCGCTGGAGTCATTGAACGTCCTCTTTTGAAGTGTCGTCCGTACGTTGTGACGTCACCACGTTCGTGTTTGTTGTCAAAAAGTCAGACCGTGTGTATGCAATACAAACTTGTGGACAACACACTTTGTACAAAAGTCCACGGAAAAGTTTGTACAAGTCCGACCGTGTGTATGGGGCTTTAGTGTGTTCGTTCGAACACTAATACACGGCCCAACAAGAATTCTCTTGCCTTTGTGGCTGTGTGTGTTGAAGAGATGAGCTCGGGCGTGTTATTTGGATATACCGTATTTATTGGCGAATAAGAGGGAAGTTTCAGGAAAAAAAAAACTTTAAATTTTAAATAAAAAACTCTGAAGCAAAATAAGGGTCAGTGCCCATCTGCGCTCCCACCATTGCCAGGAATGCACCCACCATTGCCAGGAATGCACCCAGCATTAGCCAGGAATGCAGCCACCATTAGCCAGGAATGCAGCCACCATTGCCAGGAATGCACCCAGCATTAGCCAGGAATGCAGCCACCATTAGCCAGGAATGCAGCCACCATTAGCCAGGAATGCAGCCACCATTAGCCAGGAATGCAGCCACCATTAGCCAGGAATGCAGCCACCATTAGCCAGGATTTCAGCCACCATTAGCCAGGATTTCAGCCACCATTAGCCAGGATTTCAGCCACCATTGCCAGGATTTCACTCACTATTAGCCAGGAATGCAGCCACCATTAGCCAGGAATGCAGCCACCATTAGCCAGGATTTCACTCACTATTGCCAGGAATGCAGCCACCATTGCCAGGATTTCACTCACTATTGCCAGGAATGCAGCCACCATTGCCAGGATTTCACTTACTATTGCCAGGAATGCACCCACCATTGCCAGGATTTCACTTACTATTGCCAGAAATGCAGCCACCATTGCCAGGATTTCACTTACTATTGCCAGGAATGCAGCCACCATTGCCAGGATTTCACTTACTATTGCCAGGAATGCAGCCACCATTGCCAGGATTTCACTTACTATTGCCAGGAATGCACCCACCATTGCCAGGATTTCACATACTATTGCCAGAAATGCACCCACCATTGCCAGGATTTTCTCACTATTAGCCAGGAATGTACTTACCATTGCCATCAGTGCAGCCTTGGAGCGCCAAAGAACAGGAGAATCTCCTGTTTTCACAGCGGCCTCTTTAAGAGAAAGTCCCGCCTCCTTTGATGGACAGAACAGTCGTCCAATGGCGGAGATGGGACTTCCTATTACAGAGGCTGCAGTGTAAACAGGAAATACTCCTGTGTGCACAGCGCTCGTACAGCCTCCTATCTCCAATGCAGCCAGACTATATATCTTTTGTGGCCCCGGCGCTGGGAGATCGTCGGGGGCCACAAAAGATATATTTGTTTAGATTACCAGGCGGGCCGTTCAAAACCGGACCGCGGCCCGCGATTGGCCCGCGGGCCGGACTTTGGACATGCCTGCATTAGTGTGATGGTCAGTGGGAAGAATGGTCCTTACACTTGTAGTCATTGGGAAGAATTACCTCCTTACAGATAGCTAAAAAGATCAATGGTGTCAGTGGGAACTTATCCAAGAGGCAGAAATGGGCCAATGCTAAAGGAGCCCCTAGCAGCCTCTGGAGGAACCCTGGTTGAGGATCACTGCCATAGAGCCTTGGAACCCCCAAGAAAAGATGGTTCCCCCCAGGGACATCATCGCAAAACCCCAATTCATACTTTATCAAGGAGGAGATAATGAAGCAATCCAGAGCTATTAAACAGATATCATGTCAAGGTCACCCAATACTCATTTTTGCGGACTTGTCCCCCCCCCCCCTCTACTATCCAGAGAAGACGGGCCCTGAATCCCTTAGCCTATGTACACACGGTCGGACATTCCGACAACCAAATCCGTCGGATTTTGGCCGTCGGATTTTGTCCGACGGATTTTGTCCGAAACTGTTGCACACACGGTCGGACAAAGTTGTCGGAAACAGGATGTGATGACGTTATTTTGTTACTACGGGGCTACGTTCAGGCTAGTAGCCAATAGCTTTGGTGTAGGAATTTGATCTGAGCATGCATGGCACTTTGTCCGATCGGAATTCTCTACACATGATCGGAGTATGTCCGATCGGAGCATTTTGTCGGAAAATTTTACCAACAAGTTGGAAAACTTGGTCCGTCGGTTACTCCGACGGAAACAGTCCGATGGAGACCACACACAGTCGGAATATCCGACAAAACAGTCCGATAGGACACATTCCGTCATAATCTCCGACCGTGTGTACAAGGGCTTACTCTCAGTCCTCGCCCCAAAAGGACATTAAATGCTGGAGGACCTTCCCATTTGTAGCTAAATTTTACTTCAAGAGCAAGCATTACTCCTTCACCAGTCTCCAAGATGGGGAGAAAATCCTAGACGTGAGCACACTGAAATATTTTGTTTCGGAATTTCGTTTTTTTTGTCCAAAAAATACATTTATTTAGTTGCTCCCGAAATTAGTTTTTACTTATTTTGTTTAATTAAAAAATGCATTCGCCCGAAAATCCGAAATAATTAAAGCGTGGTTCCACTGCCTCCGAGTTTTTTTTTGTTTTTTTTACTGCATTTATAAATGAATAAGTGCTTAAAAATCTTACTCAGATGTTCAGTTTTTTTTAAATCTTCGCCGCTTTTTGTGAATAAAAGAAAGCTTTATAAAAAAAAATCTCACTTTCCATCTTGCCTAAGGGCATGTGAAGCCCACAGGCATTATCTTCCCGTCTTCTATCACGTCAATCTCCCAGCATGTAAAGGCCGTTCTAGCTCCGATCTTGCACATGCGCAGTAAGGGAATGTCGGAGCGCCGTCTACAGCTTCGGTTGCCATTACAACGGGCGTCGTCGTCGGAAGTCCCGCCCGTTGTGATGGCAACTAAGATAAACAAAAATGATAACAGAAGAGAAGCTGACAAGAGGAGAGAGCGCGATAACTCGCGATTGGCCGCCGCACAGACTCCTGGGAACAAGAAAAAAGGATCCCAGGAGACAGTGCGGCACAGAGGAAATGTCGAGCTAGCCGATGCAACCCCACCCATATCCGCAGCAACCCGAACCCGGAAATGGCCAGTAACTGAAGAATGAAAAAGGTACATAAAAGGTACAGGTCCTCATTGTATATCAGAGCTACAAATAATATTAGGGAGATATTTTTTATAATTCGGGTGGAGCTCCGCTTTAAGGTCGAATCTGTCGTTGAAGGCTTGTGGTGTCTGTCGAATGTTCTAAGAAGATTCGATGGAGCAGCTAAACTGTACGGCGCGGCAATCGTACATTTCCGGTCGAATGTTCCGCCTACAATCTATAGTAGAATTCTAATGTTGTATGACACTAGTAATAATTATATTTATTAATTATTATTATTAGTCAACCAACATTAGAATTCTTCTATAGCCTATGGGCGGAGCATTTGACCATAAATGACTGCTTCGTCGAATCTTCATGTTGAATCTTTTCTCTCTATGTCGAATAATCTTGGACTAATAGAGTTAGGTTAGGCACATTCAACCTTTTTTGCTATTGTCTCTATAATGTCAAATATTTTCTCTCTTTGTAGAATAATCTTGGACTAATAGAGTTAAGGTTAGGCACATTCAACCACAGGTTGGATGGACACAGATCGCTATTGTCAGCGTCATATCGACTCTCCTATCTATATCAAACTGTTGCCGCAACGAAAAACTAAAGTAAAGCATTTGGTTTATGTCGGATCTTTCGGTTTTCGGATTCTGCACGTTCGTTATCGTTTTTAAAACGATAAGGAAAATACCCAAAATTCGGACAAAAATGCATTCGCACGAAAACGAATGCACATGTCTACTTTTGTGTTTGCCCCTATTTATCATGAGCTGAACGCAAAGATCTGCGACTTTTTTCTATGTGCACAAAAGGCCTATTTCTCTCAAATATTGTTCACAAATCTGCCTAGGTTCACATTGGAGCGATGTGTCATGTCATTTGAGAGAGCATGACAAGTCACAGCCTATTGGAGGCAATGGCACTGTTCCAATCGGTGCGACACCGATTTTGCGGCGCCGCACCGTTTTGCAGAAGTAGTTCCGGCACTGCTTTTGCCGATTTCAGGTGCGGCTTCAATAGACATCGGTGCATGAAGCCACACAGATGTCTATCAAGTAGCACCTGAAATCGCGCTGAGCTTGCTGCTTTGAAATCACGCTACTTGAAGTGAATTAGTGCGATTTCAAAGTAGCATCACTGTGAACCAGGGCTAAATCTGTTTTAGTGAGCACTTCTCCTTTGCCGAGATAATCCACCCACCTCACCAGAGGCGTAACTAGCACCTTCAGGGCCCTGGTGCAAAAAAACATAAAGGGCCCCGCTTACCCCAAGCTGGGGACCCCCCATAGTGACGGAACACCAGCGCCCAGTCGCAGAGTTCTGGGGTACACTAACTACATTCAGAGTTCAGAAGTGAGTTATGTATAGAGCGCAGTCATGGGCATCCGCAGAACTTTTTTCAGGGGAGGGCATCATTTTAAGGTCACCCATGCAATATAAAAAGAAGTACATTCTCTAGGCTATATTTATATGGGCATGGTATGCCTGGCCTCAATAATTTCCAATACAAAGTGACGCTGAATTATCTCTTATATAATGCCCCGTACACACAATCAGAAATTCTGCCAGCAAAAGTCGGTGCCAGTTTTTAAAAACAATTTGGTGTAGATTTCCCCTTCAAGATCATCAAAGCACAAGTCGCATACCAAAGTCGGATCGGTCAAGACGGCGATCCGATTTCAGTGATATTCAATGGGCTGAAGTAGGATCAAAGTCGGTCCAAAGTAGTGCAGGGAGCATTTTCAAAGTCGGACAGACTTGTGTAGGACCAGTTAAGACGACTCCCATAGGTGAAACATTGATTTTCACACATCATGCGACAAGAGCTCCCAATGTTGGAGCGTTTGTCGTACCATTGTGAACCCGACCTCACTCCGATACCCCTAAATAAAATAAAATGGAACCAATTACCTTCAGAAGTCACCTAATTAGTAAATAGAGTCCACCTGTGTGTAATGTAATCTTAGAATAAATACAGCTGTTCTGTGAAGCCCCCAGAGGTTTAGTGAACAAACAGCATCACGAAGGCCACACACCAAACAGGTCAGGGACAAAGTTGTGAAGAAGTTTAAAGCAGGGTTAGGTTATAAAAAAAAAATATCTCAAGCTTTGAACATCTCACGGAGCTCTGTTCACTCCATCATCCGAAAATGGAAAGAGTATGGCACAACTGCAAACCTACCAAGACATGGCCGTCCACCTAAACTGACAGGCCGGGCAAAGAGAGCATTCATCAGAGAAGCAGCCAAGAGGTTCATGGTCACTTTTCAGGAGCTGCAGAGATCCACAGCTCAGGGGGGAGAATCTGTCCACAGGACAACTATTAGTCGTGCTCTCCACAAAGCTGACCTTTATGGAAGAGTGGCAAGAGGAAAGCCATTGGTGAAAGAAAGCCATAAGAAGTCCTGTTTGCAGTTTACGAGAAGCCATGTGGGGGACACAGAAAACATGTGGAAGAAGGTGCTCTGGTCAGATGAGACCAAAATTCTGCCATAAAAGCAAAGGTGGAAAACTAAGACTGCATATCACCCTGAACCCACCATCCCCACCGTGAAACATGGTGGTGGCAGCATCATGTTGTGGGGATGCTTTTCTTCATCAGGGACAGGGAAGCTGGTCAGACTTGATGGGAAGATGGATGGAGCCGAATACAGGGCAATCTTAGAAGAAAACCTGTAATGCCCCATACACACAGTCTGACATTCCGACCACAAAATCCGTCTGATTTTTTTCAGATGGATTTTGGCCAAAACTTGTGTTGCGTACACACGGTCGGACAAAGTTGTTGGAAAGTCAGATCGTTCTGAACGAGGTGATGTCAAATATGTACGTCGGGGCTATAAATGGGCCAATCGGCCAATAGCTTTTGTCTCTTAGTTTATTCTGAGCATGCGTGGAACTTTGTCAGTTGGAATTGTCTACACACGATCGGAATTTATGCAATCAGATTTTGTTGTCGGAAAATTTTAGATCCTGCTCTAAAAATTTGTGCCTCGGAAAATCCGACAGAAAAAGTCAGATGGAGCCCACACACGGTCGGATTTTCCGACAACATGATCCGATCGCACATTTTCCGTCTGAAAATCCGACCGTGTGTATGGGGCATTAGGGTCTGCAAAAGACTTGAGACTGGGGTGGAGGCTCACCTTCCAGCAGGACAATGACCCTAAACATACAGCCAGAGCTACAATGAAATGGTTTAGATCAAAGCGTATTCACGTGTTAGAATGGCCCAGTCAAAGCCCAGACCTAAATCCAATTGAGAGTCTGTGGCAAGACCTGAGAATTGCTGTTCACACACACTCTCCATCCAATCTGACAGAGCTTGAGCTATTTTGCAAAGAAGAACGGGCAAAATGTCCCTCTAGATGTGCAAAGCTGGTAGAGACATCCCCAAAAGACTTGCAGTTGTAATTGCAGTAAAAGGCTGTTCTACAAAGTATTGACTCCGGGGGGCGCCATACAAATGTACCCCCCCACACTTTTCACATATTTATTTGTAAAAAACAAAATTTTTTTTTATCATTTTCCTTCCACTTCACAATTATGTGCCACTTTGTGTTGGTCTACCACATAAAATCCCAATAAAATACGTTTATGTTTTTGGTTGTAACATGACAAAAGGGGTATAAATACTTTTTCAAGGCACTGTAGGTGAGGGAAGTGGCCATTTGTATCATATCTTCTACCTTTGCGAGTATTCATTTTGTCATTATTTTGTCATTATTTGTTTTTACAATAAATCTCTGGTAATGCACTAGACGTTTGTGCCCTCCTGTGCTTTCTTAATCTGGGGAGAGCTGCATCAGCTGAGCAGTACTGACGGTACTCTGAGCACTGGGAGTGATTGCATGTTTTGTATGCCTATATTGTTTTATTGCAATGCACTCCAAGGTCGCATGGTTGGCATGATAAGGCACCCTACAAAGCCAGGCTTTTGGCCTTGCCTTTTGTCTGGGAATGTGTCGGGCAATGCCGCCCAATGGAGCTGGTGCAACAAGCCCTGATTCATCCTATTCCACATAATTGCGAGCCTACCTACCAGTGGGGGCTGGTGGTCTAAATTTTGGTGGGGGGCGGCAAATGGACCAGGCCCCCTCACTCGCCCCCCCCCCCCCCCCACAGCTCTCAATCCAATCACAGCAGCGATCCACTCCCACTACACATCCCCCCACCCCTGGTGCTCAATAGGCGGTGATACTTTCACGCCACCCCTCCCTGGTCGATCCATGACCTTACCTTATACTGCAGTAAAGGTGTTGGGAGGAGGCAGGGCCGGGACAAGGGGTGGGCAGGAGGGGAGGCTGCCCTGGGCACTGTGGTATCATGTCAGATGGGGGGGCACCGCAATAAGGTTGGGGGAAGGAGATTTGTGTTGAGAGGGGAAATTTGTCAGGGGATAAGAATTGTTCTAGAACACCTCCCTAAATGTCCCCTCCTAGGAACCTAGGAATTGTGATTTGAGGGGATTTGTGTTGGGAGGGGGAATGGTGGAAGATGATTTGTGCTAGGAGTGGGGGTTTGTACTAGAAAAGGTGGATGAGAGGAGATTTGTACTAGGAGGGATTTTTTTTTGGGGGGGGGGGAATTATGCCAGCTGGGATGATTAGAGGTATTTGTGCTAGGATGGGGGATTGGAGAGAATTTGTGCTGGGAGGGGCATTTGGAGTGGGGGCAGAGGATTTGTGCTCACAGGGAAAATTTGAGGGGTAGAGGATTTGTAATAAGAGGGGGGAATTTTTTTAGGGGGTGAGGTGGATTTGTGCTGGAGGCATATGGGGAATGAGAGGATTTGAGCTGGGTGGGGGGGGCAAAGATTTGTGCTGGGAAGGGGATTTCAGCCAGGGTGGATTTGTATGGGGAGGGTATGCTTGGAGAGTAAGCATGTAGATTGGTTCTCAATTTCTTTTTTAGGGGAGGGGACGTTTGCTGACTCATACATCAATTTGGCATGTTCGCCCTGGGCTCTAGATGACCTTGTCCCAGCACTGGGAGGAGGACGAGGTGGCAGTGCACTGCTGAATCCTGGGTAGGGCTCCTAGAAGAGACTGCTGCTGCCGGGGCCAATGGATGCTTCTCCGGGCCGATCAGGAGGCGGGTCCTGAGACCCATCCTAAGACTTCCGGCCAATCGTGACCCACTTCCTGATTGGCCCCGAAGGAGAAGCAGAAAGACATTAGCGAATAATAATTTGGTAATTTTACACAAGTGACAAATGTGCCCCGAGCCCACCATTTTTAAAGCCAATTAAAACCTCCGGCTCTAATCACGTGATTAAAAAAACCAACACCGACATTGAGATCCATGCATCTGGCAACGCGCGTGGAGATTAGGGGCCGGGCGCATGGATTATGGGGGCAGCGTCCCTGCGCCCTGTATGGACGGGCCGCCACTGCTACCTACATACTTTGTGCTGATTGGTATCTCAGTATCTTCTTATGCCGCGTACACACGACCGGTTTTTCCATCAGAATAAACTCTGATGTTTTTTCAGACGGAGTTCCACTGAAACGGACTTGCCTACACACGATCACACCAAAGTCCCATCGTTTAGAACGCGGTGATGTACAACACGTACAACGGGGCTAGAAAAAGGAATTTCAATAGCCAGTAGCTAATAGCTGCCCTTGCGTCATTTTTGGTCCGTCGGAACAGCATACAGACGAATCGGTGTGCTGATTATCAGTGCAGCTCCAACAGTGCCCATCAGTGCTGCCAATCTGTACCCACCAGTGCTGCCAAACAGTGCCAATCAGCGACGCCTATCAGTACCCATCAGTGTCACTTATCAGTGCCGCCTATAAGTGCCCTTCAGTGCCAGCTATCAGTGCCCTTCAGTGTGGCCTATTAGTGCCCATCAGTGCCGCATATCAGTGCTGCCTTATCAGTGCCCATCAGTACAGCCTATCAGTGCCCAGCAGTGCTGCCTCATCAGTGCCCATCAGATGACCGAGCAATTGTCATCAAGTGTGACAGAGCTGAAAGGTGAAAATTGGCCAGGGCAGGAAGGGGGTGAAAGTGCCCGGTGGGCAAGCAGTAATATCTTCAGGTAATATGTGCAATGGCATTACAGCCAATAGAGTTTACAGTTTTTTTTTGAGGGGTTTTATATTTTAAAGTTGAACTTGTGTTTGTCAAAAAGCAATATTTTTTTTTTTGTTTATCAAACTTGGTTTTATTTATAAAGACATTCGATATCATAACAGCTAAATAAATCTGTGTCTGTAGTGAATGTTCAGACCTTAATACCATAAATAATAACATGTTGTTATATTTTTACTCCAGGAGTATATAATGAGTTTGGCAATTCTAGAGAAATGCTTAAATAATGTATTACAATTCAACCACTTCACCCCTGGAAGGTTTTACCCCCTTAATGACCAGGCCATTTTTTGCGATACGGCACTGCGTCACTTTAACTGACAATTGAGCGGTCGTGCGGCATTGTACCCTCCTTTTTTTTACCACGAATTGCGCTTTTTTTTGTTGGTATTTGATCACCTCTGCAGGTTTTTATTTTTTGCGCTATAAACAAAAAAAGACCAACAATTTTGAAAAAAAAAAAAAAAACAATATTTTTAACTTTCTGCTATAATACATATCCAAAAAAAAAAAAAATATATATATATATAGGGGTTAACACTAGGGGGCAATCAAGGGGTTAACTATGTTCCCTGGGTGTGTTCTAACTGTGGGGGGAGCTGGGCTCACTATATCACCACAGAGATCGCTGTTCCCAATCACTGGGAACAGCAAATCTCCAAGATGTCTCCTGTCAGAATGGGGATCCGCATTATTTACATAGGCAGATCCCCGTTCTGCCTCTGTGTTCGCCGGCGGACATCGAGTCTGCGGGGCCCACGGGCCGCGCTCACGCGGTGTGCCTCCACAGTGTCACATGCATGGACCGGGGTACGGCAGTTTGCACTGTTGAGCCGGCCTTCCGCCGTGTACAGTGGCTGGTCCGCAAGTGGATATCTAAACCCATTCGATTTTAGTTAAATGTAGAAGATTTTAGTCAACTAAAATGTACTGGAGATTTTAGTTGACTAAAATACAATTAAAACTAAAACAATTCAGTTGACTAAAATATGGCTAAAAATAAAATGGCCTTTTTAGTCAAAAGATTATGATGAAAACTAAATGGAAATTTGATGTAAAAATTAACACTGTTGGGTGGTCTGATGGAAGGTCGCCTCTTCCTAACCTGGTAAATCCCAAAGGAAAATGCCGTATTCCTATTAAAGCTGAAGCCGTACTATTCTTTTAGAGTAAGTTCGGATCCATGCAAAGAAGACCACCAGAAATCCTTCTACATTGTGGAAATCACTGTACATGTGATCAGGAGGTTACATTGATTTGTGTTGTCATTTCAGATCTGAGTGATCAGCTGCTGGAAGTGGTGGGACTTGAAGGTGCGATGGAGATGGGTCAGATCTACACGGGGCTGAAGAGCGCCGGGAGAAGACTTGCACAGTGCTCTTCTGTGGTTATACGGTAATAACAGTTTCATGCTGTTAAATTGACAGATTAATCAGTAATTGCGACTGATTGCTTCTAGCAGAGAACCCACCGCTGGGAGGCAATTTGCACAGAGCTTCTCTGGGGTTATATGGCTGCAGTGCAAAGCAGATAGAGAGACTTTCAGACAATGCTCAGGGAAACTGGTACAAATAACCTTCCTGAAAAGAAGAAAAAACATCTGGGTAATGTCATTTTAACATGGCAGCCCGGTTGGTGAACGCTCCACCCAGTGGCCTCGCTAGGGGGTGGCTTTTGGGGCTAAACCCCCGAATCTGGGGACCATAGCCCGAGTCTCTGCAGGGGTCCTCAAGGGGAGGGAAGGCTCTCTGGGGACCCTGATGTAAGTGGGGGGCTCTCTGGGGACCCCGATGCAAGGGGGAGGCTCTCTGGGGACTCTGATTTAAGGAGGAGGCTCTCTGGGGACCCTGATTTTAAGGGGCAGGCTCTCTTGGGACCCCAATGTAAGGGGGGCTCTCTAAGAACCCTAATGCAAGTGGGGGGCTCTCTGGGGACCCAGATGCAAGGGGGAGGCTCCCTGGGGACCCTGATTTTAAGGGGCAGGCTCTCTTGGGACCCCAATGTAAGGGGGGATCTCTAGGAACCCTGATGCAAGTGGGGAGCTCTCTGGGGACCCAGATGCAAGGGGGAGGCTCTCTGGGGACTCTGATGTAAGGAGGAGGCTCTCTGGGGACCCTGATTTTAAGGGGGAGCTCTCTGGTGACACTGATGTAAGTGGGGGGCTCTCTGGGGATATACACACACACACACACATGTATATTACTGTATATACATGTGTATGCCCGCTCAAGCGTATGACTTTCTTTACTACACTGCTATGGGCTCTAGCCCCAGATCTTTTGTAGACCTAGCAATGCCCCTGGCTCCACCCAATAGGCGTTGAGAGAAATTTTAGACCATTGGCTAAACCAAATATGAGACTCCTCACCAGAAGGTGAACGTGTATCAAAAGAGATCCACAGTAATGGCCCACACTCAGTAATGCATGTAGAAACACTTGTTACATTACTCACAATATCTTGTTCAGATTCTTCTGCTTCATTACTGATATAAATCCATTTCGTCATTGAGTTTGCAGGTCAAAAAGAAATACCAAGCATGCATATCTACATAGTAACTTGTAACTGTTAGGCCGCGTACACACGCGGGGACTGTTCGGCCAACTTTGTCCGTCAAACATTTTCGGCAAACAGTCCGCTCAAAATTAGCATGGACGGACACACGACGTACGAACAGTTTGCTGAAACCGTGCGCGATGACGTGAACGGCACGTACGACGGGACGAAAAATACGACGTCCTATACACTGCATTATAACTTTCGGCGTGTAAAGCCTTTCTGAGCATGCGCGGAACTTAGTTTGTCGAACAAGCCTACACACGAGGGAACTGTTCGCTGAAACAAGGTTTCAGCGGACAGTTTTTCGGAAATTCCGAAAAACCTTGTTCAGCGGACTGTTCGCTGAAACTGTCCGCTGAACGCCCACACACGGGCGGACTGTCCGCCGAAACACTGTTCAGCGGACAAAGTTGGCCGAACAGTCCCCGCGTGTGTACGCGGCCTAAATCAATGCATTTTGGAGAGGTGACTCTGTCCTTCATCAGTATTAGCCCAGGCAGAACCTCTTCGAAATGTGTTGACAGTTGCAGGTTCCCATGTAGATATGCATTTGCCATCTCTCTTCCTGACCTTCAAACTCACAGGTCAAGAGTAAGCCGTGTCTTGTCACAAGACATACTCCGGGTTAAATCTGTTTCAGTAAGGGGGCTTCAGTTAGAGATACAATGTATCCACAGTAATGGTCTACAGTCAGTGTGACATGGAGGAACACTTGTTACGTTTCACCACAATATCTTGTTCAGATTTTTCTACTTCTTTACTGAAATAAATTCCACTTACATGTGGTCTTTGAGTTTGCAGGTCAAAAAAGAAAGACGAAGCATGCATATCTACATAGGAACCTGTAACTGTCAACGTGTTTTAGAGAGGTTACTCTCTCCTTCATCAGCATTAGCCTAGGCAGGACCTCTCTGAAATAAGATGACAGTTACAGGTTCCCATGTAGACGGCCTGTCCATAGAGGGTGCACAGGCGCCGCCTCCCCTATCCATGCATCCGGCCCCCCAATCTACATATCAGTGGCACTGGACCATGGATTTCAATGCGGGGGGGGGTGTTTTTTTGAAGCACCTGATTAGAGCCAGAGGATTTAATAGGCTTCAAAAAAGGGTGGCCTCGGAGCGCAGAACATTGCGCTCCGAGGCCACCCAGTTGTGTGACCATAGCAAATTAATTTTCACTATTTTCACACTAAAGTTCCTCCCCGCCAATCAGGAGGCAGGTCTGCAAAACCTTTTTCTCGATTGGCCAAAGTGTCAGGCGATCCCATTGGATGCCTAGCGGCGTTCTGGCGGAAGAGGAGATACACAGCTGAAGGAGCGGACACAGGAGCCACAGCGGCCGCTAACTGCACTCCAGGAGAGGACACCACAGCCCCGCAGGTAAGTGCTGGACCGCCTGGGGGGGTGTTTCAGTGCCACGCCACTGGGGGGGTGTTCTTTGTTTTCTACCCCCCCAAAAGAAGAACCCACAAGCCGCCACTGACGATCTGTCTTCCTGACCTGCAAACTCGCTGGCCATGAGTAAGCGGTCTCGCCACCAGACATACTCATGGTGAACCTATATCAGCAAAGAAGCTTTAGTCAGAGGATTAAACAAAGGAATCTGGTCAAGAAATTGAAGATGACTGTAACAAGTACTTTTGCTTTAACAGGTAACACTGACTGTGGTCCATTACTGGGGATACATTTTTTTTTTTTTTTGGATAGACAATTCAATTATCTCCCGATGAGAGGAGATATGGCATAGGGAATAAACAAATCAGTCTCAAGGAGTGTAAGAAGACATGGGGACACTCAATGAAATCGGAGTAGAGGCGGTTTACCCTGAAACTGCGTAGGGGGGTAAGGATATGGAATTCACTTCTACAAAGTCACAAAAGGAAGTATTGATAGTTTATAAAAACACGTGGACGGGTATCTTAGCAAACATAGTATACAGGGATTCTGGAAATTATTTTTGACATAAACACACACAGGTTGAACTTAATGGATGTCTTTATTCAACCTTGCCAACTATGTAACAGCCTCCATACTTCTGGGAAGGCTTTTCCAAAAGTTTTTGGAGGCTGTCTGTGGAAATCTGTGGCAATTCAGCCAAAAGAACATTTGTAAGGTCAGGTGTTTGTGTTGGATGAGAAGACCTGGCTCACAATAGGCATTTCAGTTCATCCCAAAGGAGCTCAGTAGGGTAGAGGTCAGGACTGTGCTTAAAGTGGTTGTAAACCCTTACAAACCACTTTGACCTACAGGTAAGCCTAGATTAAGGTTTAATACATCCTATACGGTTTAGGAGATATTTGCCCGAAGACAGGCACCACTGTCTACGGCGCATGCGCCGTAGACAGCGGCGCGCAGGCGCACTGAGCGCGGCATTTCCAACAACGAAGCTGCCGCGCGTGTCGGCTCCCGTGCGCATGCGCGGGAGTGATGTCATCGCGGCTCCGCCGAATGACAGCGGCGGAGCTGCGAGACCCCACCGAAAAGATGGATGTGCCGGACTACAGGGGACAGCGGTGACTTCGCTGGCTCCTGTGTCAGGTAAGTGACACATAATGGGCTACTATGCGATGCATAGTAGTCCATTATGCTTTGCCTTTGCAGGGAATGAAAGAGGAAGTAAACTCATCAGGGTTTACTTCCTCTTTAAGTTCCTCCACACCAGACTCTTCAAACCATGTATGGATCTGACTTTGTACACAAGTTCACAGTCATCCTGTAACAGAAAAGGGACTTCACCGAACTGTTACCACAAGCTTGGAAGGGCACAATTGTCGCTGATGTCTTTGCATGCTGTATCCTTGAGGCCGCGTACACACGCGGGGACTGTTCGCCCAATTTTGTCCGCTGAACAGTGTTTCGGCAAACAGTCCGCTCGTGTGTGGGCTTTCAGCGGACAGTTTCAGCGAACAGTCCGCTGAACAAGGTTTTTCGGAATTTCCGAAAAACTGTCCGCTGAAACCTTGTTTCAGCGAACAGTTCCCTCGTGTGTAGGCTTGTTCGACAAACTAAGTTCCGCGCATGCTCAGAAAGGCTTTACACGCCGAAAGTTATAATGCAGTGTATAGGACGTCGTATTTTTCGTCCCGTCGTACGTGCCGTTCACGTCATCGCGCACGGTTTCAGCAAACTGTTCGTCCGTCGTGTGTGGCCATGTCCGTCCATGCTAATTTTGAGCGGACTGTTTGCCGAAACTGTTTGACGGACAAAGTTGGGCGAACAGTCCCCGCGTGTGTACGCGGCCTAACAGTACCCTTAATTGGAAACAACCTGAACTCTATCATGTGTTGGGGTTGTTACTAAATGTTTGGCCATATAGAGTAGATTTTAAAGGTTGAAAACCAAGTAGTCATAGCTTTGAAGCCACTTGGCAGAGCTAAATACCTCTCTGGCACAGCACAATACCAACAGGTTTTCCACATTCTGTGTACAATTAAACAACTAGTTCAACTACTAGTTTAGAAAAGTTCAGTGTTTAACTGTTACTAGAGATGTGTACAACAGAAAAAAAAAAATGTTTTGTATTTTTTTCTTAAGGTAATCATTTTGTTTCGTTATATTGATTATGTTAGAATGATTTGTTTTTGTAATTTGTTATGTATATTCGGAAATTTTTTCATATACTGTATTTGTTATTTTCAAATCAATTTGAATTTATTCTAAATTCAAATTTTGGAAGACGGCTATTTTATTCTATTCTATTTTTATTCTATTCTATTGTTTTCTTTTCTATTCTGTTCTTTTGTATTTTATTTTATTCAGTTTTATTCTTATTTATTCTATTCTATTCAGTTTTTTTTCAAATCTATTCTATAAACCGTTGTAAGTAGGAATCATCTTCTTATTGTATACCTTACTGTGTTTATTGTAATATGTTTCCATTTCAAATTCTAATTAATTTTCAATATCAACTTCATTTTCAAATTTGTAGACATGCGCACTGCCGAAAAATTAGTATGTTTTAGTTTCATTTGGGGTTTTTTTCATTTTTTTTTTTTTTCGTTTTTCAGATCATTCGTTATGATCGAAATTCGTAAATTCAAAAATTTGTAAATTAGTCAATTAGAAAGTTGGAAAATCTGGAAATTCGTAAATTCGAAAATTCAGAAATTCAAAAATCCAGAAATTCAAATAAGAAAAAATAAGAAAGAAAATCCAGAAATTCAAAAGAATGAAAATCCGACAAAATTCTAAATAATAACTAACTAACTAATAATAACTAACTAACTATTAAATTATATGTATTGGAATTTCCAATTTGGCTGTTAGTGAACGTAATGAATACTAATTTATCCAAAGTTACGAATTATCTAAAATAATGAATGTTGCATCTAAATAAATGGAATGGAATGAATAAATAATAATAATAAAATGTTTTAATTATTATTATTGTTATTTATTATTATTATGTTGTTACATTTCATTCGTTTAGACACGGCATTTGTTATTTCGGACAATTCGTAACTTCCGATAAATTCGTATTTGTTACGTTCACTAACAGCCAAATTTGAAAGGAAATTCAAATATCTATAATTTAATAGTTAGTTATAGTTAAGTTATTATTAGTTAGTTATTATTTCAGATTTCAGAATTTTTGGGTTTTCGAATTTTCTTATTTTCGTTCTTATTTTCGTTTGAGAGATTTGAGAGATTTCGGATCTTTTGAATTTCCAAATTTTTACATTTCCGAATTTTCAGTTTTCTGGATTTTCAAATATTCTAATTTATGAATATTCGGAAAAATTTGTTAAGTGGGTTTTGGCTAATGCGGATATTTCCGAATGAACGAATTTATCAAAGTTAGTTAAAAAACTAATTGCACATGTATAGTAATTTGTTTCCTCATAATATACTTTGGATTCATTGAAATACTTTATTATTGTGATTTGGAAATTCAGTTACATCTGAATCTCCAAATAAAATTTGAAAATTTAGTCCGAAACAAATTGCCTATGTCTAACTCTTACCTGCATTTTTTTTTCCGAAGGACCAGCAAGTCACTTCCCATGCAGATAGATGGAGAACCTTGGATGCAGACACCATGCACAGTAAGTAATTATCATTATTTTTGGCATATATTTGTGAACATAATCAATGTATAATGGAATACCAGCCAAAACTGTTTTATCTTTGGATTGGAGAAAGTTTGGAACTTTTGTCAGGTCTTTATAGTCATCTGCTTCCCGTTAAGGTAATCTCTGCAGAAAGGTTACAACAGCAAACAATTTTTTTTTAATGTCTGTTAAAGTCCCCAACTTCCCCATATGATAAGGTGTAACAGAATTTTGCAAGCAAAGGTGAGCTCATGTTGGACAGCGCTGGCCACATGATTGCACTGAACAATTCGAATATTTTGAAGGCTCCTCTCTTCCGGGACGGTGTCCTGGAACAAAGCAGAGATTCTCATTGGTCAGTAAGGTCATGTGACTGATGAGCACTCACCATTGCAAAATGTTGCTATAGAGTCTTCAGCATCATTATACCAGCTGGGGAGGACATTGAAAGAGGAGGATAATCTAAAGCACGTGCAGGGTTCAGGGGGGTGTTGTGAATTAGCTTACCTTTTCATTAAAAAAAAGGCTAATTAGCCCTTTATATCCACCAGATGCATTCAAGGTGCATCAAAGCAGATGTTGGGCAAAGCTTTTTAGGCAGCCACATTTTATTTTATTTTTTTACTTTCAAAAGGTTTTAATTTTCTTGAAACAAAGAGAAACTTTTATACAGAGAAAAGAAGAACATCCATGGTACAATAATGGAATGTGCATTACAAGTCATGGGAATGCCGAACAGAAACAAAAGGTAGAGATTTAAGTGAAAATCCGAGAACAAACAATTTGAGTTACGAATCTCCTAAGATTTGTAGCAGACTTGTAGATTGCCCGTCTCCCACCTAAACTGTTGCTACAGGCTAGAGGCTCTTAGTTAGCGGCATAGCCCCCCACCAGGGACAAGGAAGGAGTCAAGGGGCATCTGCACCCCCGGCACCCCTAATGGGAACATGCTGGATCGGACTTCCGCTTCCCTCGGTCCTCCCCGGGGAGGGTCTCCTCACAAAATTTTTAGTCGCTCCTGGGGATGAGCCCTAGTAAGATTCCAGTAGATGTAGGTGAGGATCCCGGAGTGGGAGAGAGGATAGCAAGCTGAAGAGGAAGGAAATGTTGAGAAGAGTGAGGAGGGACAGGGGAAGGGAGTAAGTTTCATATAACAGGGCTTTGGTCTGGGCTCTGGTTGGGATGAATTCCGGGGATAATGGAGATTCCCAAGAATAGAGCCCGAGGTTCCCAGATAATTTCAAACTTGTGTACTGAGACTGTGAGGATACTAGCCAGTTTTTTATGAGCCATAATCCAGGAAACTTTCCTTTTGACTGCCCTTATTGAGACTGAGGGTTGCTTCCAGGCCTTAGCCAGGGTTATTTTGGCTCCTAACAGTATAAAGTGTATCAATTTACGGTTACATTTGGAAATCATTGGGATATGTGCATTCAGTAGTGCGATCACGGGAGACCTGGGGATCTCGCAGCCCCAAACCCCTCTAATGAGGTTAAAGATCCTCCTTCAGAAGGACCAGATTCTAGGGCATTCCCACCACACGTGGGTAATCGTGCCCAATAATTGGCATCCTCTAAAGCATAAGGGATCAACTTATCGGTAAATCATAGCTAGTCTAGCGGGGGTCATGTACCACCTGGACATGACCTTTATGTTCGCTTCCATTAGGGAAATGTTGATCATGCCCTTAAATGCAGTGGATAGAGCAGACTGCCAAGTCCCCAGGTTCCATTGGAATTGAAGGTCTTCCTCCCAGGCTAACATATATGGGGATTTTCTCGAAGGCTGGGAAAGTGACGCATAGATGACTGAGATGCCGCCCCTCTGCTTCATGGCTTGACCATACCAAAGCTCCTAGGTTTTGAATTTGGGAGGTTTCGGGTTTATCTTTCCAGATGCTGTGGAGGAAGTGATTGATTTGGTTGTACCGAAACCTATTCTCCCTATCCATGAGAGGTTTTGTTTAGACCAGGACTTTATGTCTTGTTCCAGTTTATGAAACATGGGAGGATAATTTCTGGCATATAGCGTGTCAAATTTAGAAGTAAGGGAAATTCCTAACTACTGATGGATGAGTCATTCCAGTTGAATTGGTTCAGTTTCAACAGGGTGGCCATCTCGGGGGCGGGGGAGATGTTTAGGGCTTGAGGTTTGTTATAGTTGACATGAAGGCCAGAGATGTTCGCAAAGGAGGTGAGAGTCTTACACAGGTTGGGGAGGGAGGTTAGAGGCGAGGTAATTAAGAAAATTAGGTCGTGGGTGAAAAGACCACATTTGTGTACCTGGGGACTGCATGAAACCCCTTTGATATTAGGACTTTCTCATGTTGCTATTGCTAGAGTCTCTATAGCTATGGCGAATATCAGAGGTGAAAGGGCAGCCCTGTCTCGTACCTCTAGCAATGTGGATTGGGGGGGGGGGGAGTAGTAGCCTTGCAGGCGTATTAGTGCTGTGGGAGAAGAGTAGAGAGCTTTCATAATTCCTAGGAAGCGGTTTCCAAAACCCCAATGCTACAACAGCGTGAAGATATATGGCCAGAACACTGAATCAAATGCTTTCTGTTTATCTAATGAGAGCAGCATTCCCTGTTGTCTAGTTCCCCTAGGGCCAGTTGGATTGTAGGATTAATACTATATCTATAGCTCCTCTGGTTTGGGGCCTTGTCTCCCCGGGATAAAGCCCACTTGATCCTTATGAATATAGGAATTTATAAAGGAGGTTAGTCGGTTAGCTAGAATTTTAGTGAGGATTTTTATCGGGTTTTGGGATGACAGTAATGAAAGCTGTATTCAGGTCAGGACCGAGGGGGTCGCCGGACAATTTGGCGTTGAGGAATTTTGCCATATAGGGGGCAAGAGTATCTGAGAAAGCTTTGTAGTACGGTACTGATAGCCCATCAGGGCTGGGAGCGGAACCCCTCTTTAGGTTTTTAATGACCTCCAAAATTTCCTCTACTGTGATGGGTTTTTCCATAATGGTTTTTTGCTTATCAGAGAGTGTGGGAATAGGGAGGGTTTCGAAGGAATTGAGATATGGTTGCCCTGCAAATTGGAACTTTAAAGTTTATTATAGAAGTCCCTGAAGGCTACTAGGATTTTGGTGGGATCAGATGTTATGGAATGACTATGAGTTCGGATCTTGGGGAGAGAATGAATCCTCGCCCTGGAGGAAAGTTTGGTGACCAACATCAAGCCGAATTTATCTGAGAATAAAATTTGGCGCCACTCCATCGGATCTGCTTCTCAGCTTGTACTGTGAGGGAAAGGTTCAGCTCCAATCTAACTGTGTCTAATTGGATTATAGCGATTCCCGAGGGATCCCTTTTGTGTTGAGCCCTTAGGGACGAGTATGCTTATTCCAGTCTAACTATATCCGCTTTCCTCTCTTTTTTTATTTGAGAGGCAATTTGGATGATCTTTCTCCATATGGTGACTTTATGAGCAGCCCACAACATCTCCGCTGAGGTATCACCAACATTATTCAGAGTAAAAAAATTCTAGTACAGCATTTTTGATTTTCGGTGACCCTAATGGGGTTTGATAAAATTGATTCATTTAGCCTCCACTGAGAATTTTTGGGGTGGTGAGAAGTTTTAAGGAGCGACACGGTCACTATTGAGTGGTCTGAAAGTGTGGTGTCTATAATTTTGCAGCTGGAGACATTGAGTAGGTGGTGTATGGACATGAGAATGTGGTCTATCCTAGCATAAGAGTGACGGGGGCTAGAAAAATGAGTGAAGTCCCTCTTCAATGGGTTCAACTCTCCCCAACCATGTGCCAGGCCTTGTGAGTGGACTAGTCTAGCAAATTTGAGGCTGGCCCTGGTTGGAGGGGTTAAGCGTATTTTGGATGGGTTGGACTTATTCAGCCCTTGATCAAACATCATGTTGGAGTCCCCTCTAAGTATGGGGGTCCCCTCCAGGAGGGGGTTCAGCTTTGCCCACATTGATTGAAAAAATGTATGTTGGCCCTTGTTGGGGGTATAATAAGAGACAAAGGAGAATAAATGTCCATCTATGAACACTTTATTAACAAAGATAAATCTGCCTTCCCTGTCTTTATAATCAGCCTGCCAGGAGAAATGATAAGTTCTGGAAAATAGAATAGCGACACCTTTAGACCTTCCCTCTGTCTTTGCCAGGTAGAACAAGGGGTACTGATAGTGCAGGAATTTGGGGCTGTACTGATTAGTAAAATGGGTTTCTTGAACCATGATAACATCTAGCTTGAGGGAACTGTAGCTATTGAAAATCTCTCTGCTTTTGAGGGGGGCGTTTCAGACCTGAGCATTATGTGTGGGCCTGGGAGCTTTAGCCATGGAGCAGATGTAGGAGTATGCTGTCTTGCTCTGCGTCACTTACCGTAGGATGAACCTTGTATCGATTGCTAGCAAAGAAGAACCAACCAAACTGTAATACTGTAAACTTAGGAATCTTGTGATGAACCTGAAAGGTGACTTAGAATAAAACAAATATTAATTTCCCCAGGGGATATTTGGAGACAGAAGAAAGGGAAAGAGGAGAGAATGATTGAGTGAAAGTAAGAGCAAGGAAAGATGAAGAGGCTATAGAGAGCATCTTCAGTAAGTTTAGACCGGATCCTTGGGGGAAAAAACAACAACCTCCAGGAACCGTGTCACACAAGTAGTGTTTGGTCCACTAAGGATGGAGAACCTATCCTGCAGAGTCTAGGGAGTCTGAGGAATAAGTGGAGGCACATGCCCAGCACCCAGCACTAAGGCACCTTTTTGTACATAAAAATAACTTTGAAAGAATTGAACACAGGGAGAACACATTCATTTGAGAGGAATTATATATATATTGTACCCATGATAATTTCTTTGTGGTGGAACCCAGCCCACCTCACCCTCCAGAAGGTAGGGAGGGGGGTTCCAGATGTGTTACATAGTCCTTTTTGGAGCCATGTTAGGGCTCACCAACCTAAAAGTCTCATCTTTTTGCTAAGGCCATCATTTTCAGGGGTCTGTTAATAGCCCATACAGTAAACTTTACGGAGAAAACAGTTCTCCAAAAAAGCGGAACCCAGGACCATCCAGGTCGACCCGGAACCAGAAAAAAGGGGGAAAAAAATCAAAAACAAACTATTTCTGACAAAAGTGTCCATAACAGAACTTGTGGAGTGGTTGCTCCAATCAGCAGTGTTGGAAGTCCCTGGTAACCACGACCTCGAGGAGGTGAGGATAGAAGTGTAGGTTGCAGTTGTTTCTTTGCTTCAGATCAGACTGTTATCTTTCGTTCTCTTGGTCTTCAGCTTGTTCCACAGGGTGGTCAGAGGACTTGTGGGTGATGGACATTTCGCTGAGTTGAGAGCTGGGTTAGGCGTGTCCATATCTGCTTCCAGCAAAATGAGCTTCAGGGATAGGAGGATTTTCTCCCCCATCTTGGAGACTGGTGAAGGAGTAATGCTTGCTCTTGAAGTAAAATTTAACTGCAAATGGGAAGGTCCAGTATTTAATGTCCCTTTGGGCGAGGACTGAGAGTAAGGGTTTCAGGGCCCATCTCCTCTGGATTGTAGAAAGGGACAAGTCTGCAAAAATTTGTATTGGGTGACCTCGACATGATATCTGTTTCATCGCTCTGGATTGCTTCATTATCTCCTCCTTGACCAAGTATGAATTGGGGTTTTGCAATGATGTCCCTGGGGGAACCATCCTTTCTTGGGGGTCTCAAGGCTCTATGGACTCTGTCCAATTATACACAGTGTTGTGGGATGTCCGGGATCAAGGATTTGATGATCTCCTGGCTAGCCTGGGAGACATCCGCACTGGACTCTTATCCTAAAATTGTATCTTCTGGATCTGTTTTCTAGCTCATCGATCCTAGAAAGGGCAGAGTCTAGCCTGTCTTGAAGTGTCAGAATATGGTCTGAGTTTTGGTTGGTGGCTGTCACCGTCATGCTCGATGGCTTCCATCCTAGAACCCAGGTTCTGGAAGTCAGCTTTGATGTCCCCAGTTATCTTTGCTGCTGTGGAGGCCAGCCTTCTCTCCAGTAATTTGGACAGCTTTAGGTAGAGATTACCTGGCTGGTAGTATGTGTCCTGAGCTGGGGTGGCAGGGAAGGAGACCCCCTGGTGTGGTGTGAGAGCAGGCCCAGCCGGGGAGAATGCAGTGGAAGCTTGGAAAGGTTTCATATGCTGGTGGTTATTGTTCTGGCTTGCAGGGGTGTATGTGAGGGACGCAGAGGCTATCACTTGCTTGGTTCCAGCCTGTCCCTCCGTGCCTGGAGCATACTGCTGGGCCGCAGTGGCCATCTTGGTACACCATGCCGACACATCTAGCTCGAATTGTGGCCCGAGGTCTCTGCAGACCTGGATCTCAATCATGTGGGGGGTGTCCCTGGTCAGTGCATTGTCTGGATCGCCGAAGGTGGCTCGTTTTTAGGGGCTCTGTGCGGTGCTGTGGGCGCCGTTAGGTCTGGGTGGGACAGAGCTCCTGACTCAAGCGGCCATCTTGGAAACTCTGGACATGCGCACTCCGGCCATTTTATTTTATCTCATTACATTTTTTTTTTTATTTTATGTTTATTATGTTTATAATAAAATGTATGTTTTATATATATATGTTTATGATAAAATTAATTTATGTTTAATTATTTATTTTAGTTGATTTTATGTGTGCCTATTTAGGCAGTCCATAGAAGATTTTCTTTCCTTTCACCACAGGAAGGGAAAAAAAAATCACTTGATTCCTCCATCAACACAGTAAGTGTTGATGGGGAAATGCCTCCTACAGCACTATTGTGTCCTGCCGGTGGGGGCGCAGGGAGCTTTCCTAGTTGACAGAATGCAATGATTACTGATAGTGGCTATAGCTACCACCCAAGTCAATCTGCTGAACCAGCTGAATTTCAATCCATGTCTGCTTTCTTCTTTCTTTAGAAAGCAGCCACAGTCTGAGTAGAAAAGCCTGTCCCCTGCCAGCATGCTGCAGAGAAGAACTCTTGCTCCCTGAGTGAGCAGTAATCCTTTTGCAAAGGTCCCACACACCTCTATCCAGAGTTAGAGCTCTCCGACCAGCAAAGCTTGTGCTTCCTCTGAAATGTACAGCTATAGGTCTGATAAAGAGGGGGGTGGGCTGGGGGTATCAGATCTCTGCAGAGAGACCACTGTTTCCACACTAAAGAAACAGGTCTGGCACATCCCTTGTTGAGTGAGAACTAGAACCCTTTAAACCTGAAATTCAGTTGGGCTGTAAAAAATCTAACATCTTCTGAAAGACCCTAAATTAAATGTTTATACCTAAAACAAAGATTTTATACAAGTACGCAAAAAAGGTACAAAAGTTTTAAGTTTATAAACTGAAATAAATAAAAATGAAAAATGAACCAAATGCCATTCTAGCTTGCTTTGGATTGGCTGCTGTGAGTTTCTGCCCTTTGCACATGTTTTATTACTGCTCTAATATATGTTTTAATGAATAATCCTCCATGTTTTAATACCACGGTTAACATTCTCCCAGATCTAGTTGCTCCGGATTGACAGCTATCTACAGATGTATCTCCTGTCTTGCATAAATGAATGGTGATTTGGTAATTACAGTTTGTCAAAGTCACAAAAATCACTTCTCTGTACCACTTACCTTCTAGCAAAGACTAGCTCCCAGAAAGTGTTAGTATAAATTATAGCTAGGCTGGATTCCTAGTTTCACGTTTCTCCGCAAGCACTTTGCGTGATTGTTCAGTTATTTACTGCATAAAATATGAATTTCTGGATAATGGACATTTCTTCATCGCTTCCATTTACAAAAAAAAAAAAGAGAAGTTAAGTAGAAAGTAAATAAGATGTGTATTTCACAAACTAATACTAATACGTATCTTTGTATCTTCATCAACAGTTATCTTAGAACTTTATATAACAGCTATACATGAATTATTTTACAATATCCTTTATTCATGAGAATGCAGGTGGAGCTGACCAAAGTTTTCAACCAATAATAATTACAACACCATACTATAGATTTCCTATAGAAATCATTCTGGTGGTTGATTCTCATTCAGCATCCCTCTCTATCATTTTACTGATACTATAGCATACATCCCAACTTTTGAACTTGAGAATGAGGGACATATCAGGGAGATAGTAAACTGTGGCATGCTAAGGATCACTATCGCATATTGAAGGCAGGAAGGATCACTATGACACACAAAAGGTAGGAAGGATCACTAAGTATATGGAAGGCAGGAAGGATCACTATAGTATATGGAAGGCAGGAAGGATCACTATGGTACATGGAAGACAGGAAGGATCACTATGGTATATGGAAGACAGGATGGATCACTATGGTATCTGGAAGGCAGGAAGGATCACTATGGCACATAGAAGGGAGGAAGGATCACTATGGCACATAGAAGGGAGGAAGGATCACTGTGGTATATGGAAGGGAGGAAGGAACACTATTCTATATGGAAGACAGGAAGGGTCACTATGGTATATGGAAGGCAGGAAGGATCACTATAGCACATAGAAGGCAGGAAGGATCACTATGGTACATGGAAGGCAGGAAGGATCACTATGGTATATGGAAGGCAGGAAGGATCACTATGGTACATGGAAGACAGGAAGGATTACTATGGCACATAGAAGGCAGGAAGGATCACTATGGTATATGAAAGGCTGGAAGGATCACTATGGCACATAGAAGGCAGGAAGGATCACTATGGTACATGGAAGGCAGGAAGGATCACTATGGTATTTGGAAGGCAGGAATGATCACTATGGCACATAGAAGGCAGGAAGGATCACTATGACACATAAAAGATAGGAAGGATCACTATGGTATATGGAAGGGAGGAAGGAACACTATTCTATATGGAAGACAGGAAGGGTCACTATGGTATATGGAAGGCAGGAAGGATCACTATAGCACATAGAAGGCAGGAAGGATCACTATGGTATATGGAAGAAAGGAAGGATCACTATGGTATATGGAAGGCAGTAAGGATCACTATGGCACATGGAAGACAGGAAGGATCACTATGGTATATGGAAGACAGGAAGGATCACTATGACACATAAAAGATAGGAGGGATCACTATGGTATATGGAAGGCAGGAAGGATCACTATGGCACATGGAAGGAAGGAAAGATCACTATGGTACATGGAAGGCAGGAAGGAACACTATGCTATATGGAAGACAGGAAGGGTCACTATGGTATATGGAAGGCAGGAAGGATCACTATAGCACATAGAAGGCAGGAAGGATCACTATGGTGCATGGAAGGCAGGAAGGATCACTATGGTACATGGAAGACAGGAAGGATCACTATGGTATATGGAAGGAAGGAAGGATTACTATGGTATATGGAAGGCAGGAATGATCACTATGACACATGGAAGGAAGAAAAGATCACTATGGTACATGGAAGCCAGGAAGGAACACTATGCTATATGGAAGACAGGAAGGCCCACTATGGTATATGGAAGGCAGGAAGGATCACTATGACACATAAAAGGTAGGAAGGAACAATATGGCACATAGAAGGCAGGGAGTATCACTATGGTACATGGAAGGCAGGAAGGATCACTATGACACATAAAAGGTAGGAAGGATCACTATGGTATATGGAAGGCAGGAAGCATCACTATGACATATAAAAGGTAGGAAGGATCACTATGGTTTATGGAAGGCAGGAAGGAACACTATGCTATATGGAAGACAGGAAGGATCACTATGGTACATGGAAGGCAGGAAGGATCACTATGACAAATAAAAAGTAGGAAGGATCACTATGGTATATGGAAGGCAGGAAGGATCACTATGACACATAAAAGATAGGAGGGATCACTATGGTATATGGAAGGCAGGAAGGATCACTATGGCACATAGATGACAGGAAGGGTCACTATGGTACATGGAAGGCAAGAAGGAACACTATAGCACATAGATGACAGGAAGGATCACTATGGTACATGGAAGGCAGGAAGGAACACTATGGTATATGAAAGGCAGGAAGGATCACTATGACACATAGAAGGCAGGAAGGATCACTATGGTACATGGAAGGCAGGAAGGATCACTATGACACGTAAAAGGTAGGAAGGATCACTATGGTACATAGAAGGCAGGAAGGATCACTATGACACATAGAAGGCAGGAAGGATCACTATGGTATATGGAAGGCAGGAAGGATCACTATAGCACATAGAAGGCAGGAAGGATCACTATGACACATAGAAGGCAGGAAGGATCACTATGGTATATGGAAGGCAGGAAGGATCACTATGGTACATAGAACGCAGGAAGGATCACTATGACACATAAAAGGCAGGAAGGAACACTATGCTATATGGAAGACAGGAATGATCACTATGGTATATGAAAGGCAGGAAGGATCACTATATCACATGGAAGGAAGGACGGATCACTATGTTACATGGAAGGCAGGAAGGATCACTATGGCATATGGAAGGAAGGATCACTATGCTACATGGAAGGCAGGAAGGATCACTATGTTACATGGAAGGCAGGCAGGATCACTATGATACATGGAAGGCAGGAAGAGGTGTCTTTATGATTAAGCCCTGTGGGTGAGGTGAAACACATCAGAGGACATTGCCTGGGAGGATCCTAGGCTGAGGACACATTCTATCCTTACCCTGTTCGTGGGCTGTTGGAAGCGTGACATCTTCCAGACAATCCTGGGAGATGACCCCCCTTCAGTACACAGAAGATGATTGGCAGCCTCAGCTGTGCATGGTTCCTTATGAGACTGCGTCCTTTCCCTTCACTTGCTGACACCAGACAATCCTTTGAGACGGCTCGGTACCCCCCCCCCCCCCGTCCCCCTGTCCCCCCCATAGCACACAACAGGTGATTGACAGTCTCAGCTGTGCATGTTTCCTTTGAGACTTTGTAGAGGGGGGTGTGTCTATTTCCCCCACTCAGGTCCCAGATTACACACTGCTCTCTGCTCTGCGATGTGCATTGTGTGACATCCAATCCCTTACCTTCTGGAAGCTCAGAAATAGCATTTTTTTTTTATGGATTTAGAGAAGAGAAGACTGCAGATAGACTGCAGATAAACAGATACAACTTTTGTAAAATGATTTGTTTAATCTCTGTGCGTCACCTGAGACCAACGACTTCACTGGGAATATATGCAATACCGCATGCACACGATCTGACTTTCCAACCATGCGTATGCTCCATCGAACATTTGCTGTCGGAATTTCCGCACGCAAATGTTTGAGAGCAGGCTCTCAAATTGTCGCAAAGTCCGATCGTGTGTACACAAGTCCGTCGCACAAAAGTTCACGTATGCTCGGAATCAAGCAGAACGAGCAGCACTGGCTATTGAACTTCCTTTTCGTACGTGTTGTTCGTCACCACGTTCTCACGTTTGGAATTTTTGGACAACATTTGTCTGACCTTGTGTAGACAAGACAAGTTGGAGCCAACATCCTTCGGAGAAAAAAAAACACGGTTTTGTTGTTGGAAAATCCGATCGTGTGTACAGGGCATTAGAGTTTACAACCACTTCAATGCGGCATGTAGCCATTTTTGAAATAAAAACAATTGAGCACTGTCCATGATGCTTTTTTATTTGCACTAACATCAAAATTTCCAGGACAAGCTTTCGAGGTGTACCTCCTTCCTCAAGGTCCAATCAGTACAAATGCACAAATACGGAGATTTACTAAGAGCCCTTTCACACTCAGGCAGTTTTCAGGCATTTGAGCGCTAGAAATAGCCTCTAAAATTCACTTGAAAACAGCCTCCCATTCTGTGCAATGGGTGCGTTCACACCGGGGCGGTGCTCTTTTGTGGGACATTAGTAAAAGTCCTGCAAGCACCATCTTTGGGGCCGCCTGGGACCGCTATAAATATTGTTACCAAAACGCCCCTGCCCATTGAAATGAATGGGCAGCACTTCCAAAGCTCCTTAACCACCTCGCGCCCGCCCTATAAGCCGAATGATGGCCGTAGAGCAGGCGCTTTCGTCCGGGTGGCCGTCCCTGGACGTCCTAATGTTTACTTCCGCAATGCGCGCCGCCGCGGGCGCGCATCGGGGAAGTTCTGTGTTTGCCGTGTCCCCCGGGGACAGGCAAACACAGATTGCTGTAAATGGCCAATCACAGCGGCTGTTTACAGCGCGATCGGCGTATTCAATGGTTAATAAATTTCCCCCAAAGTGTTAGCAGGATGTTAATAAAAGAGTAATCTGGCCTAAACAATGCATTAATTTTGCAATCTGATCCAAGGGTGGACAATTGTGGAGAGATGAGGGATCGGCGTCCAAACAAAGTGACATTTGGAAGAACGCGTCTTTTTAATGCGGGTTACGCCTGTTTTTATGAACATCTTTTTATATTCTGTGCATCATAAGTACATTTATATTCCTGAATGGCCGTGAGCACCTTCCAATGCATTTAAAATGCAAAGCATTCATGGCACCCATGTAATTTATTTCCTTTTTCACATTTCATACAAGATGTGGTTTTTAGCCAAAATACACATTAGATCAGCTACTATCAAGGTAATCCGTTCACGGGCCAAGTTCACTTTGTCTGAGCAGTGCTCTCCTCTCCGGGACAAACACCGGCCAGTCATACTAATTACACGGCTCTCATAGCTCCCAACTGTCCCTGATTTCGAGGGAATGTCCCTGATTTGGAGCAATGTCCCTCTGTCCCTCATTCCTCCTCATCTGTCCCTCATTTTTGTCTGACCCATATAGATGTGTTTAACCACTTCAATACCGGGCACTTAACCACTTCCCACCCGGCCAATGTACATATACGGCCGGGTGGGAGCCGCCTCCTTCTGACTGGACGTTCAGGAACGTCCTTCAGAAGGAGGGGAATCGCGTGCGCGCGTGCCCGCGCAGCGGCGCAATCCCGATGCGCTCGTGTCACCCGGACACGGCGCATCTCGGATCGGCAGGGGGGCTCTGTGATTGGCCCTCCTGATCACATGACGGCCGTGTCCAATCACGGCCGTCATGTGATGTAAACAAACAGCCGGTTGCTAGGCAATCGGCTCTCCTCTCCTCACACGGAAGTCATCGCTGAGGAGAGGAGAGCAGATCGCTGCAGCCGGCTGATGATCAGTGAGTATGGGCTGTTTTTACAGCACTTTACTCACTGATCACTAGTGTGTAAACACACATCACCACACAGTGTAAACACACATGTCCCCAAAACACACATGTCCCCAAATAATAAAAAGATATGTCCCCAAATTAAAAAAAACATATGTCCCACTAAAATCACATGTCCCAATGATTATCTGCACACATATGTACGTGATCATTTGCGTACATATGTCCGTGATCACACAAACCAATTATTATACACTTAACGGAATTTTTTTTACCAAAAGCATGTAGCAGAATACATTTTGGCTTACATTTATGACAAAATTTGATTTTATTGGATTTCTTTTAAAATAGAAAATATAGTTTTTTTCCAAATTTCTTTGTGCTTATATCGCAAAAAATAAAATAAATGAATAAATACCACCAAAATAAAGCTCTATTTGTGCAAACAAAATGATAAAAATTTCATTTGGGTACAGTGTAGCATGACCGCGCAATTGTCATTGAAATTGCGAGAGCGATGAAAGCTGAAAATTGGGCTGGGAAGGAAGGGGGCGAAAGTGCCCTGTGTTGTAGTGGTTAAACACCTTCCTGCCCAGACCAATTTTGAGCTTTCAGTGCTGACGCACTTTGAATGACAATTGCGCGGTCATGCTACACTGTACACAAACTACATTTTTATCATTTTGTTCCCACAAATAGAGCTTTGTTTTGGTGGTATTTGATCACCTCTACGGTTTTTATTTTTTGCTAAACAAATAAAAAAAGACCGAAAATTATAAAAAATTATTATTTTTTGTTTCAGTTTCAAAGCTTTGTAAATAAGTAAGTTTTCTCCTTCACTGATGGGGTTGCACTGACGGGCACTGATAAGGCAGCACTGATGGGTATCGATGAGGTGGCACCAATGAAAAGGCACTGATGAGGTGGCATTGATGGGCACTGATATGTGGCACTGATAGGCGGCACTGATAGCCGGCACTGATGGGCACTGATAGGTGGCGCTGATGGGTGACACGGATGGACACTGATAGGTGGCACAAATTGGCACTGATAGCTGGCACGGATTGGCATGGATAGGCAGCGTGGATGGGCACTGATAGGCGGCACTGATGGGCACTGATAGGTGGTGCTGATGGGTGACACGGATGGACACTGATAGGTGGCACAAATTGGCACTGATAGCGGGCACGGATTGGCATGGATAGGCAGCATGGATGGGCATGGATAGGCAGCACAGATGAGCATGGATAGGTGGCACAGATGAGCATGGATGGGCACTGATAGGTGGCACGGATGAGCAATGATAGGCGGCACGGATGGGCACTGATAGGTGGCATTATTTTGTACTGATGGATGCCAATCAGTGCCAAACAATAATGCATGCCAATCAGTGATGCCCATTGTGGGCACTGATTGGCATCCATTGTGGGCACTGACTGGCATCCCTGGTGGTCTAGGTTGGCATACCTTGTGCTGGGCATCCCTGGTGGTCCGGTGGCGTCCCTGGTGGTCCAGTGTGGGCATCCTCGGGGGGGGGGGCTGCGCTGATAATAGATCAGCACAGACCCCCCCTGTCAGAGGAGCAGCCGATCGGCTCTCCTCTACTCACATCTGACAGACGCGAGTGAGGAAAAGTTGATCACCGGCTCTTCCCATTTACACTGTGATCAGCAGTGATTGGACACGGCTGATCACGTAGTAAAGAGTCTCCGTCGGAAGACTCTTTACCAACATCGTAGTTGCAGGGTGTCAGACTGACACCCCGCAACAACGATCGCCGCGATGCGCGGCCCCGGGGGCGCGCAGCGGCTCAAAATCCTGAGGATGTCATATGACGCCCAGTCATGATTTTAAATCCACTTTGCCGCCATCATTTTGCTATAGGCCAGGCGGCAAGTGGTTAAAAATGTATCTATCAAAAAGTGTTTCCCAGCGCTAAACCTTTCATCTGATTTCTAAATTGCTGCATTTGTAAATTCCAAAAGCCAATATAAAGGAATAGTAGTGGTAAAAAAAGCACTTGTGGGTTTAACCAATCCTATGTCCTAGGCCTGTATACTTTTGCTGATAGGTGTCCCTCATTCCCATCTCAAAAAATTGGGAGGTATGGCTCTTGCTACTGTGGGCAGAAGATTTTCAAGACCATAAAGATTATATTTACATCATTCCAACCGTCTTCTCTTTAGAAACAAATGTCTCAGTTCCTATTTCCTTCTTGATTATCCCTCACTTTGGTCTGATCGATGTATAGACTTCTATATATCTATTAGAGCGTAAGCTCCTATGGGCAGGACCCTCTGCATCCTCATGTATTTTATTGTATTGTAATTGCACTGTCTCCCTTTATATTGTAAAGTGCTGTTCAAACTGTTGGTGCTATATAAATTTGAAGGAACAGCATACCCGTGTCGTTCCTTCAGAGCCCTGTGCCATGGCCGTGACTCCCACGTGTATGTGCGGGAGCGACGTCATCGCGGCTCAGCCATTCAAGCGTCCGCAGGCCGCGAACCCGGTACCCAATGAAAATGGAAGCCTCTGCAGCAGTCACAGCGCCCCGCTGGAGAGCTTCCTTTTAAAAGAAGTCTTTCATAATGTGCTAATATGTGGTGCTAGTACTGGACTCCACTGTTGACTTTTTCAAGCCTTCAGGGTTTTGCTTAACCATTTTCCGCCCCCTGCTGGCTGACAAATGACGGCTGGGTGGCGCAGCTCTTGTTCTGGGTGGACGTTTTATGCTTGCCTCCCAGAATGACCGCTCTCGTGTGCCCCCGGGGGCGTGCATCGTGGCGATCGATGGTGCGGTGTTTCAGTCTGACACACCGCTACACCGATCTTGGTAAAGAGCCTCTGATGGAGGCTCTTTACCACGTGATCAGCCGTGTCCAATCATAGCTGTTCATGATGTAAACAGGAAGAGCCGTTGATCGGCTTTTCCTCACTCGTGTCTGACAGATGCAAGTAGAGGAGAGCCAATTGGCTGCTCTCCTGACAGGGGGGGTCTGTGTTGATTGTTTATCAACACAGCCCCCCATCAGATGCCTACCCAGGACCACCAGGATGCCGCCAGGACCACCAGGGATCGGCACCACAGTGGAACACCAGGTATGCCACCCTAGACCACCAAGGAAATGCCAATCAGTGCCCAGGCAGCTGCCAATCAGTGCTCATGCCCAATGCGTGCCAGTGCCATCAATGATGCCTATCAATGCCATCTATCAGTGCCACATATCAGTGCCCTGCCGCCTATCAGTACCACCCATAAGTACCCATCAGTGTCGCCTATCAATGCCCATCAGTGCCACCCATGAGTGCCCATCAGTGCTGCCTATCAATGCCCATCAGTGCTGCATATCAGTGCCACCCATCAGTGCCACCTACCAGTGGCCATTAGTGCCCATCCTCAGTGCCCGTCAGTGCCCATCGGTGCAACCTCATTGGTGCCACCTCTTCGGTGCTGCCTTATCAGTGCCGCCTTTTCAGTGCCCATCAGTGAAGGAGAAAAGTGACACAATTTTATAACAGAAACAAAAGAAAAAAAAATTTTGTTTTCAAAATGTTAGGTCTTTTTTTATTTGTTTAGCAAAAAATAAGAAATGCAGAGGTGATCAAATACCACCAAAAGAAAGCTCTATTTGTGGGAACAAAATGATAAAAATTCTGTTTGGGTACAGTGTAGCATGACCGCGCAATTGTCAATTAAACAGCAACAGAGCTGAAAATTGGCCTAGGCAGGAAGGGGGCAAAGTGCCCGGTATTGAAGTGGTTAAAGCTGAACAGAGGAAATAGCTGTACAGGTTGATGTAGAGAGTTCCAGATGAGGGGAGAGACTTTTGAGAAGTCCTGGAGGTGAGCATGGGAGTAGGGGAGCTAGAGATCTAAAGGTCTTGGGAAGAGTTAAGAGGACTATTGGGGTGATAATTTGAGGTAAGAGGGTTGATGTCCTAAAGGCAAATAGGAAGTTGCACTTTGCAAGGGAAGTTTCCCCAGAGCTTATGGAATGTGGTGCAAAGAATACCCAATCACATGCAGGGAAGATTAAAAAAAAATGTAAACATTTTATTTTTGCACATGATTTGCTTAATTGCCTTTAGTAAATCGACCCTTTAATCTCAAATTATCATCCTTAGGTTGTCCACAGACAGAGCGTGGTTGCAGGAAAGAAAATCACTTGATTCCCCCATTAATACAGTCAGTGTTGATGGCGGAATCCCCAACCTTGGAGCCACTGTGTTCTCCTGGTGAGGGAAGGCTGCCCCTTCCGGGAGAACATAGTTATTGTTGCTAGCGGCTGTAACAGCCACTTGCAAAAATCACACGTAAAATCCAGAAGGCTGGTAGTATCAAGTTGATCGATTGATAAACTTGGATACATTCAGCCTGCCCATCCATGGTTCGAATCTTGGCCAGTTCCTGCTGGACCAGCCAAGATTTGAACCGTGTATGGCCGGCTTAACAGTCCCCCTCACTCCTCCCAAGATTGCCTACCTCCTCTCCCATGCTCACCTCCAGGACTTCTCCAAAGCCTCTCTTTTCCTCTGAAACTCCCTACCCCAACCCTCAGGGCCAGTGCTACCACTAGGCAAGCTAGGGCGCTCTGCTGCCTAGGGTGCCCAGCCACTGGTGTCCCTACTCCCTTCACTCTGCAGCAAGCAACTAAGTCTCAGCATCAGCAGGCAACCGCCTCTCCATTCTCTCATAATGTCCGGCGCAGCACCGGTGGAGGACTGTGTCTGTGTCCAGACTCCTGAATGAATGGAAGCAAGCAAACCTTCATTGATGGGCACTGGTGGGCTGCATTGATGGGTGCTGGTGAGTCTGCATTTGATGGGCGCTGGTGAGGCTGCATTTATGGGCACTGGTGAGGCTGCATTTGATGGGTGCTGGTGAGGCTACATTGATGGGCGCTGTGAGGCTGCATTGATGGGCACTGGTGGGCTGCATTGATGGGCGCTGGTAGGCTGCATTTGATGGGCGCTGGGGAGGCTGCATTTGATGGGCGCTGGTGGGCTGCATTGATGGGTGCTGGTGGGCTGCATTTGATGGGCGCTGGTGAGGCTGCATTTGATGGGCGCTGGTGAGGCTGCATTTGATGGGTGCTGGTGAGGCTACATTGATGGGCACTGGTGGGCTGCATTGATGGGCGCTGGTAGGCTGCATTTGATGGGCGCTGGTGAGGCTGCATTTGATGGGCGTTGGTGGGCCGCATTGATGGGCGCTGGTGGGCCGCATTGATGGGCGCTGGAGTCAGGGGTGGAGCCAATGGGGCCGGCAAAATTAGATTTTGCCTAGGGTGTCAAAAATCTTTGCACCAGCCCTGCCAACCCTCAATGAAGTCTTGTCACCAGAACAAAAGGTGAGGGTGACATTTTAAATATGTACACCTAAAGCCGCGTACACACGGGCGGACTGTCTGGCCAACTAAGTCCGTCAGACAATCCGACGGACAGTCCGTCCTACTTTTGAATGAACGGACTTGACCACACACGATGAGCAGACAGTCCGCTGAAAGCTTGCGCGATGACGTGTACGGCACGTACGACGGGACTAGAAATACGACGTCCAATACACTGCAATGCAACCTTCGGCCGTGTAAATCCTTTCTGAGCATGCGCCATACTTAGTCCGTCCAACTTGCCTACTCACGAGCGGACTGTCCGCTGAAACCAAAGTTGGACGGACTGTATTACGGAAATTCCGAAATACTTAGTCCGCCAGACTGTCCGCTGAAAAAGTCCGCTGAAGCCCACACACGAGCGGACTGTCCGCTGAAATGTGTTTCGGCGGACTAAGTTGGACGGACAGTCCTCTCGTGTGTACGCGGCTTAAGAGAGTTTCTCCGCACTTTGAAGAGGTTTCCCCTCACCTCCTGTTTCATCGGTGGGACAGGAAGTGAAGATAAATCTCCCCAATGGGACACAAACAGCAAATAAACTATAAACTAATAGAAGTTTTCACTTTTTTCTATCCAATATAAAACTAAAAGAAAAAGTTGGCTATACATACATTTTAACTCTTGTACAGTATCTGAAATTCCCTTTAATCTGGAGAATGTTAAAGAATAAAGGAAACATCTTACATTTTTTCCAGTATATAAATGCAATTATTGCGCTAACATCCACAATATTTTTTTTTTTTTTATAGAGACTCACATTTTTACGTTCTTGCCTTTCCATAGTGTTATGTTTTTTTTTATACATTTATATATTCTTCCTGAAGAATGGCAGCGGTGTGTCAGACAGTTATATAAATATAAACTTTAGATCATGTTTAGATTTCCTTTAAAGTTTTTGCCAATTTGTCTCAGTTGGAGAAAAAAAAATAATTCCTGACCTCAAAATGACAGTCGGTGAAATCCTTGGGTCAACATCTAATTGTATCTTCTAAGTGTAAGTAAATAGATATTATTTTCTTAAACTTTTATTCATGTTTAAAGGTTTCCAATGTTTTTGCTTCTACCAGTCCCTTTGGAAGAAGACTCCTTGCTAACCCATCTTTTACAGTAAAGAAGCCTTCCACAGTTTTTAAATCACTTTTCTGCCATCTGGAAGGGTTCAATTTCATGGGTTGGTCAGGGGAGCAGTAAAAACCTGTGGCTGAGCAGCAGTTTTGCAGACCCTATGACTAACCCTCCCCGTGGGAGGGACGAAACATATTAGGGGGCTTGGTTTGGCAGAGACATGTAAGCTGAGGCCGCTCCCTATTTTCATGCCTCTTCCATGCAGGGCTGTACACATGCCATGGCATTTTTAACTTGGTCTGTAAAGTTTACAGGTACCACCTGTCAAGTTCGCCAATTGTGATGAATGGGGTCACATCACAACCGCAAACCAAATGGTTGGCTCACAGTTGCAGCGCAGTCCTGCAATGTAAAAGCTGCCATTCAGTGATTTTTAAAAAAAAAACAAGTAAAAAAACAGGCATCGGGAGTAGGGTTACCACCTCATCCATTTAAACCCGAATACATATGAATTACACGGGTTCTGAGGCTAATTAAATGCAGATAAGGCACTAAGTGAGCTTAATTACCACCTTAGCCACTTACAGACCGGACCATTTTGCTGGTCAAAGACCAGACCACTTTTTGCGATTCCGCACTGCGTCGCTTTAACTGACAATTGCGCGGTGAAGGCGACGGGGCTCCCAAACAAAATTGACGTCCTTTTTTTCTCACAAATAGAGCTTTCTTTTGGTGGTATTTGATCACCCCTGCAGTTTTTATTTTTTGCGCTATAAACAAAAATAGAGCGACAATTTTGAAAAAAACGCATTATTTTTTACTTTTTGTTATAATAAATATCCCCCAAAAATATATAAAAAAACATTTTTTTTCCCTCAGTTTAGGCCGATACGTATTCTTCTACATATTTTTGGTAAAAAAAATCGCAATAAGCGATTATTGATTGGTTTGTGCAAAAGTTATAGCGTTTACAAAATAGGGATAGTTTTATGGCATTTTTATTAATATTTTTTTGTTTTACTAGTAATGGCAGCGATCAGCGATTTTTATTGTGACTGCGACATTGTGGCGGACACATCGGACATTTCTGACACATTTTTGGGACCATTGTCATTTATACAGCAATCACTGCTATATAAATGCAGTGATCCCTGTGTAAATGACACTGGAAGTGAAGGGGTTAACCAATGGATGGCAGTGTAGGGGTTAAGTGTTCCTAGGGGTGTGTTACTAACTGTGGGGGGCTGGGCTTTCATTTAGTGAACACTGATCTCTGCTCCAATCACATGGAGCAGAGATCAGCGTCACTAGTTGCTAGGCAGAATGGGGAAATTCTGTTTACAACTGCATTTCTCCATTCAGCCGCCCCGTGAGACGATCGCGGGTATGCCTGCGGCGATCGAGTCCCTGGGACCCGCGACCGGACTCACGGGGGTCCGCGAGCGTGCCGGCGGCGGTGCGCTCGCAATGGCAGGGCGGCAAATTTAAAGGGACGTACAGGTACTCCCATTTGCCTGCCCGTGCCATTCTGCCGACGTACATCGGCGTGTGCTGGTCGGGAACCGGTTAATCAGCCACAGAACCTGTGTAATTAATATGTGTCCGGGTTTAAAGGGATGAGGTGGCAACTCTAATCGGGAGGCGGCAAAAGTGCCTTCTGAAAGCCTGGCAGCTGCTGCTATACTGCCCTCTGCAAAGTGATCCACCGTGGATCATTTCTCAGCAGATGGTAAGCATTACCTCCAGGCTGAAAGAACCCTTATGCTGCATACACACGATCAGACATTCCGGCAGACTTGGTTTAGTGGACCGGAATCCGTCGGACAATTCGATCGTATGTGGGCTCCAGCTGACTTTTTTTCCCCAAAAGTCCGACGGACCTAGAAAATAAAACATGTTTCAAATCTGTCCGACGGACTAAAAATCTGGAAAACCGTTCATCTGTATGCGGGTCCGACGGACCAAATACGACGCGAGGGCAGCTATTGGCTACTGGCTATTGAACTTCCTTGTTTAGTCCCGTTTACATCATCACGTTCAAAACAAACAGACTTTCGAACGGACTTAGGCCGCGTACACACGGGCGGACTATCCGTCCAACTAAGTCCGTCAGACAATCCGACAGACAGTCCGTCCTACTTTTGAATGAATGGACTTGACCACACACGACGAACAGACAGTCCGCTGAAAGCTTGCGCGATGACGTGTACGGCACGTACGACGGGACTAGAAATACGACGTCCAATACACTGCAATGCAACCTTCGGCCGTGTAAATCCTTTCTGAGCATGCGCCATACTTAGTCCGTCCAACTTGCCTACTCACGAGCGGACTGTCCGCTAAAACCAAGTTTGGACGGACAATATTACGGAAATTCCGAAAGACTTAGTCCGCCAGACTGTCCGCTGAAAAAGTCCGCTGAAGCCCACACCCGAGCGGATTGTCCGCTGAAACACGTTTCAGCGGACCAAGTCCGTCAGACAGTCCGCCCGTGTGTACGCGGCCTTTGTCTGGTCGTGTCTGGCCAAGTCCGTTCGTTCAGAAAGTCCGTTGGACCTCCGCCGAAAGTCCGTCGGGAAGACCGTCGGAGCTAGTCCATCGAAAAGTTCGGTCATGTGTATGCGGCATAAGGCTTTGTTTGCCGGTGCTTTGCTCATTGAAGAGTGATCGCCATTTGGATCATTTGACAGGTCACCACCTGATTTAACCCCTTGAACCCTGCACTAGTTTGTAGAATGGCCCCATTAGCCCCATTGAACGGTTCACATTAGGCGGGCGCTACACCCTCCAAAAGCTCCCACGGCTGCAAAGAAAAGCATTGTGGTTGCAGCATGCATGCACCCTCAGCCGCTGTATTGGAGCTAAAGGGGGCAGTTTGGGTGTAAAAACCCAGCTCACCCAAAGGTTTTACCTCCCCCAAACACTAGTGGGAAGGAACCTTCTGATAGATTTTTTTTTAGAGGGTACATATATAAAGCCTTGAAAGAGTATTCATACCCCCTTAAAATTTTCCACATTTTGTCATGTTACAACCAAAAACGTAAATGTATTTTATTGGGATTTTATGTGAGAGACCAACACAAAGGTGCACATAATTGTGAAGTGGAAGGAAAATGATAAACAGTTTTCACATTTTTCTACAAATAAATATGTGAAAAGTGTGGCGTGCATTTGTATTCAGCCCCCTTTACTCTGATACCCCTAACTAACATCTAGTGGAATCAATTGCCTTCAGAAGTCACCTAATAAGTAAATGGAGTCCACCAGTGTGCAATTCAATCTCAGTATAAATACAGCTGTTATGTGAAGCCCTCCTAGGTTTGTTAGAGAACCTTAGTGAACAAACAGCATCATAAAGGCCAAGGAACGCACCAGACAGGTCAGGGATAAAGTTGTGGAGAAGTATAAAGCAGGGTTGGGTTATAAACAAATATCTCAAGCTTTGAACATCTCACAGAGCTCTGTTCAATCCATCAACCGAAAATGGAAAGAGTATGGCATAACTGCAAACCTACCAAGACATGGCTGTCTACCTAAACTGACCGGCCGGGCAAGAGGAGCATTCATCAGAGAAGCAGCCAAGAGGTCCATGGTAACTCTGGAGGAGCCGCAGATATCCACAGCTCAGGTGGGAGAATCTGTCCACAGGACAACTATTATGCCGCGTACACACGATCGGAATTATGGTCGGAAAAAAGGTCTGATGGTTTTCACGACAGAATTCCGCTCAAGCTGTCTTGCCTACACACGGTCACACCAAATTCTGACCGCCAAGAACGCGTGATGTACAACACGTACGACAGGACTAGAAAAAGGAAGTTCGATAACCAGTAGCTAATAGCTTCCGTCTTGTAGTTGAATCTAAGCATGCGTGAGTTTTTGCGCATTGGAATTGCATACACACGATCGGAATTTCCGATAGAAAGTTTTTCCATCCGGAAATTTGAGAACATGTTCTCAAATTTCTGATGGCGGGAATTCAGCCAGCTAAATTCCGATGGAGCCTACAGACGGTCGCATTTTCCGATGAAAAGCTCTCATTGGTCTTTTGCTGGCCGAAATTCCGATCGTGTGTACACGGCATTAGTCGTGCACTCCATAAAGCTCACCTTTATGGAAGAGTGGCAAGAAGAAAGCCATTGTTGAAAGAAAGCCAAAAGAAGTCCAGTTTGCCATTTGCAAGAAGCCATGTGGGTGACACAGCAAACATGTGGAAGAAGGTGCTCTGGTCAGATGAGACCAAAATTGAACTTTTTGCCCTAAAAGCAAAATGCTATGTGTTGTTAAAAACTAACACTCCACATCACCCTGAACACACCATCCCCACCGTGAAACATGGTGGTGGCAGCATCATGTTGTGGGGATGCTTTTCTTCAGCAGGGAAGCTGGTCAGAGTTGATGGGAAGATGGATGGAGCCAAACACAGGGCAATCTGAGAAGAAAATTACCTGAGATTTGGGCAGAGGTTCACCTTCCAGCAGGACAACAACCCTAAACATACAGCCAGAGCTACAATGGAATGGTTTAGATCAGTGGTCAGGTTTGCAAGATAACTGAAATACGGTACATCACAGGTGATATAATTTGCTGATCAGTGATTGCAGTATTCTAGTCTACATCTCCCCAAGGTAATGCATAAAACCTGGCCTGTTAGTGGGCCCTGAGGACAGGGTTGAAGACCACTGGTTTAGATAAAAGCACATTCATGTGTTAGAATGGCCCAGTCAAAGTCCAGACCTAAATCCAATTGTAAATCTGTGGCAAGACTTGAAAATTGCTGTTCACAGACGCTCTCCATCCAATCTGACAGAGCTTGAGATATTTTGCAAAGAAGAATGGGCAAAAATGTCCCTCTCTAGATGTGCAAAGCTGATAGAGTCACCCCCAAAAGGACTTGCAGCTGTAATTGCAGTGAAAAGTAGTTCTACAAAGATTGGCTCAGGGGGGCGCCATACAAATGCACGCCACAATTTTCAGATATTTATTTGTAAAAAAATTTGAAAACCATTTATCATTTTCTTCCACTTCACAAATTATGTGCCACTTTGTGTTGGTCTATCACATAAAATCCCAATAAAATACATTTACATTTCTGGTTGTAACATAACAAAATGTGGAAAAGTTCAAGGGGTATGAATACTTTTTCATGGCACTGTACATAGTGATCATTGGTGTGCACAGCCTATTGCATTAGGGTGTGCCAACGCACAATCACCAATATTTACCAGCCCCTTCCCTACTCCCGAGAGAGGAAGAAAGAAGCTGGCAGCACTGCAGTGGGTAGACAGGAAGCAGATGGAATCTGCACCACACGGGGTGATTAGGGTGTTCCCAGGCACACCTAGCACGCCTATGATAGTGATAATCTACTGCAGGGATATGCAATTAGCGGATATCCAGCTGTTGCAGAACTATAAGTCCCATGAGGCATAGCAAGACTCTGACAGCCACAAGCATGGCACCCAGAGGCATGATGGGACTTGTAGTTTTGCAACAGCTGGCGGTCTGCTAATTGCATATCACTGATCTACTGTATGGCTTATCTATTCCTGTATTATATATTTTCATTTTCTGTCACTTTCTATCTTTTGGTGAATATGTCCAACAGGGACACAAACAACAAAAAATACCTGTCTGTATGTTTGGGGTTGTTCTGCTATATAAAAAATGTGGGGCCAATCACACGTCTCTCTGATGGTATGGCATGATGGAGAATTATTTGACTATCTCTCTGCATTGAGTACACCATTGATCCTGACCAAATCTCCAACTCCGTTTGCAGAAATGCAGCCTCCAAACTTGCAGGGAACCTCCACCAAGCAAAAATTTCAAATTTTGACTCATCAGTCCAGAGCACCTGCTGCCATGTTTCTGCACCCAGTTCCTATGTTTTCCTGCATAGGACATGAAAATAAGCCTAAGCGACTGTACTATGCATAAAAACGTGGGAACTGGGGTGCAAAAAAATGGCAGCAGGTGCTCTGGACTGAATAGTCAAAATGTGAAATATTTGCATGGTGGAGGTTGCATGCAAGTTTGGGGCTGCATTTCTACAAATTGAGTTGAAGACAAGCAACCACCTACCTTCTTTGATGCTGGTCTTTGAGAGGTGCTAGACTGTCACTTATGCATACTGAACAAAAAAAGACATTAGATGACACATCATGGCAATCATGAGGGGAATGATACAGCAGATCCAGTAGTTCCATGGAGATATATATATATATATAGCAGATCACAAGGGAAGCACCATGGCTAGATAGCGAATAGCAAGTGGTCACACAGGGCAATGTGGCAAGTCTGCCTTGTAAGCTGCATTTTTAAAAATTATAGGGGGGGGGGGGGGGATTCCGACACCTCCGCCCCCCGTGATTACCTGCTGGCAAGCGTGAATTCTCAGATGCATGGACTTCCCAACAAAAATACATTGCATTCAACTCAGCGTAAGCAGAAGTAACAGCACTGTCTGTGGTGGGATGCACAGCGTGCGTTGCTGCTAGCCACATGCACTCTGTAAGAGTGTACTGTCCATATTGCTTGGGCATTGCCCAGTCTAATTGCAAATGCTCTAGAGGACCAGCAGTGGGATTCCTTTACCGTACAACATTTAGAAGTAGTCAGCAGGGACCACACTCAGCTTAGATGAAGGAGGGCCTGGGAAGACTGCCAGGAGTGTACCTCAGAAACAGTGGCGGCTGGTGGTTTTTTGCTTGGCGACACTCTATGCGGCGGGCATCGGGCATCTGAGGAGCAGCGGTGGGGATTGGGCATCCAAGCATCAGCCAGGGGCTCTTCTCTTGCTTCCGCCATGAGTCTCATCCCCTCCTCCTAGGCGCCTGATAGGATCGCTTGTCCTTTCAGCCAATCGGGTGATGGGTATCAGACCCACTTCCCGATTGCCCGGGAGGAGGATCAGTGTAGCAACAGCAAATTTTTATTCGCTGTTGCAACACACCTAGGTGGGCTCTGGTCGTACTCTCTGCATCCCGAGCCCATCCTATTTTGAAGCCTATTAGTGCCTCTGGCTCTAATCAAAAACTCAACTAAAAGCAAAAACCCCGGCCACTGTAATTCATGTTCCCAGTGCCCCGAAAGTGGCCGGACGCATTAATAGGGGTTGCCCGCGGCAGCCATGGATAGATTTGTGCTATGCATTAAACTATCCATTGCATATATGGGGTGGCCTGGAGAGAGGGTGCGGTGCCCGGGCGCCGCTAATTTCCATTATTCCATTAAAGGGGCCACCCTTTCTCAGCAAGGTAAGAGAGCTACTCAAGATCCATCAGCAAGATCCATTGATCCTGACCAAATCTCCAACTCCATTTGCAGAAATGCAGCCCCAAACTTGCGGGGGACCTTCGCCAAGCAAATATTTCAAATTTTGACTCATCAGTCTAGAGCACCTTCCCTTTCCTAGAAGCGAAAAAAGAGGAACACTAGGCTCAGGGTTTTGTTTTAGATTTATAAGTTAGGGTCTTATCAGTGTAGAGGGTGGTCAGGGCCAACTCATGAGGGTGCTGACATGGAATTGTCAGGAAAAAAAGTTTTGACATATACTCTATTTGGCCAGAAATGCCTTCTATGTCTTTCTTTCTAGTCTTGTTTTCTCTTTCTTTGTAAGAACATAGTTGATTTGGGGCTACAGGCCCTGGAGCTAAGCCCTACCTGCCTGCTGTTCCCCTATGAAATGAAAGTACCCAGTGACCAAAAAGGGGGCTCTTACTGTGCATTGTGAGTGTAACTTGACTTAAGGGGTGAGGTTTTTATCCACAAAGTTGGAAAATCCAGGCCTTGCTAACAGTATAAATTCTTGTTCAAGTATTTTATTGAAGACAAAAAAAAAATAATACAAAGAACATGTCACAGGAACATTTGTGGTATAAGAGAATTGGTACAATCAAAATACAATTAACATGTCACAGCAAAATTTGTTGCACAAAAAGTTGAGTACAATCATTCTTCTTTAAACCAAAGAGAAAACATTCTCGACAATAGTGCAATGTGGAGAGCAGTTGCTTCAGAATGAGAATGGTCAAGGTTTGTTGGACCAATGACACCCCAGCTGTGGGGATGTACCCAGTAAAACGGAGTCACATAATTGATTTGAACAGCAATATGTGTAGGCGGGGGAGTGAGGTTGAAAAAGGGTATATGTTGGTTGTTCCCTGCCCTGAGGGTCAGGGTGGGCTTGTGCTTTATAGTATATGGTGGTCCGGGGGATGATTGGTTCTGAGATATATTATTGTTATGATAAACCACAAGAGTGGAGAGCGACATCTGAGAGGATATTAGGTACAGAGGAGAGGAGTAAAGGTGGAGAATTGTGACAGGGTAGAAGAAAGGAAAAGCGAGGGGGTAGCAATCCCCAGGTGAGACTGGGTCATCTATGGGGTGTTGTGTACATTGCTCCTTGCACATACGCGGGAGCCTCTATGGAAGTAAAAAAGAGTATTGTCAAAGTTGGATGGCAAATAATGTTCAACCCAAGAACTTCAGAGTTTTTCATATTTAAGGATCCTATCCAACAGAACAGCTTCTATTTTAATATGAATCATAGCTTGTTTAATTCTGTTTTGGGCTGCTAGAACACAGAGGGTGGGGGTTTTCCAGGCTCTGGTTATAATTTTCTTAGCTGCCATTGTAACCTGGAGGCATAATTTGGTGGGTAATGGTTGTTAGTTTCATGTTTAGGAGTGCAACTGTGGGGGTCTGGAGCAATATATTTGTCAAACAATTTGGAAAAGGTGCAGAAGATGTCAGACCAGAAGGCTTGTACCACTGGGAAACCTGGCGAGTGACAGCCCCGGAAGGATTGGGAGGGGTATTGTGGTAGAAATGTAGATATCCTGGCTGGCAAATACCACCTGGTGAGGACTTTATAGTTGGTTTCTAGTGTGACAATGTTTTGTGAGGCCGACTTAGTGGCTTCCCATATGTGAGTCCAGTCAATGGGGTCTAGAGTGAGGCTGAGGTCCCCATTTAGCAATGTAGGATGAGGGGTGAGCTAACAGAATAAATTCAGCATTAAATAGGACCACGGATGGTTTTCTGCTGAAGAAGGTAATCGTAGACACAATGCAGGTTTTAAACATTTTTTTTTTTTTAAATGACTGACAGGTCCTCTTTAATGGTTTCTCATGTGATCCAGATTCCTGAGCTGTAATAAATCAAACAAGCTGAAGTCATTTTATTCAAATCCACTACGAGAAACTGGTTTCTTTTACTCTTTCATCATCTGAGATATACTTCTGTGCATCAAGATAGAAAGCCTATTAATTAGTTGTAGAGGGGATTCTATCATTCCTCACCCAGAGAAATCTCCTGACATAAAAGATATTTATGGTCTTGCCTGATAGCAGAACAAGATATTAATAGTAATACAGATGAATCTTCAAACTCCCTGAATTAATGTATAAAATGCTAAACTTGAAACTATCACTAGATAACAAGAGTCCAACAAAATAATAATAATACAGTTCCAAAATGTTTAATAGAGATTTGCTATTGCTGATAGTCTTCTGTAAATGCTATTTGCCTGGCTTTTATGCTGACCTTTAAGTATGCTGTATCTAAAGCCCAAGGCGTGGGGTCTAAGCACTAGCTGGACTTCACCAGAACTCCTGATAGTGGTGATGGGTTTCACTGCATTCTAGTACCGGGTCACAGATCTAAGGATTGTGTGTCCAGGAGATGAGCAAGCAGGCGTCCAGTAGCAGATTAAGCAGGTAGGGACCAAACAGCAGCATAGTCAGTAAACAAGCCAGTGGTTGGTAACATGTGGTTTCAGGTTGGGATCAAGCAGAAGCGTAGTCGAAGAACAAGCCAAAAATTGGTAACAAGTAGTAATGAAGATATAAACACAGCAAGAGGGTAAGGAGCAACATATTGGCAGGGGAAGAGCACAATAATCTGGCAAACAGGAAGTGCAGTGGCATGTCTTCAATAGGAAGTTCATGGGTAGAGCAAAGAGTTCAAGGTTTACAGGAAATCACCATATTTCTCTAGCAACAGGTTTCCTTTGATGTAAACCCTAACTGGGTGGCATTTCAATTAATTTAGCACTTCAGTCTCTTTAAAGTCACTTCCTGTCTATACGCACTCCATTAGCAGTAATATAGTATTGCTGTGGACCAGCTCTCTGACAATGATGATGGTGGACCATACCTGGGCAATGAGCAATGAGTACAGTGACTTATAGTGTCCACTAGAAGCACATGTGACAATGTGACAACATAGGAGAACATTTGGGAGTCGTGGACAGTTGTCACCCTGTAATAGGGAGTGCCTTAACAAGACCTTCCTAGCAGGATCACAAAATAAAATATTGCCATATTTAAAAAAATCTACAGACAGAAAAGAGACTTTTGAAATTACAATAAACCCAACTCTGGACAACAAAAAATGATCCCTTGTGGTGGGGCTGTGCTTATACTGCAAGAGGTAATTGCTTGTTTATGTCCAGGGGAACAATAAAGGGAGATATATTTACCAGATCCTCCACTCCTCCCCACAGCTAGACCGGTCCTGTCAGCTTCTGCACCCCCATGTGCCACGGTCTAGGGTCCTGATGTCATCAAAACCAGAGCAGGATCCATAGCCCTGCTCTGGACATGAGAACTCTGAGAAATAGTCCACTGCTAGAATGTGGACTGCCAGGGTGTGGTGGATCAGGTAAGTAGAACTGTTTCTCCTTTCCCCTAGACCAAGGGTCTCTAAACATTCTAAACAAAGGCCAGTTTACTGTGCTTGTGACTTTAGGGGGGCTGGATTTTCGCCATCGGGAGTAGAAAATGTACCAGCATCAGTGGGAGTAAACAACACCCCATCTTTGGTGTCAGTGAGAGGAATTGTGCCCCATCGTTGTCCTTGGGAGGAACTGTGCCCCATCATTGGTGTCATGGGGCGCCATTGTTGGTGTCATTGGTAGAAATTGTTCCCCATCACTGGTGTCATTGGGAGGAATTGTGCTTCATTGTTGGTGTCATTGGATGAAATAGTGCCCCAAGGGCCAGATAAAAGCAAGCAATGGGCCGCATCTGGCCCCTAGGCGGCAGTTTGGAGATCACTGCACTAGACAAAATAATCTATTATCCCTTGAACTGTGGGCATGGTCCCACTGCAAGGGATCTTTTTTATCTGCCTAGAGTTGGCTTCAAAGCTTGTAGTCATTGGGCTTACTTTAATTTGTAATCCCAAAATACATTTTCTGGCAGCACAATCACGGTATATAGACATCAGTATATTTTGTTGAAAGCTGAACTCTAGGAAACAGCCCCATTGCATAGGAGAATTTTCAGATTTCCTGTGTGTGTTCAGCTGTAACAGCCATGCTGATGACTGTGGAGCACCATGTTAAATAAAACAAGTAAAGCATGTTTAGAGAAACTCTAGATATTCGCTGCGAAAGCTTTGCGTCTTTCCACTATTTCAGGCGTTACAACCTGGAACGTAACTTTTGGGCAATCCCACTTTTTGCATACGCTAATTAAGCTTGTTTACCTAGGCATAATTTCTTCCAATTTTACAGCCATCAATATTTTTGTGTGGAAGTGACAACACAATTTACTGCTTGCTTGCTCCCGGCGTAGCAAAACCACGCGACTTAGGTATAGAGCGCCGGAGCCTTTTATATCTGCGGCTGCTAAGAGCAGGGCTTATACCTGTGAGTAATTTCTAATTAATTTGGGATAATTATGAGTAAAGAAAAAAAAATTGCACATTTTAATTAAGCTTAAAATAATCCAAACTGTCACTTCCTGCTATCTGTGGAATATATTACTTCTACCGTCTGACACTGAAGGCTTCCAGGCTGGAGCACGACAGTTTTATTAATGTAAGGTCTCAGTGATACCGCTGGAACGCAACATGCAAAAATAGTATGAATCATTTACATAATGTTTCCAGCTCTGTCATCTCCACTTTGCGTTCAGGATTAATGATAGTGTCGGCACTTTTCTCCCGTATACCTGAGCCAACTGAAAATAGAGTTTTGCTAAAATCCTGCGACTTTGCAATTCCTAGCAAACTTTGGGTGTGGCTAGAGCCTATCAGACCTGGGGGATGACTAATACCTCCAATAGGTGGAGGTGGTTCATGTTGCTCAGGGAGGCCCTATGGGGCCAATCCTTCCGTCCAATGTGGAGAGTGACTGTGTGGGTAGCCATGCAGCTTGTTGAACGATTGCTGGTTATTCCTTGATGGTAGCTCTCAGGAACTAATCCCCTGATGTGCAAAATAAGGCCATTTGATGCTTATTGTGTGGGCCATGAGTCCCTGAAGCCAAGATTCAAGGTGGGGCCATTGATTTGTAAAGGGGCTGAAATGACTGTGATCTCTAGCAGTGTGATGTCCCATGTTGCCAGTCTCTGTCTTCCCCACCATGTTCTCAGTCTCCAAACTCACCTGTAGCATGTCCCTAGTCTCTGACCTTCTCCACGAGCATGTCCTTAGTTTCTAACCATCAACTGTAACATGTCCCCAGATTCTGACCATTGACTCTAGTACTCTCCAGTGAGAGTACTACAGGCAACAGACTCCAGGACTACACTTTGTGAATAGGCCCCCCCCAGCTACAGTTTCAGCTGGGGCATAAAAGACTTCTAGATAGCCCCCCCTATAATCCTGCCCCAGGGGCAGAGCCCATGCTCTGGGGTCTCCTCCAGCAAGGCTAGACCTAGGAACTCTCTCTCCAACCTGAGGCCCCCAACTATTTATGGGTTTTTCAGCCACCTACACCTACCACAGAGCTTGGCTGGATTCCCCATAAATATTCAGGCTGCCCATCCTGTTCTCCATTCTGCTATGGTTCTAGAATCTTCTAGAATACAGGGGGGAAGTAATCAGGACAGCAGCCTGTGAAACACTGAGCAGACCAGAATAATCAACCCCCCACTCCACTGATTACAGAGGCGCTACACTAAATTTACCTAACAATCTGCACCAATCTGGGAGGGTGCTACAAGAGTAAAAGTTTCATTAGGTGTTATTAGTTTTGAACCAAAACGTACCTGTCCCCCAAAAGTAGATGGTACATTCATTTCACAAGGACAGAAGCTGATGTAAATGTCTTAGCATACCCTCCAAGGTTCTGAAGAAAATACAGCTTATAATATGGGACATAAGTAAAACATTGGTAAGTAGTGAATAGAAGCTGTTATAGGAAGTCCGCATGCATTTTCGAAAAATTTTAAGTCCCCTTCTTAGCTCACAAAAAAGAAAATAGCTGTTGTTCCACGGCTCGAAAATATGCAGCAGCAACAACAAACACTAAAACCCCCCCGACCACATTCGTACAACAGTCCGAGGTGTTGGGACCCAGGAGATCTGCCAAAATAACCTTTCACACTTGAATTTATACTCATTAAATCTTGTTTAGAGAAAGGGGGAAAAAAATGCTATTTTTGACAGAATCCCAAAATGTATGCATCAAATTTAAAGGAGCCCTTAATATGTTAGTAAAACATCATCACATCGACATATATTTTCTTAAATAGGCCATAAAAATGCATTCGGGGGTCCCGAGCGTTTGAAATATCTCCACATGTGTTACTTAAAGGGGGCATTCATGATCTTGTTTCTCAAAAGCACATTTTATAGTGGCGCGCTAAGCTTATTCTGAATACCTGGGCCATAGCATAAGTGTCAAAAACTCTACATTATTTACCATTCCGCAGATGAATATGTTGATTGTAAAAAGGGCCCCATTGATTAACGTTCTCCACGATGTCACGGGATCACAGGTGCCAGGCCGAAATTAATCAAGTAATTACCACTTATGGGATTACCAAATTACTGGAATCATTAATATGGGCTGGGTGGTAAAAACAGCTATTAATGAGCCAACCAAAGGTTCAGGCTTCCACGTTGTGGATTGTGCAAACATGGCCCGTTGTTTTCTTTTTTTTTTTCAGGCATCTACACGAACAAACCATTACTTATATTGTAGGGTTTCTCAAACAGGGTTCCATGGAACGTTAGGGTTTCTCCAGAGATTGCTAGGTGTTCCTTGAGCAATGAGCAATTTCTACTTTTCAGATAAGTTCCCACAGACACCATTGATTTTGGCTATCTATGAGGGGTAATCCTTCCCAATAACCAAAAGTGTAAGGCGCATTCTTCCCAATGACCATCACACTAATGTACGATGAGTTGTAGATATAGTCAAACCTTTTTTTATTAGCGAATAGGGACAGGAACTCCCCCTTTCTGAGTCACTCATTGCCCCCCTACCCACCTCTGAGCACTGTCTCTTAGCTCCACCCCCTACAAACCTCCCATTACCGCCCCTTTTAGAGAATACAGAACCAAGTATCCCTTTGTGCTACTAAGTAATTTGTATGAAATTTAATAGACCCCACCCCAGCAACATTAAACTCCCTCAGCAACAACGGACCCCACCACAATGGACCCCCCAAACAACAAAAGACTTCCTCCCAGCAACAATTCCCCCCCACAACAAAATACCACCCCAGCAAGAAAAGACCGTCAGCAGCAACAACAGATCTCCCAGCAGTCAGCATCAATAGACCCACTAGCAGTCATCAACAATAGACCTCTCCCTCAACAGTAGATATCTCCCAGCAAGATAAGACCTCCCAGCAAGATAAGACCCCCCAGAAAACATCAATAGATCTACCCAGCAACAATAGACCCCAACAAAAAAATAGATCCCCACCAGTGAAAATGTATCCCCCCAGCAGCCAGCATCAATAGACCATCCAGCACACCTTGCCATAAACTACAATTAGTGTTGGAGGTGCCGCAACTGCATTCCCCCGCATTCCCGTTGGAAAGAAAAAGCCTTGGATATGGTAATTTTTAGCAGGGATTCCCTGAGACCAGAAAGCTATTTCAAGAGTTCCTCTGTGTTGAAAAGGTTGAGAAAGGTTGGCGTACAGTATGTCAAGCCAACATTTGTTTTCAATTTTGATTAGGATGGGGAAGGATTAGAACCCTCATGTTGGGTTCTTACTGCTGTGTCAATCTGCCTCCCACACATACGGCCATGACTGTTGGATGCACAGCTCACCATGGCACCAAGATACACTTCACAAATCTAGACATAGCCAACATGCCATTGGATAAAGTTGCAATTAGATTTACTGGCACACCAAGTGGTCCATAATTCTAGCCACTTCCAGTACAGAAGTGCCAATGAAAAAAGTTCCACAGTCAAAAATATGCTGTCAGGGCCGTTCTTTCATAACCTACAAAAACTAGGGGTGCCACTCGAGGTTCCAATTGTTGACCAACAAATATGAATGTAGTGACGCACTGTTGTTTTTCAGCTCTTTATCGCCATCCTTTGGCCTCCTTCTCCTAATTTCGTGTTAATAGAAGTTTGATGAGTGTTGATTCGCACTTTTCATTTTGCGCTTTTCAGTTAGTTTCTGAACACCCGTTCGTCAACCAGACATGCGGAATCGGAGGAGATAATGTGTTATTTATTATTGGCCTTGGAGTTATTGCTTTGACATTTTTTTTTTTGGTTGAATAATGATTTGATTTGTTATATTTTCTATATTTTTGAATGCATAGAATGCACTTTTTGGTGAAGTTCTATTGGCAGATAGCATGTCTAATTTTATTTGTTTTCTTTTTTTAATGCACAATAAAAAAATTGTGTAGAATAATACTTGGCTATGTGTTTTACTTCAAATGACAGTTTGGGAGTAGGCAGTTACATTTAAAAAAATACAATGTAAAATTGACAAGGGACACCAACATAGTTCTATCTTTGAGCTTAAAAACTACGGATAATGGTGTTCTGATAACTTGCCCAAATAAAAAAAAAAAGAAGCATAATAATGTTATTCTTTATATCACTTGATAAAAAAAAAGCCTTTGAAAATTTGTTTGCAATAACTGCATCAGTATCACCAAAGCAAAGCAGCTTCATTATTATCGCATTAAAGAAGAAGAGAATGTGCGCTACACTTCGAGATTTCATATATTAATGTTAATTCTCCATTACGAACGCTAGTTTACAAGACCGACCGCTTGTCCTTGCTTCCGAGCATGCGTGTTTGTACTTTGGACTTTTGTCTGACGTACTTGTGTACACACGCTCGGAAAATCCGACAACACACATTTGTCCGGAAAATTTTAAAACCTGCCATCCAACATTTGTCTGTGGAAAATCTGACAACAATTGTCCGATGGAGCGTACAAACAGCCGGATTTTCCGCCAACAGCCTGTCATCACACATCTCCGATTGTGTGTACGAGACTTAAAGTGGTTGTATACTCAAATTTTTAACTTTTACCTACAGGAAAGCCTATAATAAGGCTTACCTGTAGGTAAAAAAAATATCTCCTAAACCTATACGGTTTAGTAGATATTCCCCTCGGTATGCGCCGCTGACTGCAGCGGCGCATGCGCACAAGGGGATTCTCGGCCTGAAAATACGGCAGTGGCCGGCCGGCCGGCCGGAATGAAATCTCCCACGAGCATGCGTGGGTGTGACGATATCGTGGCTCCGGCCACTCACAGCGCCGGAGCCGCCATACCCGGAAGAAACGCCGAGGGAGCATGTCAGCTCCCTCGGCGTGGATCAGGCCAGATGTCGGGGCCTCGTTCTAAGGTAAGGTAAGTTCTAAGGTAAGTAATTCATAATGAGCTAGTATGCGGTGCATACTAGCTCATTATGCCTTTTGCTTTGCAGGTTTAAAAAAAAAAAAAAAAGAATTGCGGGTTTACTACCACTTTAAGGCTGCTTCTACAATAGTGACTGTCGGGTCCTGATGGTGTGCAGAACTCAGGGTTGCTTCCTTTCTTACGTTGTTCCATAACACCAAATACTCCTTCAAGGCATCACCTAAACCTGCTATTTAAAGGCTATTTCATGTTGTCCTCAAAGCCACATAAAAAAATCCCCCTCTCCCCACAGTACATTTATTATTTCAATTTTATTTTTTATTTTTTTGTATTGGCAGTAGTGCATGGCTTCCCATGCTATCTATTGGATAGATTGCAAAGAAGCCCCACAGGTGCCACAATTGCTTTTCAAAGTTCACCTCCTGCCTTTAAAGTGGTTCACAGTATTGATTGCCAAACCACTGGCGAATCAAACCTCAGTGCATTCACTTGTGCCTATTGATGTTTGATTAATGCCGCGTACACATGACCTGACTTTCCGGCAGACTAGGCCCGGACGGAATCATTCCGTCGGATATTCCAATCGTGTGTGGGATAATCCGATCTTTTTTCTTTTAAAAATTATAAAGGACTTAGAAATAGAACATGTTTCAAATCTGTCCGACGGACTCAATTCCTATCGGGAAAACCGCTCTTCTGTATGCTGGTCCAAGGGACCAAATATGATGCAAGGGAAGCTATTGGCTACTGGCTATTGAACTTACTTTTCTAGTCCCGCCATACGTCATCACGTTCAAAACGAATGGACTTTAGTCCGTTCGTGTCTGGGCAAGTCCGTTCGTTCGGAAGTCCATTGAAAGTCCATCAGGAAGACCGTTGGACCTTTTCTGCCGGAAAGTCCGGTCATGTGTACGCGACATAAAAGGTAAGGACACCATAGGTAGTTGATCCAAGGGAATATCCAGTTGCCTCCTAAGGGATTAGGAAGGATTCCTTTGAGAGGTACACCAAATGGGAATTTTGGTACCGAAACCAAAAATGCAGGCCAAAATCCGAAACTAATAATGACAGTTTTTAAATATATGTGTATATATATATATATATATATATATATATATATATATATATATATATATATATATATATATATATACCAATCAGTGCCCAGGCAGCTGCCAATCAGTGCCCATTCCCAATGCCTGCCAGTGCCATCAATGATGCCTATCAATTCCATCTATCAGTGTCGGATATCAGTGCCACATATCGGTGCCCAGCAGTGCCGCCTATCAGTGCCCATCAGTGCCACCTATCAGTGCCCACCAGTGCCACCCATGAGTGCCCATAAGTGCCACCTATCAATGCCCATCAGTGCTGCATATCAATGCCACCCATCAGTGCTGCCTACCAGTGCCCGTCAGTGTCCATCGTCGGTGCCCATCAGTGCCACCTCATTGGTGCCACCTCATCGGTGCTGCCTTATGAGTACCTGGCAGTGCCGCCTTATCAGTGCCTATCAGTGAAGGAGAAAACATACTTATTTACAAAAAAAAATTTTAACAGAAAGAAAAGAAAACCTTTTTTTTTTTCAAAATGTAAATTTTTTTTTTTATTAGTTTAGCAAAAAATAAAAACCCCAGAGGTGATCAAATACCACCAAAAGAAAGCTCTATTTGTGGGAACAAAATGATAAAAATGATGTTTGGGTACAGTGTAGCATGGCCGCGCAATTGTCATTTAAACAGCGACAGCCCTGAAAGCTGAAAATTGGCCTGGGCAGGAAGGGGGTGTAAGTGCCCGGTATTGAAGTAGATAATAGCCATTCAAATCCCTTTTGTCAACTTGTGTGCATGTTATCAGGCCAAAATCACCAGGGTATGTAAACTTTTGATCGGGCTCATTTGGGTAGTTTTCTGTTGTTATTATGATTTAAAAAGAGTAAACACAGTTGATTGATAATAAATGGCTTCAGCCGAACACAAACCATGAGTAAAAGAAAAGTTTTTGTTATCATTCATATTCTCTGAAAAATGGCCAAGAAATCATCAATTCTGCCAGGGTATGTAAACTTATGAGCACAACTGTTTGTATATATATATATATATATATATATATATATATATATATATATATATGTGTATGTATGTATGTATGTATGTATGTATGTGTATATATATATATATATATATATATATATATATATATATATATATATATATATATATATATATATACATACATATATGTATGTTTTATATATATATATATATATATATATATATATATATATATATTTTATAATATAATATTTATAATATACATATATATATATATATATATATATATATATATATATATATATATATATATAATTTTTTTTTTTTTTAATAGATAGATAGACATATATATTGACACACACATTTTTTTTCTTTTATACTAAAAAATTTGGCACTCAGCACAAGCCTCATGTCCTGCTGTCATGACTGATGGTATAAAAATGATGACAAATAGAAGATTGAATATCATTGTAGACTGGATATCATTGTAGATGGAATATAATTTAATTACGTTCTTAATGATTTACCAAAATGAATATGCACTTGCTCATTTGAATATTAATTAGCATTGTGTTTGATAAGTGAAGTGTAAAACAAATATGGAATGCCTCATTGGTAATTTGCACAAGGTAATTTTGGAGTCTCTTTTACTGGTTATGGAAGAACGAATCCCATGGAGGACCGGCTACATGTGGCCTTGGCAATGATCAGTGCTGAGTGAAGCATAGCTGGTCAGAACACGCTCCATGCATACAATAAGAAGGGGTTGCAAGGGTGAATACAGGGAGGTAGGTATAAACAGGCCTAAAGTAATACTGTCATGGCAGAAATGCTATTTCTGCCATTTTTCTGAAGATGCTAGATTCCTGGCTCTTATAGTGGGCCTCTTAGAAGTTAATGAGTCACTGATGATCTCAAACAAGTATGCAGCTCAAAAAATTTGGAGAAAAGTTAAAACTTCCGATCTGCATGCTTGTTCCAGGTCAGAGACCCAAAGCATTGGAGCAAGAGGGCCAGCGTGACAGTCAGCCATCTAGCATTTTTGGCAAAGGTAGCATCCATGTTTTTTTTTCATAACATTACCTTTAAAGTGAAACTGTGGTCAGGCTACAGACATTCAAATATTTATATATTCATAACAAGAGTAAAGGATATTAGGAAGAAACCCTCACTGACCTCTGTAGATGCATACATGGCGGAGTAATTCATCCTCAAAGGCCACAGCAGAAGTACTAAGCTCAGTTTGCTGTACTCTTCCCTCCAAACAGGGACTTTGCAGCCTTTCAGCCTTTTAAGTACTGTTGTAAATACAAATAAAAAACAGCCAAAGGCCAAACGCCGCGCTAGAGAAAGGATATGAATGTCCAAAAAAATATAAAAAATCAATCGGTAGAGCAGCCAGCACTTCGAGTTTTAGAATACAAGAAAACCCCTAAATCAGTGACAAATAAAAAAGAAGTGCAGCAATAGTGAAAAATGTACATAAATAATAATATATCAAGAAATATGCTGGATTAATAGCACAAACTCTGCTTAAGTATAATAGATTTGCACACTAGAATTAAGCATATATAATAAACATCAAAAAAAAAAAAAGTGACCAAAAAAATCTGGTGAAAAAATGCTAAAAGTGAAAATGAAGGCAGAGTCCCAAAAAGTAAAAAGTATAGTGAAAATCAGTCCATATATACAAGTCCTTAGGTGAATTGCCAACGAAGATCAGTGAGTATGAAAATCCCTTTGCCAAGTGGAAAAACACCCAGGAAGTGAGCAAATATTCTCCTTACCGACTCCAAAGACCAATAGAATGGTCTCAGCAAGCCCAGGGAATTCGGTCTCCCAAAAACCTATGCCGCAATACAGCTGTGTCATGGTTTTGCAATAGTTTGCTTACCTGTTTCCATGTGTTCATCTCTAGAGACCAGCCGACCCTCACCTGACTGCTTTTGTAATCCATCCTCTGGCATGGCTCCACCCTAGCTCCTATCAGAGAACTCTATATTAACCTGTGCACTGCAGGCCAACCCTGCTGATCAACCTTTGTGTATTAGCTTCCTGTTACCTGCCGTGTGCTCTGCTGTTGTTCCGTTACCGACTTTGGCGTGTCCTTGACTATCCCTGTTTGCCTGTGATCCTGACCTTTTGGCGTGTCCCTGACTATTCCTGTCTGCTTGTGGCCCCGACCCTGGCTTTGTCCCTCACCATCCCTATCCTCCTGTTGCCTACTGTGGGTGTGAACTGGGGAACCCTGAGGGTCGCGACCTGGAGCCAGTTGCAGCCAAGTCCATCCTCACCACTAGAGGCGCTGGTGAACACCTCCTGGCTCTTAGACTCCACGCCCCAGGGAATCTTACGCTCTAACCCCAGTGGGATCTGTCCCCCGTCTGCAGCAGTCAGCCGTAGGGCCCACAACCTTGCGGTGCACTCCTGACCCCTACGGTGTGCATCTGTCACCTCGCCTCGAGGTGACCTGACAGTTTGATCAGCCATGGACCCGGCTGACGTGCCACTTCCTGCAGTCGATCCGTTGCAGGGCTTAGTTCGCAGACTTGAGACCCAAGAATCGCATCAGACCCAGGTGATGCGATTCCTTCAAGATTTGACAGGTTCAGGCCTCATAGGACCCCCAGTTCAACAACCTCAACCGCTATCTGCTGCTGCACCTATCGCATCAGTCGCAGCCACACATTCATTACAACTACCAGCTCCGGCCCATTTCTCTGGGGACTCCAAGGCTTGCAGGGGGTTCCTTAGCCAGTGCACAATTCATTTTGAACTTCAGCCCCAAAACTTCCTGTCCGATCGGGCAAAATTTGCATATATCATATCCCTCCTGTCTGGCGAGGCGTTAGCTTGGGCTGCCCCTCTGTGGGAACTGAATGATCCAGTGGTTTCTAGCCTGTCTGATTTCTTGAAACTTTTTCGGAATATCTTCGAGGAACCGGGTCATGTCTCCTCAGTGGCTAGCGCTCTTTTACGTCTCCGTCAAGAGTCCGCGTCTGTGGGACAGTATGCTCTTCAGTTCCGTATCCTCACAGCTAAATTGAGCAGGAATAATGAGGCCCTAGTTGCAACCTTTTTACATGGTCTCTCTGATAGAGTGAAGGATGAATTAGCAGGAAGATCCCTTCCTGCTGATCTGGACAGTGTCATCACCTTGTGTAACCAGATCGATATTCGCTTTCAGGAGAGGGCCCTGGAAAAAAGACGCCAGCACTCCCCGATCTTTAGGCAGCCTGAGCTCCCAGTCCCTTCTCTTCGTTCCAAGGAGCACCCCCTGCCTACTGAGGAATCTATGCAGTTGGGCTGGACTAAATTATCTCCCGAAGAACGTGCTAGGCGCAGAACTCTGGGCCTATCCCTCTATTGTGGGGCCAAAGGTCATTTCCGTGACACTTGTTCTCTTCGTCTGGAAAAATGCTCAGGGCTAATACATCTGGAAGGTGGAGTATTAGACCCTGAAATATCACCTTCACCTTCTCGTCTTCTCCTTTCTGTGTTGCTTCATGTCGGTGCTTCCTCTTGTTCGGTCTCAGCACATCTGGATTCCCGGAGCCGCTGCCAATTTCATGGATTGGGAAACTGCATCCTCCATGAGACTTACCCTTTTACCCCTTACAACGCCATTGGTGGTCTTGGCGATTGATGGCACTGTTCTCCCAGGGGGCCCTATCCGCTTCCAGACTCTTCCTGTTAAGATGTCAGTAGGGACACTCCACCAGGAGTGGATATCCTTCCTTGCCTTACCTAAGGCTTCATCTCCTATCATATTAGGTCTTCCTTGGTTACGGCTCCATTCTCCACACGTCGACTGGTCTGCTGGACAGATCCTGGCATGGGGTTCCTCCTGTTCCTCTTCCTGCCTACTCAAGGGTACCCCAAAAGAGAAACTTCCTGTTACCACCATCCCAGTTCTTCTGCTATTCCCGCTGTATATAGCGATCTCTGGGATGCGTCCTGCAATAGTTGGACTGATGCACTCTCTAGATCATGTGGTACTCTGGATGAGGGGCCCACCTATGAACCTGAGTCGATCATTCACTCCAGTTCGCATAACCATTTACCTTTGCCTGTCCCTAATCTCCCTTGGACGCACAACCAGGCTAACTTGTCTGCAAGTTCCACAATTGCTATGCCCTGTGATGTGATTGAGATGGTCACTACACCTGACAATACTATTCAGTCGGCCTCTGCACCAGTTATGCCAGTCCAGCCCATGCCCAATGAGCTTCCTGCTCCTTGTTCAGGACCTTCTGTGACCTCGCCTCACCCTACTGCTACTATGTTCATTCAAACCCATTTAAGAGGCTCAATCCATCCTTTGGATAGACTGCCTCATTCGGCCAGGTGGGGTTTTCAATCTTTTTCTCAGGGTTCTCTGCATACTGTTTGTGTTTCAGCTATCCAGCTTGACTCTTGTGACATGTCACCTTCTAACCAACCTGACCTCAGGGATCCTCTGACCTCTGCCCAGTCTGGTGGTCCCGTTCTGGATGCCCAGCTCATCTTTAAGGGTCTGGGAGACCCTGCTCAGGCTGATCTTCTCATGCCCTTACCCATTCCTAAAAAGCCTTTAGTCCTTAAGTCCTCTCATCCTCTCCCTACCTCGGTTCCAGTCTCTGAGGATAATCTAAAATACGAGGTTAGTCAAGTTTTGGATTCCCGGCTCCGTAAAGGCATTCTTCAGTACCTTGTACATTGGAAAGGGTTTGGCCCTGAGGAGAGGTCTTGGATCACTGCATCTGAGGTCTTTGCTCCTAGTCTGTTGAGGAGGTTCCATCTGGAGTTTCCCTTTAAGCCTGGACCCAGGCGGGGGAGGGGGAGGCCTCGTAAGAGGGAGGGTACTGTCATGGTTTTGCAATGGTTTGCTTACCTGTTTCCATGTGTTCATCTCTAGAGACCAGCCGACCCTCACCTGACTGCTTTTGTAATCCATCCTCTGGCATGACTCCACCCTAGCTCCTATCAGAGAGCTCTATATTAACCTGTGCACTTCAGGCCAGCCCTGCTGATCAACCTTTGTGTGTTAGCTTCCTGTTACCTGCCGTGTGCTCTGCTGTTGTTCCGTTACCGACTTTGGCGTGTCCTTGACTATCCCTGTTTGCCTGTGATCCTGACCTTTTGGCGTGTCCCTGACTATTCCTGTCTGCTTGTGGCACCGACCCTGGCTTTGTCCCTCACCATCCCTATCCTCCTGTTGCCTACTGTGGGTTAGAGCTGGGGGACCCTGGGGGTTGCGACCTGGAGCCAGTTGCAGCCAAGTCCATCCTCACCACTAGAGGCGCTGGTGAACACCTGCTGGCTCTTAGACTCCGCGCCCCAGGGAATCTTACGCTCTAACCCCGGTGGGATCCCCCGTCCGCAGCAGTCAGCCTGACCCCTACGGTGTGCATCTGTCACCTCGCCTCGAGCTGACCTGACAAGCTGATCCTGGATCGGTACCAGGGAATAAAAATAATAAAAGCTCCCATTGTGTAGTATTTAAATAAAGAGTTTAATAAAAATAAATAGATCGCACTTACAAGAAAGTTGCAATATAAAATCATCGGTGTCCCATAACACTCTCCCTACTCGCTGTCCTCCGCAGAGCTACACCTCCAACGAGACGTCAAAGCACCTCCCTACGCGGCGTTTCGTCACAAGCGGATGTCGTCTGGTGATTGTCTGGGGATTGTCTGAGGTTTGAGGTTGTGTCATCACAAGACTTCTTATATAATGCAAAGGCACCATTTTAACTTAGGGCAAAAAGGGCAAAAATAGAAAAACAAACGGCGCAAACTGCACCATCGATATTCATAGTATGCCAAAACGAGCGGGACAGATGCAGAGATAAAAATCATTGTCACAGCACCAACTACTGGTTATTTGAAATATAAAACAAGTACATTAATAACAAAAACACGTCAGACAACGCCGCATGAGAGTCATATTGGGATCAACCACAATATATTAGCATAAAAGTTGACAAATTTGCATAAAACCATACAAATTGATACCTAAGACGGTAGATTAATTGAATAATAATAATATAAAAATGACTGAAAAAAAAAAAACACACTCTAGGCATTATTAAGAAAACAATTAATATCCCAATCAACATTCAATCCGAATGGCACATAAGACTTCAAGTCGAAAACCAATTTAGTTTCGAGTCTAGAGATCACCCTAACCTTATTAGTACCCCTCCAATGTGGACAAATTTTATCAATCGGGAGAAAAAAAGTACCTTTAATTTGTTTACCATGATGTTTAGCATAATGTCTAGAAAGATAATGCTTGGTGAAGCCTCTCCTAATGTTACCTACATGCTCTTCCAAACGTACATGTAGAGCTCGTTTAGTACACCCAATGTACTGTTTGGAGCACGGGCACTGAATCAAATATACCACACACTCCGTAGAGCATGTAATAAACGATTCAATATTGTAAACCTTATTGGTTTGGGTAGAATTAAATGTTTCACATTTTCTACCTCTAAATGAATTAATATGGCAAATGATACATTTCCTGCAGGGGAAAAAAACATTAATTGTTTGAAAAAACAAAACCGTTTTAGGAGGATCAATAACATTAGGAGCAATCATATGGCGTAAGGAGGGGGCTCCTTTATAAATCATAATTGCAGTCCGTTTCTTTAAAGAACGTGGTAGTAACCAAACGTCCATCTCTAACAAATATGTTGAGATCTAAAAATTTAATCCACGATTCACTTGCCTCATGCTGTAAATCAATACCCAAAGTGTTGGAATTCAATTTGGCAAAAAGGCTTCTAGAGAAGGTAGATCCCCTTCCCAAATCACAAGTACATCATCAATGTACCTTTGACCAAAGACGTAACTCGACAGGGGGGTCTATATCAATTACTTCACGTTCCCATCGGGCCATAAACAAGTTCGCCAAACTTGGGGCGAACCTGGCACCCATGGCAACACCACAAGTTTGCAAGAAGAAGTTGCCCCCAAACCAAAAGTAGTTATGGCTTGTGGCAAAAACCAAATAATGAAATCTTTCTGAATAGTGGTCAGAGTATGGTCAGTTTCCAAATAGAACTTAACCGCATCTAGGCCATCCTGATGTGAAATTATAGTGTATAAGGAAGTAACATCAGCTGTTGCCAGAATACATTCTTCATTCCATATACAATCTGCCAGCAATTTGATAACTTGGGTAGTATCTTTCAGATGTGAGGGAGTGGCCACAACCAAAGGCTGTAGAAACTCATCTACATACTTCCCAATTCTGGCCGTAATGGAGTCTATACCGCTAATTATAGGACGGCCAGGAGGTTTGCATAGACTCTAAGTAATCACTTTTATTTAAGATAACCACCCCACCACCCTTATGTGCGGGGCGTATAACAATATCACTGTGTGTGAAGATCTGTTTTAAACCTGCTTGGAAGTCATTCTGACTCCCAAATTTTGGTATTTTAAGGGCCACAAGGTCCTTAGCGACCATCTCTTTAAAGATCTGAACAGAAGGGGCAACAAAACCTGGAGGGTTGAACAGTGAGACATTCCGAAGTTCCGTATGGTAGCCACCCTACTTCCACCCTCCACATTTTGAGAAAAACTAGCCGAAGGATTAACACCAGATACACTATTGGTGGTTACAAACTGAGGCGCAGTGTTGACACTTACCTGCCTATGATTGACCACGGGATTAGATAAAATATATCTTTTAATGTTCATATTACGGATACATTTTTTGGACATCTATAAAAGTTTTGAATTTATTAAGTCTCCGGGGGGGGGGGGGAGGGGGGGAGCGAATTTAAGTCCCTGGCTAATAACTCTCTGTTCACCTCAAGAGAGTTGAGCCGAACTCAAATTAAAAACTCCACTGATGTCTATTGCCTTTTTCTCTTTGGACCTGATCCTCCTCCCCCCTCTGATGCCTCTCTTTCTTCGTGTCCCCTTTTGGGTCCGAAGTTGTCCATGGGAAAAAAACGTGCTTGTTCCACTCTGTTGAATTCCAAAGGGGACTCAACCTGATCTTGTGTGCGTCAAGTTTGATAATCAACAAATTGATTGGGGTGCCTGGTAATAACCGACTCTAATCCATAATTATCATCCTGATGGCGCAAGAGAGGGGTGTATCTGTTTTGAAGAGGAATAAGGTTACGCCTAGGGGTCTGCCTATCTCGGCCTCTATAGTTGTCAAAATCATCCCTAGGGTCATTTCTCAAACCTCTATGTCTCTGATAACTGAAATCATTTGCATAAGGTGTCTGTGAAGGATAAGCACTACCCCTGTTATAGTGATTAGCAGGAGGTCTGTTATGATATTGTGAGCGCTTATCCTCATTGCTATGTCTATTAGGATTTCTCCTATTAGGTTTAGCAGAAAAGGTACCCAGAAAGAGCTGAGAGAGTGAAGTGATTCTAAGCCCTTGAACACACAGTCGGAGATTCCGACGGAATGTGTCCGATCGGACAGTTTTGTCGGATATTCCGACTGTGTGTGGTGTATGTAGCGTCTGTCAGGCTGCACAAGGAGCCCCGTATCTCCGGAACCATAGGTTGTAGGAGCCCCAAATTTTGACCAGCGGTGGGGTAGGTCTCTGTGACCCCAGATTGCCAAGCCCTCAAAGCTCAGTCTTTTTTTCTTTGTTTTTTTTTTTTGGGGGGAGGGGGGTTTATATTCATGGCTCTGCCTCACCTGCCTCCCCTGACTGCTCTGCACACTCCCTTACAGATCACTGCAGACTTGCTTAATGTAAACAATGCAATACTTTCACTAGCCTGGGCCTGAGCTCTAAAAGCATTGGAGAAAAAAAAAAGGTGGTAAGGGGTTATATTTGCAAAGTTGCCTGATATCCCTGCATATATTAAAAGAGCTAATGTGCTGTAAAAGTACATTTTATCCTTTAAAGTTGAAGTCAGTAGCGACTGGTGATCCTTTTATTCCAATATCTTTTCAAGAGAATGACACATTCCAAAAAAAAAAAAAGATGAAAGCTCCATTTTCTGTTTTAATGATTACCCTATGCATGACATACTTTCTTATTCAATACGGCTAATATATGGCACAGAAAAAAAAAAAAAAGATATCCATTTTTACATTGCAAATGTCAGCTATGCACTTTAAAAAGAAATATATTTTGCAGCCTCTAACGAAGTGGCATCTCGTCCCCGAGAAGAGCCTTTTCCACAGCGGCCACGATACCTCTGACAACTGATATTTAATAAATGACGGATCATGGATTACTTGTAGTTTCATCAAGAAAAATGTCTCCTAATACTTTTGAATAACGTTATCGCCTCTCCAGCCCATCGGCAATGCGTAACCTTTTTATTACGTGATTAGGGACATCGATTATGGTGCAAAGCATGGATCTTAAAGTCACAGGGAAAATGCCAGTTTGATAATCACTTTCAATTAGCTCTGAGCTAAGTAGACACTCATAAAATGTCTTCCTTCTTTAATTTTGAATTAGGAAACGTTGTCGACCTAATCTTTTTGGAGCGCGTATAATTTAAGGTAGTTTACGGGAAAGTAAATCAAAGCTGGTGTCATTGTCCTAATCTTTACAATGGCTTTCACGCAAGTGATCTTATTACTGCCTCATTAGCTGATGAGACATTTTTGGTGGCCTTTGAGGAGGGCTAACCTTTCTAGGTTGGGTACGTGTCCATTAGATAGTATATAAAGTAACACAAGTCCACTTATTTGAATATGTATGTAAACCCAATCACAAAAATCTGGAATAAGCTTTAATATGGTAATGTTATTTCAAAAAGTTGTTTCAAGCATTTAAAATCTGACGCTTTTATTTAAATAATTGTCAGAAACCATGAAATCAGACCAAGACAGAAGTACAGTTAAATCACACTTGTTTAATAATAAAAGTAAAAAGAAAAACGTAGTCAAAACATAGCCAAAGTTCAGTAACCGGAACGGATAATCAGCCAAGCCAGAAGTCAGGGATCAAAGAAGTGGAACAGCAAGCAGGATCTGGAGCCAGAAGGGATGTCAGCAAAGCCAGTCTTTAAACAGGAAGTCTGGAGATATAGGGGGTGTGTCCGAACCACTGCCCTGTGTGTGAATGGACACACACGCAGAGCAGCGGCTCGGGTGCCCCCATGGCAAAATGCTTGCTGGTGGGGGCACCCGACAAGAGGGAGGGAGCCAGGAGTGCCGGCATGGGACTCGAGTAAAGGAGGATCTGGGCCACTCTGGGCAAAACCACTGCACAGAGCAGGTAAATACAACATGTTTATTATATCCATGCAAAAAAAAAAAAAGTAAAGTTTTACAATGACTTTAACTTAAGTTGGGATGAGTGCTTTTCAGGCATTCATAGGAAGCCTTGTATTTTTATGAATGGATAGAAGGTTTCTTCTGATTGGCCAAGGGGTAGAGGGGGGAGGGTGGATGATGTCACAATCTCCACCTTGACCAATCCAAGGAAGCCTTGTATTCTTTGATAAGCACTCAGAAGCATGTAGTCGGACTTGATTTTGTCCTGGCAGCAGACAGGAAGTTCCTGCATCATTTCTGGAAAACAGTGCTATATATTGTGTGTAGCTGATTCTACATACTGTTCATACAGCTCTGACAGCGGGCGCATCAATTAGTAAAGGAAATAGTTTGTTTGGACCAGCTTAGCATAAACAAACTACTTAAAGTGAAAGGAAACTTGGAGTTGGGCTTTAATATCCACAATGGCCCAGGATTCTGGAAGCTCAGGTGGTTCTATATTGCAAAAATTGGAAATATGGTGAAACGCTGTGCCAGTATCTAAAAATTGTGAAATAAAAAGTATAAAATATAAACTGCTGCTCCCCTTAAAGAGCGATGTGCTCCTAATGACATGTGAAAAATGGGTGTAGGGGGCGCTGAGGTATAATAGTAACCTAAACAGTCGTTAGCTATTTGGTGATCCCTGGTCACGTTTTTCGACGCCACTTCTGGTCCTTCTGGTTGTCGGTGGGAGACGGTGGAACAGACGCTATCCACGGAGGTGGACGCGAGGTTGACTCTATACACCATTCTCTTTGACAAGCCAGCAGCCCCAGTGCCAGGATAGGCACTTTTAAATGTAAGGAGCCATTTGGCTACACATTTTTACTTTGTTTCTATTATTAAAACGTTATTACGCTATGGATGTTTTCTACTCTCATATCCTGCCTACACCCACGAGGAGGAAGGTTCCTACATATCACCATATCAAACCTATGTGAGCAGGCACTATCCTGCAAAAGCGGCTGTTTGACTATTTCAAGTATAGAAGTAAAGAAGTCAAATTGGTCTGGTAAGCAGATCACATATCCATTCACTTCTGGGTGTTGATTTCCTAAGTTTGGTGAAGGATCACTTAGTTTCTTTGGAAGACATCGTCACATTTGGAAGAACTGTTGTTGGTGGACTTTCATGTACATTTTTTTTTTAATGAATATTTGTACTCATGTTGGGACTTTATTGGTTTATATTTTTCACTTTTCTATCCATGTGGACAACCTTATTTTGCACTTATACTAATGGTGTCTATATATATAGTTACATAGTAAGGTTGAATAAAGACACCAGTCCATCCAGTTCAACTTGAGTGAGTGTCTACAATTGTCCCTATCCCTGTACATTGCACACTCACATAGGTCCCTACCCTCAAGGAGCCCACAATCCAAGGTCCCCATTCATATACTAGGGTCAATTTTGGACAGAAGCCAATTAACCTACCTGCATGTCTTTGGGGTGTGTGAGGAAACCGGAGTACCCGGAGGAAGCCCACGCAGGCACAGAGAGAACATGCAAACTCCAGGCAGGTAGTGTCGTGGTTGGGATTCGAACCAGCGACCCTTTTTTACTGCTAGGTGAGAGTGCTAACCACTACACCACTGTGCTGCCCAAATATATATTTTTATATATATTTTTTTTATCTAACCGTGTGTAATGGGATCACCAAAAACCTAACAACTGTTTAAGTTACTATTATACCTCAACGCCCCCCTACACCCACAATGCAAAAATGTGGCCACAACAAATGGTTGAGCTGCAGATAGTGCTAAAATAATTTTTTTTTAAATGTTTTTGTTTTTTAAATATAATTGCTGACTCTACTACTCTTTTTATTACTTTTCTAGATCAAGATCACTCACAAAAACCAAGCCCCCATGCTGATGGGACCTCCCCCGAGGAACAGCCTCTTCACCTCTTTCATCAAAGGAACAATGAACAGGAGCAAAGAATGAATATTTGCTAAAATCTGCACACAGGGAAGACAAAAGTATCTTGACCTATGTCAGTGGGCTTCTTAAATACTAGTACTTTGAATAATAGGATTGATTTTACATTTTTTTTTTTTTTTACTTTACCAGTAAATTATAATTTTATTTATTGTAATATTTTTTTTTTAAAGTTGTTAAGCATGTGCGGTCAGTGTTAATTTATATACAACAACATGACAGCCTATGAATCTGCATGCATTTTAATCAGTAACACATTTGAATGCTAAATCGTACCAATCCACGGTGCACCCTAGACGTGGTGCAAGTGCAACCCTGTATAGTTTATAGAGGATCTTTCATTGAGATATGTTACAACATGAATTTTCTCCACTTTCTGCTCTGTGTCTGCCAATGGTGCAGATTTTAGCAGAAGTATGAGTGAAATAAATAATACATATTTTTAAGCTGTCGCTGTTAAAAAAAAGAAGAAGTTGGAACATTGTCTTTAAAACAAAAATGTCTTCTGATTAGGAACTATACTTTCCGGGGAAAATAAAAATATTTAAAAAAACAATAAATATATGCCTTTACAGGTATGACCTAAGCTCCATTAATTAGCCAAAGAGATTGTAAGCTCTCAGGATGAGCAGGGCCCTTATGTATTAAATTGTGTTGTAACTGTACTGTCCTTAATTTTGTAAAGCACTGAGCAAACTGTTGGCGTGATATAAATTCTGAATAATAATAATATGGGGGGGGGGGTAGAAACCAAGCACTGAGAGGGAAAACATTCCTTTTGATTCTGACTGAAGTCAGGAATATACTGCCATTATTTATTTCAGGGATTGCGAAGAGCATCCCCAGCATGCTTTTAGGTCTGGGGTATAAAACTCAATTTCATTGTGGGTCGGATCGGCATTATGGTTGGCCTTAAAGGGCTGATTGTATCGGTAAAACTAGATATCCAGAGCACCCCACCCCCCCTTACAACAGATGTCAAGAGCCTACCACCAATGGAAGTGAAGAGTCCTCCACCCCCCTTAACATCACAGTGCCCCCCCTCACCTTGTGCTGCTGCTGGTAAGAAACTGGGGGGTGAACCTGGGGAGCAGAAGGTGCAGGGTCTGGAGGAGGACCAGGGAAGGGCTGGAGTCAAGTGCCAGAGTCTGTTAAATGCTGAGACCAGGGGAGGTGGAGACAAGGGGGTACAGGATCTTGCAAAGGAGTTTTTTCCTCCTCTCAGCTGAGACAAGGTGGGGGGCGGAGGTGAGGGGGTGCCACAGTTGCAGGAGAGGGCCTCAGAAATGGCCTGGAGGGCTGGATTCGGGTCTTGTGTTTGACACATGTGCTTTAGATGTAAAAAAAAAGCTTCTACTAATAGGATTTCAGCCTTACAAAATTACACCACATCTAAAGCGTTGGCTGGGATTCCAAATTAGGCATGCACTTTTGTGTGAGAGCAAAGTAAACATGGACAGTTAGCTACTGCTATTGCACAACCAATACAAATGTCTTAAAAAAGCCACTGCAAAATAAAAAAAATTCACATTTTTTATGAAATTTTTGCTAAAAAGACCACATATTTAATTTGGCCTGGCCCTTAATGATCCTAGGAGGCTTAGATGGCATCATTATGCCGTCCAGAGGAGCTATATGCTCGAAATCCCATGAGAATGAGATCCTAACATCTTTTTCAAGGGATTTCAAATGCTTAGCTCTGAATTGAAAATTAAAGGTTGTGAAAAAAAAAAAAAAACACACCTTGGCCTTTTTCTTTTTCATTGCATGTAAATAATGGATTCCAAGCATAAGCAATGTGCACTGAGTTCTTGACGAAGGAGAAATGTAGGCTTTCTGACATCCACAGAAGGCTACTGATGGTTTATGGAGATGACACTATTGACAAGAGTCACCAATCATAAGACATTGCTCTTTTCATCGGCGTCATCTCCATAAACACTCTGTAGCCTTCTGAGGATGTTGGACAGCCTGCACCGCTCCTTCATCGAGAACTCGGTGAAGGCATGTTGCTTTTGCTTGGAATCCCTTATTTACCTGCAATGAAAAAGAAGAAAAGTTACTATTGAGGAAGAGTTATTCCGCGTACACACGGTTGGATTTTCCAACGGGAAATGTTGGATGTGAGCTTGTTGCCGGAAAGTCCGACCATGTGTACGCTCCATCGAACATCTGTTGTCGGGAATTTCCACCCACAAAGGTTTTTTTTTTTTTTTTCCTTTTTGCCACATCAATGAACACGTTCGGGGGACCCAAATCAACTCTACCGTTCATTGTAGCCCCGCCTCTTTTCAACATCATTGTAGCATTTATCTCTCATATCTATGTGGTGTGTTTTTTTATTATTATATTCAGTCATGCCCGTTGGGCTCCATTTATCTACTTCCCTTAAACATACCTTTGCAAAAATATTTTCCCGCCCTTCCACCATTCCCCCTACCCTACCCCCCCTCATGGTCTCTCCTCTATATCAAGTAATCTACCCAGTCCCCCCCTTACTCATTCAGCACTACTTCTGCCATCCTTTTCGACGTATCTTGGTGTTTGTTGGTATTTTCCCCAAACTTTCCATCTCTTTACAAATCCCATTTCTCCTGATTCTCCGCTATACTTTAGCAACTCCAAATTATGAATTTTATTGATTTTACTGAACCAACCTTTCAAAGAAGGAGTCTCAGGATTTTTCCAATAGCAGGGGATTAAACTCTTTGCTGCGTTTATTAGGCTTGATATCAATGATAGCCTATATTGTTTAATAGGCATGGTGGTCTCATGAAGTAGGCATACCCTAGGGTCCATCGGCTGTCGGGAATTTCCACCCACAAATGTTTTAGAGCAGGTTCTCAGCAAACTTCCCTTTGTTGTTGGAAAGTCCGATCGTGTGTACACAAGTCCGTCGCACAAAAGTTAACGTAAGCTCGTAATCAAGCAGAAGGAGACGCACCGGCTATTGAACTTCCTTTTTCTCGGCCGTCGTACATCTTGTACCTCACCGCGTCCTCTAGTTCGGAATTTTTGGCCAACATTTGTGCGAACGTGGGTATGCAAAACAAGTTTGAGTCAACATCCTTTGGAAAAAAATCTGCGGTTTTGTTGGCGGAAAGTCAGATCGTGTGTACGCGGAATTACTTTACCAGCATGTGAAATTTATACAACCTATGTAAGTTAATAAAAAAGATATGCGTGCTTTTACGTTGCTTTCAGCGCTTCCTTTATAAATTCTGTCTGCATAACCCCTTTTAACTGTAGCTTATTGACAGCGCTGCTAGTTTCAGAACAAGAGCCCAGTCTTGGCTGTACAGTTCTGTTGATTCATTGACTAGGACACACATGAGAAAAACATTTATTTACTATTTATTTTTCCAGTGTAATGGGTCTAACTATCTTTGCCATTTGAAAGATGTACTTGACATGAACATATTATGTGACAATGACAGTATTAATATTATTATTGTAAATTATAAATTGCGTTTTTGTTTATTTATCTATATGCCCTCCATGAAAGAAAATGATTCATGAATAATTTGTGTGAATCTATACAAGCGCACAAATATCCAATCTGATCCATTCAAACCGCTGGTGTAACAAACTGTTTCCCGCCAAAGATTTACTGGCTAAGGCTTCGGAGTAATGGGTTAATGCATAATTAATCAAGGGCACTGAATGAAATTCACGGCTGGGAAAAAAAAATTTACAGCAGTTTTGATTACCTTGCCAAGTGCTGAGATTACACGCCTGATGCATTAAATAAACTTAAATAAATGTACTTCTGCAATGTTGCTGGGTAGGATACTGCTGGATTTGGGGACCAATAAAAAAGATATTTTATGCAGAAGTTTTTGCAAAGCAGTATTGGGGAACAATTGAGGCTAATTTTAACATGTTTATAGAATGTCTTTGGCGCTGTGGTGTAGAAACCAGAACAGAACATGCAATGGTGCCAGTAGTTAATAGGGTTCAGGAAGGGTAAGGTTGGCACTGTGGCCTCTTCTACTATCGAAAATAATGCAACAGTGGGCAAAAGTTGTTTTTTTAAATTGCATAGATCATTAAAATTTCACATGTTGGTAGAGTAACTCTTCCTCTATACTAACTCTTCTTCTTTTTCGTTGCAGGTAAATAATGGATTCCAAACAGAAGCAATGTGCTGTCATTAAGTTCTTGACAAAGGAAGGGTGCCGACTGTCCAACATCCACAGAGGGTTACAGAATGTTTATGGAGATGACACTATTGACAAGAGCAATGTCTTTGTATTGGTGACTCTCGTCAATGGTGTCATCTCCATAAACGTTCTGTAGCCTTCTGTGGATGTCGGACAGCCTGCACCCCTCCATCATCAAGAATGCAATAAAGGCACTTTGCTTCTGCTTGGAAGCCATTATTTACCTTCAATGAAAAAGAAAAAGAGTTACTATAGAGGACGAGTTACTCTACCAACATTGGAAATTTTAATGACCTATGTAAGATAATGAAAAAAGTTTTGCTCACTTTTTCATTACTTTCGGTAAAGCCCTCGTACCTACAGTACCTATATGAGAGCTACAATTGTATTTTTGACTTTGGATAGAGTATAAAAAGTTTAGAAGACTCAGTCAATATATTTTATTGTTGGGTGAAAGGTAAGAGATGTGGAACATTCTATTGATTCTGGTGGGGGGCCTAAAGATTCAGTTTGTTTGGTGTAAAGAGCTTAAAGCCTGGTACACACTAAAGCCCCGTACACACAATCAGATTTTCCGACAGGAAATGTTGGATGTCAGGCTGTTGGCGGAAAGTCTGACCGTGTGTATGCTCCATCAGACAATTGTTGTTGGACTCTCTGCCAACAAATGTTGGCTAGCATGTTCTCAAATTTTCTTTCCGATCGTGTGTACACAAGTCCGTGGGACAAAAGTTCAAAGTACAAACACGCATGCTCAGAATCAAGGACCACCCGGATGCACTTGGTCTTGTAAAACTAGTGTTTATAATGGAGATATCATGTACATCTAAAAGAGAAGTGGGACCAAAGCTCTTTTGGCCATACTTCTCCTATGGGTCACAGGAGTACACTTCGTTCTGCACTCCTGTGACCCATCTTCAGCTGACAGTGGGCTAAAATCTGACATCACTCAGTGGGTCCAGGCTTTGGATCGATACCAACTTTTATGTCATGATCCACCCAGATGCCTGGCTCAGCCTCTCAGCGCGCCAATGAGAGTCTGAGCCAGTCGCTCCCGCTCCCTGCAAAGTCTGGTGCTCCAATAAATGGTATAAATGAATGGGCAGAACAAAGAGCCGGTGACTTGCAGTCACCGGCTCTCTGCTCACTGAGGAATGAGAACTGAGCAATTAGCGTTTTTTGATTGCTCGGTCCTCGGACTTAGAGGCAGCTGGGGGCAGATGCAGCATTCGAAACGATGCAGCATCCTCCCAGGCGAGTATGTGTGTTTTTTTTTTTTATTCCCATACTTCTCTTTTAAATATTTCCTTTTTTTAGGTTTTTCCCTCCCTCCTCCACATCTTAAAATATCAAATAAGGGCATTTAGCCTGCATCCTCAATCTTCCCCCTACTACTCGGGAAAAGCCACAGCTAGTCTGCCTTACTCCTTTTGGGTCCAGATATTGTAACTGCCAAAAAAACATTCGGTTGGGAGATATTTGTGTTGGCCTCAAGCCATAAAACTGCCAAAGCTCAGAAGAAAAAAAAAGAAGGCATCTAGCTATAGTTATATATAGCCTGACAAAAAACATTCAAGTATTGTGTCAAGGCTAAGCTTGTTGCATGCATTTTTTTCACATAACTACTTTTTTTTTTTTTTCTTGCCAATACTGAACAGACTGCGTCAGTATTTTTTAAAGATGAAATATAGAACAAAACTGATTCAATTCAGTGGGGAAATGCTGCACTTTGAGTTTGATTATGGTGTATATATTTAGCATGCTGAAATGCATTGTTCTTGTCAAGGATCAGTTATTTGCTGTTGTATGAATGTCCTGCCGTAGGCAGTGTCTTTTTCTTTCTTTCTTTTTTTTTTTTAACATTTGTTGACATTGCTTGATGTACTTATATGATTGCTAACTCGAACTGACAGCACTCTTTAGAATAAAAGGTAGAATAAAATTCATTATGGAACCAAGGACCAAATTCTGAAAAAAACATTGCTGTATGACTATAGGTGCCATTACATTTGGTGATGATTTGGGTTGTGGATAACTGCCGCTTGCATGGGGTTTTTAAGTTTATAGATTAATGAAATGGAAAATGTATTTGTACGGTGGCCACATCTGTCAGTATTAGTCGTTTAGGAACAAACATCTCTGCTAACTTTGACTTGTGCCCTGCCCATCTTCATCTTCAGTAACTGTCTAGCCAAGGCATTTTTCTAGGTCTGTTCTTGGATAAGATGTCCTCTACTTATTTTATTAATCCAGTAGATTCTGCTGCCAGAAGGGTTGGTCTTTGGTTGAAGGATCCCCGTAAAAAAGCCCTACTGGTCTGCAACCTAGGTTGGAGGGTGGTAGAACGCTTCACAATCTGCTGCACAGTAAGAGAATCTTAAACAAACCTCATTAGATCTGTGGGATGGAGTGTCAGCACACTAGAGTTGGCCTGTTGGGACATTGTAATGAAATATGGCCTGTAGCCTACTTCTAGCTCAGTAAGGAGTAGCTTCATTGGGATCCCACAATGGGTGTTCGTAGATGTTCATACTTTCTCCACCGGTTCCTCTTAATTGAGGGGAGCAACACCACCAACCTCAACATTCTCTCATACAGAACAAAAGTCGAGCAACCTTCTATACATACCTCATTTCCATTAATAGCCTTCATTTGTTCATGCATTTACTACATCTTTCATTGTAATATATTGTTTCACAGACATACATACCGGATTGAAAGAAATTTAAAGTCCCTTCTCTGTTTACTGTCCTGTATATTATATAGGTCATATCAGGCGCACACTGTGCTGAACATTGTACTGCACTGCACTCTGTGCATTGTGCTATGATTTCTTGCGGCACACATTCTAATCTACTGTATATACTATACTGTACAATATATTGCTCATTGCACCGCTCTATTTCACTGTGGTGTACACTATGTTGCCCAAAACTCCACATTATACACGGTTGTATCCTTTACAGCACACCACTCCAATCTGTACACTGTGCTGTATATTATACAGCACACCATTCCCCTCTGTAAACGGCGCTGTGCATAATACTGCATAATGTTCCACTTTGTACAATGTACTGTACATTCCTTGATGCACACCAGAGGTGTAATTAGAACCTTCAGGGCCCCGGTGCAAGAAACCATGAACATCCCCCCTGACCCTGTACTGGTGCCCTTGCCACTGGTCCTTGGGTCCTTGCCACTTGTCCCGGGTCCCCTCCCACTAGTCCCAGGTCTCTTCCCACTGGTCTCATCGGTCCTATGGAATTTTCATTCCAATCCCTGTCTGTTGGCCAGCTGTATAGCAAAGATACAGACATTAACTTCAACTTCCATACATCCAGTAACATTTTTAAAGCCTCTCCATGCAGAGATTATTGGTTTAATTAATAATGTAGTACAAAAACAAAAGCTGATTTGCAAATTTTAGTAACCCATCACAACCCAGTTTTATTTTCCTGGTGTCAGTTCCATGAAAGATTAATTCCCTTGGGTTGCTCTGCACATTTCACAACTGACATTGTTGCAGTTGCTACACTATCTTCTTTAAGCTGTCTCAAGTTTGCTTCATGAGCAAATATTACTTCCTCTATCGTTCATTGAGGGACACATTCTCATTCATTAGAAGTGTGGGTTTCTATTGCCCTCTTCAGGAGGAGGGCACTAGGTGAAAAAAAAAAAACAACCTAAGGGGCCAGTACCACCTAGTGAATAAATCCCACCTCTGCTAGGAAGCTCAGTTTTTTCCTAGTGTCCACACGTGTCTAATAAATGAAGCTTTGTCTCTCAGTAAACAATAGAAAAGATAGAATTTCTGTACTCACCATGAAGTGTTTTTTTTTCTGTGAGCTCATTGGAGAATACAACTTCTGCCCCTCTGGTTTTTGTTCATCCTGCTGCCTTCATTGGAAGTTTTGTTTCTCTTTGTACATCTTGCTACTAACTGAGCCTCTAAATCAGCCTTTCTCAACCAGGGTTCAGTGGCACTTTAGGGTTCCTCCAGGGGCTGCTAGGGGTTTCTGAAGCAATGAGCAATTTCTGCCTCTCGTAAAAGTAACCACTGACAACAATGATCCTTTTAACCATCTGCAGGAGGATAGTCATCCCAATAACCAAATAATGGGAGGTCAATGGGAAATTGGTGATCAGTAGGAAGAAGCTTGCCTTCAGGTGGTCAGAATTCTGCCCTTGCAAACCATAAAAAAGACCATTGGAATTTTATTTCTGGCTTTGCCAAATGGTGTTGTCCTGGAACATCCAGGCATCATAAAATGGGAGTGCAATCAACCACAGATAAAGGAACCCCTAGCAACTTCTGGAGGAAACCTGGTTGAGAATAGTTGCTACAAAGCAAAGGTTTCCCAACTAGGGTTCCTCCAGAGGTTGCCAGGGGTTCACGGAGCAATGAGAAATTTCTGCCTCTTGTATAAGTAACCAGTGACACCAATGATCTTTTTTAGCTATCTGTAAGAGGGGAGTTTTCACAATGACCACAAATGCAGGAGCACTCTTCCCACCATCATGCTAATGTAATGTGTGTTGTACAAACAGTATAGTGATTATTAGCAGGGGTTCCCTAGGACTCAAAAGGGTTTCAAAGGCTCAGTTCACACATGCTGCGGCCGCTGCTCACAGCATTAAGTCATGTGCGTCCCTGTTCACCAATTTAGGTACGAATCAGGTCTGAATTGTTTCCTGAAATCACACCTGAATTGGACCAGTAGACGCACAGGACCCTTTCCAAATGCGGACCGCTGCTGCCCCCGGAGCTGTATGAACCAGCTCCATTGAGAGCCGGTCACACTCTCATGTCATGACTTGCATGCGGAGAAACATGCATCCAATTCACATACTGTATATGTGAACCCAGCCTAAGTGTTAAAAAGGTTGAGAAAGGTTGCTCTAGATGGTGATGACCACTTGGGTTTTTTAGTTGGACTGATCATCCCTCGTCTGCTGGTGGCCATATAAACCTACATATCTAATAAATGAGTCTGTGTCCCTCAATGAATGATTTTATGGTGAGTAGAAAAAGTCTATCATCCTGGTTGATAGTTGAAAATAAATACCTCTCCAATAAAACCAGTTCTGAGCACAAATCAACAATTTGCCGAGGAGTAAACTTAATTTTTTTGTGAATCTCTACCTATCTGCCGTTTGTCACAGGTGTTGCCTGCATTTCGGGGATCAAATGTGACTTGTTTCTACTTAATGATCTGCTCGGTACTGATTCAAAGGAAAATTTGACAGCGAAATGCCTTAATCACTGGAGCTTTAGTCAATGCAATTTATGAAACTAAAATTATTTGAAAGCATTTCACAATCCCCTTTGAAAGCACTACATGCTTAAATACTTCTTTACACAGGAACATCAGAAATTCGATCTTTTCTGCCTTAATCCAAAGATCTATATTCAGTTTATTTTAGAACATATAAAAATATATGAAGAGTATTATAGATTATACATATTTTGGTGTCTTGCAGCCACTTGCTAAAATGAGACTGTGGATTTTGTCGTTAACGCTGCAAAACCCACAAGTAACATTTTGCACTTTTTAAAGTTCTGTAAATGTTTACAAAGCACATGAAACTAAGACAAAGCATTGGGACGAACAAGCTAATCTTTTTATCTATTCTTTGATGTGTTCTTCTACCAGAAATGAAATTCCGCTTGTTGTAATATTACAATTTATAATGTATATCTTAATATGTATGTGCATAATGTTTATGTGTATTTTTTCTTTTTTTATTATTATTATTATTTATGCAACATATCAATGCTTTAGAAAACAGTTGTCTTTTGTCACAATTGTATATGTAATTGATAACAAACATGATGCAGAAAAAGAGCACTAGTTACATTGGAAGTGGTTAACTCAATATGTTTATTAACTGTGCTAGTGTGGTGTCTCTTCAGCGGCTTAACTGCAAATTTCGTATTTATTAAATAAAAAAGGTACGCAATAGGTTAATACCTTTATAAGTAGAGGGTGTTGTGGTATTCATTTTAGCACATTTGTTCTCTACAGTCTAGTTCAACGCTACCCAAAACTAATAGATGATTTTTTTTTATGGTCACTGGAAAGCCAAGTTACAAGATGGTTTCTTGCCTTATCTTTCATAGGCTAGAAGTGGTGGGATACAAAGGAAACTAGTACAAGGCCAAGTGGTACTTTCCCCCCAATGGGAACTTCAAGAATAAAAATTAATTGGGGAATCCACTTATTAGAGAGTGGCAACTTTATTTTGCTTTTGTAGTGGGGTGAAGGTACAATGGGGTGGGGTGAAGGTACAATTCAAAAGAAGATCTCACCACCCAAGTCTCTAGAGAACATAGTATTGTCGTCACCAGTTCCTAAATGAAATTCAAATATTAGTATTGAGTTGATTGTAACTTCAACTTTTTGAAATGTTAGGCATTATCTGGGCAGTGAAATCAAGTTACATAAAAATATGGAAGTTATTACCAATGATAACAAGCTTTAATGGCAGCTATTCAAAAACACCAGCCTGGGCACTCTTCAAAGAAAAATTCTGGGTATAGATATATTTAAACAGTTACATTGGTCCAGCATGAACCAATTTAGCTATGCATACACCATGACTGTGGGATCCCAGTAGACATGGGCGCCGTCAATAAATTAGTTTTGTTCTGTTCCGTTACGGTTCGTATTAAAATTAATTTGTACTTCGTATTTCGTGTCCGTAATTCAATTTCAGTTCGTACGAAATACGAATTGTCGTTAGGTTCGTTAACTTGTACGAACGTTCTTTATGATGAATTTAAAGGCAAAAATATACCTCAATATGACAGTCGATGCTGATGGAAGTTTGGTTTTTATCCGAAATACGAAATTCCGTTGAAGAATTTCCTATCCGAAATACGAATTTTCGTTAGATGAGAGGCTCCCACCATCCCTGTGCTGTGCTGACTTCCTCCTGGGGATTCGTAAACAAAAGTTCGTATTTCGTACAAAATTCAGACGCATGGCAATTCGTATTTCGGCTCCTCCCGAACGTACAAATTTAGGGAAATTCGTACGAATTTGAGATTCATGCAAAACGAATCGCACATGTCTAGATCCCAGTAGAAGATGGAAATCACTTCAGTAGATAATGCTACTCTAGTGATCCCCACTAGCTTCCAGGTTCCGTGCTGAGCAGTTGCCTTGCTGCATTGTGAACACGGGACCTTGGCCACTGGGCATGGGTGCCATTCACAGTATGCTTTGTATTTTATCAAAGCATTCTTTGATTGGAGTAGGTGGAGAATGTGACGTCACCACCCCGTCTTTCCACCTTGTCCAATCAGGGAATACTTTGCATTGATTGAGAAAATGCAAAGTGATCTCTCAGTGGCGGCAGAAGCTAATGGAGATCCCTGGATTAGCAGTATCTACTACAGTGATTTCCATTTTCTAGAGGGATCCCACAGGAATGGTATAACATAGTATTCTTCTTTAAGCAAAGAAAGTTTAAATGAAAACAGAATAAGAGATTGTCAGCGTAGGAGAGTTTAAGAGGCAATCAAAATGAGGATATATTTTTATAGAATTTTAGCTGTATATCTGCAGGATGAGATCATTTAAGGCACTGCTGCCTCTGACAGATTTGATGTGTGATCTGGCAATGTCAAAAAATTCCTGCTCACTGTTCTCCTTGCTGGAGAGGAAGCTACACCTGAGAGCATGCAGTGCAAGGATCTCACTGCTTCTGCTTTATTCATTCTGTAGATTTTTTTCTTCCTCTACCTCTCCTGTTGTGTTTGATTATTACTCCATCAGTCATCAAAGGGGCAGCTCTGACATGAACAGATCCCTGTTCCTCCACCAAAGATGGGTGCCTCAACACAGAGACATAGTGCAGAATAAGGCTTGGTAAGTCAGTAATAGGGAAAAGATCAGCTACAAGGGAACCACAGACAATGCTGGTGACTGGCCCTTTGTTTTCTGCTTGCCGTTTTGGGCATTCTTCCACAGTACATGTCCTCTTTAAGCTTTTAATTACAATAGAGGGAGGAAACAGACGAGTAGTCACATGATTAACAAGGGATAACCACTTACAGGAAAGCCATGTGGTCCTAACTCATGAAGGAATTTTATAAGCAAGAAACAGGATAAGTTGGGATGTCAATCTGGAATAGAAAAGGGGAACGGAAATAAGAAAAACCATAATACTGGTGAGAATTGTAGAGTGTATGTATATATATATATATATATATATATATATATATATATATATATATATATATATATATATATATATGGAATGTTTATTTTTTAAATCCTACTAAGGTGGATTTACACTTTTAGTGTTTACTATATGAGCGATCCGGTGTGGGAAAATGGATCTAAAATGAATACAATCCACAACCAATGCTGGAACGTTAAGGTAAAGAGATTGAACTGCTTTTGATATTAGTAACTCTCTGCTTTCTGCATTTTATCAGTGAATTCGGGCATTGGAGAAGCTTGCAGGTAGACTGTAGTGTAATATCGAGCCGCTATAATAGTAGAGGCTGTCCCCAAGTCGGGGTGTCAGAGATATGACGTAAAGCTTCTTTGGAGTGCCTCATTGATTGTTTCAGATGTCCTGAAAGTGTGACCTTTGTATGTTTTTTTGCTTATTTTATTGTTACAATCAAAAATTAAATACTGCACTTTCAAGGATAATTCCATTGTCTTGTGATTTATTTGAGTGTTTTCCTTTACTTCTCACATAAAGACCCAAGCCATGCTACTAAGGTCCTCCCTCTAAAACCCCACTCCTGCTTAAAGGATAATTTCACTTTTAGAGGCCATTCACATGGCATTAACTCGCACTGTACCACAGTATCACACGTTAGGTATGGTAACTTTCATACAATTCCAATGGATGTGTGTTGTAGCGGCCAATTTACAGGAGAAAACAGACACTGCTATCTGCTCTCCAGTGGACATGGCAATGTTATTCCTCACCAGGACCTATGTTGTAAATCCCATTAAAACAATGCAGCCTGCAGTGTGCACCCTGTGTAATGAGGGGCTGGTCTCATAACTTTGGCAGGTCATATATTCTTCTTTCTCATTCATTGGAATAAATGCGGCTTCTTTTAGAGTCCCAAAGCAAGTGGAGCGCAATGCACATTTGTAAGGCACATCAAAGGCTTTAAAGGAACACAAGGGGGGCGCCAGCTAAGTGCAGCAACAATGGTTTTATTATGATTCAAGCCAAAGGCAAACTCACAGCAATATAAAATCAAAGAGTTTATCTACAGCCATGCCAAATAGGATGGAAGCCATCCACCAACGTGTTGTCAGTGGGGAAACCAGGTATAACGTTCCAGGAGGTGAGGAGAGCCACTGCGGGACACAAGGCAGGATGTGATGTCACACCTGTGGTGGGCAGGTTTCTATGGTAACATGTTTTGGAACTCCTATTAGTTCCTTTCTTCAAACCATGGTTCGAGAAAGGAACCAATAGGAGTTATGAAATGTGTCACCATAGCCACCAGCCCACCCCAGGTGTGACATCACATCCTGGCTTGTGTTGCCAACATTTAAAAATATTTAGAAGGGACACCTTGAAGAGCCTAAGAAGAAAAATGCAGCAAACAGAACAAAGGTGCACACACCGATACAGGCAGAAAATGGACACACCTGATCCAAGGTGCTAATCCCGGCTCATCCCTGTATGCAATATCAAGAAGAGAAGAAAAGATTGATGGCACACTTGAATCCAAAAGATGCTGTATAAGTTTCTTTTTTGTTATGAGCCAGACAAAATTGCAATGATGATCAGTTGACGCGTTTCACACGAAAATAGCCACGCTTGTTTACAACAGCTTGTTGTGAACGAGCACGGTTCTTTTCGTGTGAAACGCGTCAACTGATCATCATTGCAATTTTGTCTGGCTCATGACAATAAAGACATTTCTACAGCATCTTGCGATCAATCTTTTCTTCTCTTCTTGAGAAAAATTCAGCACCTGTCATTGTCAGTGGGATAAAATAAGCCCCATTACATTGGTGCCATTGGGATAAATTAAGTCCCATATTGATGGCGTCATTGAGATATAATAAGCCCCATCTCATTGTTGGTGGGGGGGGTTAAAATAAGTCTTGTATCATTGGTGTCCATGGGTTAAAATAAGCCCCACATCATTGATGTCAGTGGAGTAAAATAATTCCCATATTGATGGTGTCATTGAGATATAATAAGCCCCATGTCATTGTTGTTGGGGGGATAAAATAAGCCTTGTATCATTGGTGTCCGTGGGATAAAATAAGCCCCACATCATGGATGTCAGTGGGGTAAAATAATTCCCACATCATTGGTGTCCCATTAAAATGATGTAGGTGGAATGAAATAAATCCTTACATTGGTGTCATTGGGATAAAGTAAGCTTAATATCATCACAGTCATTTGGATAAAATGAGCCTTATATCATTGGTATCATTGGAATAAAATAAGACCCATCATTGGTGTCATTGAGATAAAATTAGCCTCATATCCTTGGTGTCATTGAGATGAAAATGAATTCCAAATCTCGTGTCAGTGGGATAAAATAAGCACCATTATTGGTGTCATTTGGGGGGAAAAAAGTCACTGAGATAAAATAATCCTCATATTTTTGGTGTCATTGAGATAAAATAATTCCATTATGTTGGTGTCAGTGGGATAAAATGAGTCCCATCACTGGTGTCAGTGGTATAAAATAAGGCTCATCTCAATAATGTCATTGAGATAAAATACCGGTAAGCCCCATATCATTGTTACATAGTTACATAGTTAGGTTGAAAAAAGACCAGTCCATCCAGTTCAACCACAAAAAAAAATAAAAAATAATATCATGCAATCCCATATACCCAATTCTATACCCACAGTTGATCCAGAGGAAGGCAAAAAAAAAAACAGCAGAGCATGATCCAATTTTCTAAAGCGGGAAAAAATTCCTTCCTGATCCCCTGAGAGGCAATCAGATTTTCTCCGGATCAACTTTACCTATAAATGTTAGTACCCAGTTATATTCTGTACACTTAGGAAAGTATCCAGACCTTTCTTAAAGCAATCCACTGAGCTGGCCAGAACCACCTCTGCAGGGAGTCTATTCCACATTTTCACAGCTCTTACTGTGAAGAAACCTTTCCGTATTTGGAGATGAAATCTATTTTCTTCTAGATGTAAAGAGTGCCCCCTTGTCCTCTGTGATGACTTTAAAGTGAATAACTCGACACCAAGTTCCCTATATGGACCCCTTATATATTTGTACATGTTGATCATATCCCCCCTTAATCTCCTCTTATCAAGAGAGAATAAATTCAGTTCCTTTAATCGTTCCTCATAGCTGAGCTCCTCCATGTCTCTTATCAGTTTGGTTGCCCTTCTCTGCACTTTCTCCAGTTCCCCGATATCCTTTTTGAGAACTGGTGCCCAAAACTGCATATTCCAGGTGAGGTCTTACTAATGATTTGTAGAGGGGCAAAATGATATGTCTCTCTCTGGAGCCCATACCTCTCCTAATACAAGAAAAGCCTTTGCTCGCTTTGGAAACCGCAGCTTGGCATTGCATGCTATTATTGAGCTTATGATCTACCAAAACCCCCAGATCCTTCTCCACTATGGATCCCCCCAGTTGTACTCCCCCCATTATTGTGGGAACAAGACTAAGCACTGGTGTTCGGTTGTTAGTTACCAAAGCATACTGTCCATACACCTGACAGTCAGTTTGTGCATCATTGCAATGCCCTGTGATGGAATGCAGAGAGGTTCTTAATAAGTGTCCTCTCACTAGGGCCGGTGCTACCACTAGGCAAACTAGGCAGCCGCCTAGGGTGCACTGCTGCCTAGGGCGCCCAGCCACTGGTGTTCCTACTCTCTTCTCTCTGAAGCAAACAACTAGGTCTCAGCATCAACAGGCAGCCGCTGCTCCAAACGCACATAGTGTCAGAGGCGCAGCAGCGGCGGAGGACTGTGTTTGTGTCCCGACTCCCGAATGAACATATGCAACAAACACTCATTGATGGGCACTGGTAGGCTGCATTTGATGGGCGATGGTGAGGCTGCATTTCATGGGCGCCGGTGAGGCTGCATTTAATGGGCACTGGTGAGGCTGAATTTAATGAGCACTGGTAGGCTGCATTTCATGGGCGCTGGTGAGGTTGCATTTCATGGGTGCTTCATTAAAAAGGTGGGGAATACATCCAAAGGGCATAGGGGGTGGAGTCAGTGGTGGAGGTTTCGCCTAGGGTGTCAAAAATCCTTGCACCAGCCCTGCCTCTCACAGTGTCCTGAACCCTATAGATCAGCCTGCAGGATGCAGAAACAGCTAGACAGTGTCCAAAATCCTGGGACTGTCCTGCAGGATCCGAGACATTTGGCAACTATGATGGAGATTCAGATCTTCTTAGTGTCAGGGGGTCTGTCTCAGCCTGAAGTGACATGTACGGCTGAGCGTGCATCTAACACGCGGCTGGCATTGACGCCTGGTGAAAGGTCTGTTGTGGCCTTGTCGTGAGCTACTACTGACAAGTCATTCATTTCACACACGTGATTGTTTTACGTATAAAAATTCAGGAAATGACCGGAGAAATTAGATCACGACAAGGCAATGTGTTCACATGAAAATGACACACACATGGACACCATGTCAGTAATAGAAGTCATCTGGAGAGGATTCTGGAAAGGAGGGTCCTTATACAGCAGACACGTTAGACTTTTATTATTTTATACCCGCGGCTCTCTTATTCCTTCTTTGTGGACCTCAAGATTGAAGTATTCATTTTCTAAACCACTCTGTATCATAAACTATTGCCTTTTTTTCCATTGACCCTTTCAGCTCTCATCCTTGTACAGCCCTTATGGACCAGAGAATTGTTTCACGTCTTTGCTACAGGGCTAAGACTAATACATACACATATCCATTTTTTAATACAGGCAGTTCCCAAGTTACAAACAACCGACTTACATATGACTCATACTTAAAGAGTAACTCCACTTTTGTTGAGAAATAATTTTCCTTACCTGGGTGATCTACTGTATGTACATTGCAAGGATTTTAACACATTTTGTTTCAGATTCCTACCTACCTTTTGTTATTCTGAAGAATTCCCTGTGTGTGTCTCTGTGTCCATGTGGGAAAGTGAGTCTAATGGGAGTGGCTTCATAATTATCAATTCGCTGTGCACCTGCAGGGCACTAATGAAGAAAGCTGCTGGGCCGGCATCCCTTTAGGTGTGTTCCTATTGTGAGTATCTCACCAAAATTGAAATTTTTGTTGCAGGGGATGCCTGAAATCTGACTTGTATCCTAATGCAGACTTTTGGGAGAATCGGTGAGCCAATCACACAAGCAGGAAATCATGTTTCTGGGGGGGGGGGGGGGGTAGCCAAATTGCAATGCATTTTCAGAAAATTACAGTGGATGCAGATTGAAAAGTAAAATTTATTTTTAATAACATCCAATTACAATATGTGTCGTAATTGTATACGCTATATTATTTTTTCTTTATTTGCTATTTTTCCCCCCCCCACGAAAGTGGAGTTAGCCTTTAAGAATGGAGGCAACATGACGTCACGTTGGTCCCGGAAACCGACTGGCAGCCATCTTGCTGCTCACCACATACTGCCACCTAGTGTCTAGCAGACGTTTCAGCAATGCCACATCACTGCATGGCCAGTTATCCCTTCCCTATGCTATCCAAAACATAAAAATATTTTCTTGGGCTGGAGTTACACTTTAAAAATGTTCCTGTTCTAACTTACATACACATTCAACTTAAGAACAAACCTACAGAACATATCTTGCTTGTAACCCAAGGACTGTTTGTACTGAGTAATCCGCAAAATACTTGTATCCTTTGATCTTATTTGGTGCTCTGGAGGTTGGCCTGTTGGTAGAAATCATGGGAGATATAGACATCCCCCTCTTATGTTTCTGGGAGAACATTTATCACAGTTTGCCTCTGTTCCAAGGCAAAGGCAAACTGTCTGAAAACCTGGTTGTGCAAGGTGTAACCCCCTTGGGTGAGGCTCACGGAGCATCCTGTTAGAATGTGCCTTAGTGATACAGATTCTTGACCAAAAGAGCAAGCGGGATATTTTCCCCACCGCTGCCTCATGTTCTGGGTTGTGGGTAGAAGGTCATAAGTGGCTCTGATGACAAAACTAAGATCCCTCCATCTCCCAAATTTCAAGCCAGCTGAGTTTGCTATTTTTTTGACTCTCCTAATAGTTAGTCCATTGGCCTTGCCTGGCCTCTGAGATAGCTTCAGCATGTCACTCTGCCTCCTCTTCCTGTCGTCCCACCTCTTCCACCACTAGTCATCTCTTCTGCACTGATGTTGCCTTGTGACACGAAGGAGGTTTTAGGGTTGAACCAACCATATTCCTGAAAATATAGAGAAGATTAGCACTATAAATGCTTCAGATTAAGTCCACTTCCTCCCCATTACCATCTGGCGGGGGCCACGGATCATAGCGGTAGGATAGGCTGATGCTGGAACGAGAGGTGTGCCTAGTGACAAAGCACTCTATGCTTGTCCGAGAACACAAATTACTGAGTTTAGAAGAGTTGTAGTGTTGGGGCATTTAGTGAGCACTTGCTACAGAAAGAAGCTGCAACCACTGCAAGTGGAAGCAAAGTGGATCTTGCAGAAGAAGAGGTTGCCCTGGACACAATTTTTGTATCTTTTGTGCCCAAAATGTGACTGAGTGACCTCAGTGATTGCATGGTGGACAAGGTGTGCCAGCCACAAGACTTGTGTAGCACCGTTCAGTGTTTAGAGTAGGTAAATTTAGTCTGTAGGCAGGAGCTGGGGTTAATTTGTTTTGTGTTAGTGTGCAGAGCTTCCAGGGCTGGGTCTCTGTTACCTCCCCCTGGCTTCCAGAATGTGCTGGATAGTTCTGGAACTTAGAGGGTGGAGAAACAGACACTAAACCTGAATATTAATGGGGTCTCCTCCAATCTCTGGGTAGGTAATGCCCAGTAGGTGGGGAGACAGGCCATAAATCTTCTAGAGCTGAGTCCAGGGTCCAGTTGCCTGGAGGGGACCCCTGTGTTGGTCAGAAGGAAAAAGCTAGTGGAAGAGAGAAGACTCACATCCCTTTCTAGCCTCAGCTAGGCTTAGCTGGAGCTAACCTGACAGCCAGGAGCTGGGCCGGTTCTACAGATAACCCGTGCAGCAGCCATCTGGACTTCAGGATTAACTCAAGAGGGAGCGAGAAAGTTTTATTCTTCACACCCCAAACTTGGACAGAAGAGGGGCAGCAAGGTGCAATACTCTGCTAGCTTGTAACCAGGAGACAGCTTAAAGACAGTTAACAGTCGTTAAAGCCATCCTACACCTCTAACTTGGGTCCAAGGTCAGCTAGGTGCATCAGCATTTCCTTATGGAGCAGCACCTGCATTCAACAGTTGAAACTTTCTTTTTGTTACTGAGTCAGCTGATCCATCAATCCTATGAGAGGACAGCATATTAACATTAATTCATAGCAGCCAGAGACAGTATCAATTCCTTGAGTTTTTTTTTCCAAGTTTTACAGTTCTGGGCATCCCACGCTTCCATTCCCCATCCAAGTTATAGTTATAAACTCTGAAATAAACAAAAACACAAAATACCCTGGACCAGTTCCTGAAGTCTGTGCTAACGTTGCAAAATTCCTGTTGCCTGGCTGTGACTGTAAGAGAGGACCCGAAAAATCCAGTGGTCCTTACGGGTGGGGGGGGGGGGGGGTAGCGATACACTTGTTTGAGATACTGCCTGGCAATGATGAACAATCCAAGGAACCTAAGAGTGTCCAAAAGAGTCAGCGCCACCCGGTAAGAGCTTACAAGTGTCTCAGTTGAGGCAGAGGTGGTGAAGCTTGCCCTGACCCAAGAATTAGTAGAAAGTTTTATAATAAAGAGTAAATAATGTGGCATAACTAAAGCACGTAACACCCAGGGCAGATCATTTATTTACCACCTACCTTCTGTGCATGGCAACTGTATTTTTAGTAATAATCTTTCAAAATACATAATTACTAACAGAAAAGAAACACAGATAGTGAAAAAAATATTGATGTCTCTTCTCATTAATAGTTAGTGTAGATGTACAGTAAGCTTGGTTGAGAAAGCCTGTTGTAGAATGCGACTGGATGAGTGGAGAGCTGCTACATAGCATAGTGTGGATGGTGATGAAAGAGTTGCCAAAGACCATACTGTGAATGGATGTAGGGAAGAAAAATATATATGGGTACTAGAAAGGTGAAAAGCCAAGGTACTATGGACAATGGAGAGAGATGGTAAATTGATATATAAAGTTACATAGTAAGCCTGGTTGAAAAAAACATCCAGTTCAACCAATAAAAGGGGAACAAAAAAAGTTTATACAATCCAATACACACAGTTGATCCAGAAAAAAGCCCCCCCCCCAATAATGCATGATCCAATTTGCTCCAGCAATCCCCCAAAAGGCAATTGGATATTCCCTATATCAGGGGTGCCCAACCAGTGGCCCGGGGGCCACATGTGGCCCGCGGAGCCCTCTGATGTGGCCCTCGACCTCCTGCTCTAAGATGGCAGGCTGGCAAGCCCAGATCATGGGTTGCCAACCATCCATCCCAGAGCAGCAGTTTTGTGAATCAAGCCACTGGCAGTGGAAGCAAGTGGCTGAGGAGCAGAGCCACATAAGCCAATGCTTCGTGTATGGTGCCCTGTCCTGTCACAGGCGGAGTGATACCAAATGCACTCCGCCTGGGACAACAACAGCCAGTGATACCAGAATGGAAGACAGTTATTAAAGGTAAGTTTACTACTAAATTCACAGTATATATGGATATATCTGTTTTGCAGTGGTTACTGGGCTGCTTTCAAACTGATCAACAGGTGCAGTGCAGCTGCGGGTTACCTGCATTGAGCCATAGACTTCTGTTATTACTTGCAGGTTTGTTGCGCCTTCAGAAAGTGCGCCACACCTGCAGAATATAATAGAAGTTCATGGCAAACTGCGCTGCACCCACGCTTTGGGAAAATCGCAGCGCATCAGTGTGAAAGCAGCCTTAGGCCCCTTTCACATGATTGGTCCGACCCAATCAGACTTACTATTCACCTCTATGGAGCAACAGATGTAAACGGACTTGTCTGTTTACACCCACCTACCTAAAAAAAAACAGAAAGGGATCTGTCCCTTCCGTCTGGGCAAATCGGATTGGAGCAGAGGGCCCATAGAGTAGAGTGGGCTGTGTCTGTGGACACGGACCTCTCATCCTCCCGCTCCGCTTATTGTGGCCCGCGACCAGTTGCCAATTCACTTAAGTGGCCCTCGCTCTTCAAAAGGTTGGGCACCCCTGCCCTATATCAACTTTAGATATAAATAATAGTATCCAGTTATATTATGTGCTTTTAGGAAAGTATCCAGGCCTTTTTTAAAGCAATCTCACAGAACCAGCTCTTGAGGGAATCTATTTCAAGTTTTCTCAGCTCTTACTATGAGGAAGACTTTCCGTATTTGGAGAGTCAGGCTTGGTTCACATATGTGAAGCCACGGGTTTGTGCCTGGGGTCTGGTGCGTGTCAGGTGCAATTTAGGGCCGAAATTTTTCCTAAATTCGCACCTGAACCGAACCCAAACACGAACCGGACCCTTTTTCAATCCGGACCACAGACACCCCGGACATGTGTGAACGGACACCATTGAAAGCCGGTCACACTTGCCTGTCATGTGTATTGGATGCAGGGAAACACACATCTAATTCGCATATGTGTGAACCTGGCCTAAATCTCTTTTCCTCCCGACTTAAAGAGCGCTCCCTTATCCTTATGTATTATTTCACATAACATAGACTAAAACATGAAAATGGTACTTTTTAAATTTAAATCCTAATAAAAAGAAATAAAATATGCAGATATCATTCAGTCTGGGTTGACACTGTTGCACTCTGTGTTAATGCAATGTGTAAAAATATATATATGCATTGGTGCACTGCGATGCCATTCATTCTTAATGGCACCCCAAAGTACCTTAACAACATACCTGCATCTCAGCGCTCTACAATGCATGCATTGCATTGCATTGTGGTGTGCTGCTGAATTTGTGAGTTTTAGGCAGCCTACTTGAATGATGTACATTATCACGCATGTGTTAAACACAGCCTAACACTGTGAATCCAGCCTAAAAGCACACGCAACCCCAAACTGAATAAATAGACCACTAAGGCACCATGTATGATTATCAACCATCTTATTTGTATTAAAATACGTGTTTTCACCTTTTCTCATCCTTTGTTACATCTCAGTCCTTCCGATCTCCTGCACTCCCTCCAGCAACTGTTGCACCTCGTTTCTCAGGTCTGGTTTCCTGATGGTGACAGCATTGGACCAAGTCTTTGTAATGTGAGTTGAAACAACCACTTGCAGTCTCAAGACGAAGCTTGTTTGACAAAATGAGAACATAGGACAACCATTGGAATAGAGGAAAAGAGCTTTGTCACCCTATAAAAGGATCAATGACCTTTATTGCAGCATCACTAGAGAGAGTTTTAAAGAAAGCATCAGATTACAAATAACATTTGAAATAAATTTAACATGTTAGATGAGATTTTTGTCATTGCTTTTACATGTACTTTAAAGAGGAACTTAAACACCCTTATACAAGGCTATATACATTAGCAGGGGCATGCCACAAAAATTTTATGAGGTGTGGGGCAGTTGGATGAATAGTGAAACCACGGTGGCGGATTAAGTGATACATAATAGTATGCACCTGTGATGGGCTTTTCAACATGTATGTGTAGTGGCCATAACCCTTTGTAGGGCGGCCTTGACTTAATGGGCTTACCGGTTACCTCCGCTTGGCTTGTTCTTCCACGTCTAGGGGTTCCCAGGGTTGATACCCAACAACTTGGAAGCGGACACCAATAAAGTCCTTTTGAAAGGTTTTATTTTGCAGTGATAACATCCAATAACACAGTCTCTTATAGGAACAGAGGGCACGGGTGAAGAATTCAGGTACCTTGAACTGCAGATATAACAAAGTCTCTAATTCCACCCAGAGAGTAGCCACTACTGGGCACTTCAAGGCTGAACAGACCTCTAGTCAGAGATTGTGGCAGTCAACACGTTGATTCAAAACTTGAAACAATCCTATGAACGTACACGAGTCGTAACCAAGAGTGAACAGGAACCTTTCTCCTCAGTATCTGGAACATTCTCTATCTCCTTAATAGTACTGGAAAAAACGTGGATTCGTCAATGTCCTTCCCAACTCAGTAACCAGGCACTTCTCAGGATGCCACTTATCGACCCTCCTCCAAAGAGTCCTCTCCCGGTCACTTTCATGAGCTGTGGTGCCCCTCCAGTCTGAGAGCACACCCGGACACCGTGAATCCTCCCTCAGTTACTGCGCCTCGGACCAGCCAGTTCCGAGACTCGGGAACAGACAAATCCCTACCCCAGACCAGACAGGTCTATTGGAGGTAACTAACAGAAATATGTTGCAGGATGTCGAACACCCTGTGACCGGGACCCCTCGCGGGACTACCCGGTCCTGGAACCAGAACAGACCACACAGGCCTCACAAACTCCTCTCTTTAAACACGTGACCCCCAACATCTTAAGTACCCCTTCCCAGACTCCTCAGCGAGCCCGGCACACCCACTGATTGGTTCCGAGAAGGCTGATACCCAAAACGTCCAACCAGGCCTGATTCTGGCTTGTCATGTGTACCTCACCACAGCACATGACCAAGCAGAACTTCCAACTTAGCCCAGCCAAACCGATGTCAAGATCAACCTGTATAATTAACCCTCAGAACCCCTACTGTTCTGAGGCAAAACCTAAATTTACACCTGTATGAAACTTTGTCCAAAATGTCATTCGCTACATATGTAATTATCTGCCATAATTAAATGCACTATTGACTGTTATTGAGAACAGGTGGCCTTATTAATATTATCTTGATTTTTTCACTGAGCGGGGGTCTGGAAGGAGGAGGAAGAGTCAATGCTGAAGAGATGAAAATAGTTTCTTTTGTGTGACCCATTGGGTCTTGTATGTACCTGTTCTGTTAAAAAAGTAATAAATACAACTCTTCAAAAAAAGAAAAGAGGAACTTAACCCAGCCCTTCCTGGGGTTAATGATTGAAAACCCCTATTACCTTGGCTGTTGGGTGGAGCACAAAAAGCATACTCCATACACTCCATGAATCAAGCATTGTCCTTTTATGATCTGCCTTGACCTACAGTGCTGCCATCTTTCTCTCTGACATCGTAATGAGACTGCCGTCCCTTCCAGGTTCTTGCAGCCAGCCCCAATAATACTCCAACAGGTCCACTGTCTTCCAGTCAATCTCTTCCTGAAATATCTGATGTGCATGTCACAGGAGGCTGCTGGAGCAAGGTACACGTCTGTAGCACTGCCACCATAAGTGGCTGCTTTAAGTTAGACAGATTCTTACCCCAACTGTGCAGAGGCAGCCATACACACAGCAATAACAGTCCATTCACTCTGGCTCATTAATCAGACCTAAGGGTTGTGTTTTGGAAGTTCATTTGCTAGTGGAACTTGGGAGGGTATTTGGGAAGATGCAGAGGACACATCTTGCTTTGCAGCTGTAGCATTAGTAGAGGCAGACTGGAACAGTCCACTGTTCACTGCTGGTGACCATTAAGTAGTATTAGCACAAGTAAAGGCTTCACTCACTAGATCCTGGTACACAGACAGTTGATAGGTGTAGACTTGCAATGTAGTCTAGAATTCAGTCCATAGGGATTTAGGGGCTTACATTGCCTCTTCTCTCAGCTCACAGCGTCATCCCAACAGAGTGGGGGAAAAGACCACCCCTCAGGGCTCCAGACTATTTAACAGCAACCTAGCTCCATCTGGGCACACCTCCCCAGGGATTGGCTAAGCCCTGTTGAATATTCAGACTGGACATTTGAATCCTCCTGCTCCAAGCTCTAGAAACTTCTCCTAGAGGCAAGGGAAAGTAATCAAACACTCAGCCCGTAAAGCTTGGAGTAGACCAAACCATACAATCACTGCTCCTGTGATTATGGCAATACCCAAAACTAAATTTACCTAGAAGCCTAACTAGGAGGGTGCTACACACCATTCTAACCTAGGCGAGCAGGCTAGAAGAAAACAAAAAAAATGGCCTATATGATTGCAAAGTGGGGGAAAGTTCAGAAGATCCAAAGTACTCTTTTGGAGAGTGGAGGTCCTTGTTAAATAAGGCCATTCTAGCTAAAAAGGCAAGAACTTTACTAGCATACCCCCCACCCTAAGTGTACAGCAACCATCAAAAACACTCAGAAATACATATTACCTGTACTCCAAAAGGGAGCAAGGCCTCTAGTAAAATTGAGATCATATGCAATAAGGGGGTACCTTCATCCTAATAGTAATGAAGCAATAATAAAGGAGACTTTACCCTTAATAGTCTCCAGGGAGGAAAGAGAGAATGGACTATCTTGGTACCCTAAGCAAACATACGCATAAGGTAAAAATACCGTTTTTTATTTATACAAAAAAGGTAAAAACAGGGCAAGGTATCCACATGCAAAGAAGACAATAATTTCAATTGGCATACAAAAATAGGTCTATACATATGTTGTACTGACACCTTCGAGATGGATATAGGAGATGCTATAGATCCTCGGTGAAACACAAAACGGCTTCTCTACATGTTTCATGGAAATCTACTGCTTCTTCAGGAGGAATAGGTTTACAGAAGGTCTAGAAAAGATAACAATTTGTGCATAATATCAAGGTAATACAACAAAGAAATCGAATGTACACTGAAGGTTGGAAAGGGGGGGAATGGAATGGACACTTAAAGCGGGAGTAAACCCAGTTTAAAAAAAAACGTATCTTCCTGGCATGCCGGAAATGCTAACGTTCACATTGGTTGTGCTCTCAACCAAACTTTCAAACCATCCAATGGCTGGTATCATAACTGATTACATGTGCAGCATTATGGCAGTTGAAGAATTATTAGAGGCCAAGATGGCGGCTTCCTTGACTGAAAACGATAGAAGGGTTTACTTCCACTTTAACAGTATAAGCCAACATACATGAGAAGACCAGGCAAAAAAATGGCGAGCATGGGGAACAATATTAGTGGAAGGATTATTGCTAAGTAGCAACTACAGAGAAAAAATGGTATATAGTATATACTAGGGATGAGCCGAACACCCCCCGGTTCGGTTTACACCAGAACTTTCGAACGGACCCCAAATTCGTACGAACGTTAGAACCCCATTGAAGTCTATGGGACTCCAACGTTCGAAATTAAAAGTGCTAATTTTAACGGCTAATATGCAAGATACTGTCCTAAAAAGGGTTTGGGGACCTGGCTCCTGCCCCAGGGGACATGGGTCAATGCCTAAAATTTTTAAAAATGGCCGTTTTGGCGGGAGCACTGATTTTAATGATGATTAAAGTGGAAAAAAAAGTGAAATATTCCTTTAAATATGGTGCCTGGGGGGTGTCTGTAGTATGCCTGTGAAGTGCCACGTGTTTCCCGTGTTTAGAACAGTCCCTGCACAAAATGACATTAAACAGAAATAACATCATTTAAAACTGCTTGCGGTTTTAATGTTATATCTGGTTCCTGCAATATGGTTGAAAATCATTGAGAAAAATGGCATGGGTAGCCCTCCCTGCCCATTACCAGCCCCTTTGGGTCTGGTACGCATATTAAGGGTAACCCAGTGCCCATATTAAAAAAAGGAAATGTGTGTGGCCCCCAGGCCCTATATACTCAAACAGCAGTATACAGGCGGTGCAAACAAGACAGGGACTGTGTAGGTTTGTTGTGTTAAGTTGAATCTGTTTGTAATTTTCAACTGGTGCATTTTTAAAGTGTAGCTCCAGTCAAAAAAACTATTTTTAAGCTTTTTGGAAAACATAGGGAAGGGTTATCACCCCTGTATAATTTGTTTTGTCGTCCATCTTTTTTCATCTCGCTTGCTGTTGTCTCCTTCCGTTTGCAAGTAGGAAATGTTTGTAAGTTGGATGTTTGAAAGTAGGGGCCTGCCATATATGCTCTGCAGAAATGGTGGAACAAGGTGTTGGTTTTGCCACAACATTGTAAGCCCTCAAAGTGACTCTTGGTGGGCGCTGGAGCGCCCTGCTGTGAACGATTATATCAAGAATTGTAATTGCATGCCATTGTTGAACAGTGGTAGAAAAATTGACCTTTGGTGGTTGTGGTGCTGGTGCCACAACACTATAAATCCTCACAGTTACTCTGGGTGGGCACAGGAACGGGCCCTCCTGTGAAATATTATATCAAGAATTGTAATTACATGTCCCTGTTAAACAGGGGCAATAAAATTGGGCCTTAGGCACTGGTGCTGGTGCCTCCACACTGCAACCTCTCCCATATACTCTTGTTTTATTGCAGGAATTAGCCCTGCTGCAAAGCATTGCATCAAAAATTGTAATTAATCGCCTCTGTTAAACAGGGGCAGAAAAATTGGGCCTTAGGCACTGGTGCTGGTGCCACGACACTGCAACCTCTCCCATATACTCTTGTTTTATTGCAGGAATTAGCCCTGCTGCAAAGCATTGCATCAAAAATTGTACTTAAACGCCCCTGTTAAACAGGGGCAGAAAAATTGGGCCTTAGGCACTGGTGCTGGTGGCACCACACTGCAACCTCTCCCATATACTCTAGTTTTATTGCAGGAATTAGCCCTGCTGCAAAGCATTGCATCAAAAATTGTACTTAAACGCCCCTGTTAAACAGGGGCAGAAAAATTGGGCTGATGGCATCACCCAGAACCAGAAATGTTCTTCCAACATATCAGCGGAGGAGGAAGAGGATAGACAATCAACATAATAGGACAGTCACTCAGCATCAGCATAGGCAGTCTTGAAGGGATGTGATATTTCAAAAAAAAATTATTCGGTTACATCAGCTTCAGGTGCTTGGTAGCTGTGGGTTATCCAAGACTGATTCATCTTGATGAAGGTCAGTCGATCAACTGATTCGGTGGACAGGTGCACCCTGTGATCGGTAACAAAGCCACCAGCAGCACTGAAGGTGCGTTCCGAAAGAACGCTGGATGCAGGACAGGCCAGTAGCTCAATTGCATACTGTGCAAGCTCTGGCCAGTGATCCATCCTCAAGACCCAGTAAGCCAGAGGATTTTCGGTGGGAAAGGTGTCCAAGTCTAACCTTGCCCCTAGGTATTCCTGCACCATGTAAATCAGACGCTGGCGATGGTTGCTGGAACCGATCATACCTTGGGGCTGCGGACTAAAAAATAGTCTGAAAGCATCGGTCAGACGGCCACCTTCTCCACCGCTCCTTCTGACCGATGCCTCAGCAACACGTTGTCCAGGACCAGGAGTTTGTAACCTCCCAGTCTCTGGGAACGCGTTGCACAGACCTTTCTGCAAGGCCTCCCGGAGATGTCTCATCCTCTGCTCCCTCTGCGATGGCAAGATAAGGTCGGCAACCTTACCCTTGTACCGTGGATCAAGGAGAGTGGCCAGCCAGTAATGGTCCCTCTCCTTGAGCCGAAGAATACGAGGATCCTTCCGCAGGCTTTGCAGGATCAGGGAGGCCATGCAGCGTAGGTTAGCTGAGGCATTCGGTCCGTGGGTCCTCTGGGTCACTAAGGACAACATGATCCGCAGCTACCTCCTCCCAGCCACATACAAGTCCACGGGTTTCTTGGGACTGTAAATCATCCCTACAAGACTGCTGCTGCTGCTGATGCTGAGTGCCAGCCTCCACCTCCATGCTGACACAATCATCCTCCTCCTCCTCTTCCTCCTCCTCATCCTCTTCCTGTGTGATGGGTGGCACAGCAGGAACACTGTCTGGATAAAGGGGGCCTTGAGAGGCAAGGAAGTCCTCCTCTTCCTGCTTCTGTTCTGCCTCAAGTGCCCTGTCCATTATTCCACGCAGCGTATGCTCCAAGAGGTGGACAAGAGGTACAGTGTCACTGATGCATGCAGTGTCACTGCTCACCATCCTTGTGGCCTCCTCAAACGGTGACAGGACAGTGCATGCATCCCTGATCATGCCCCACTGGCGTGGTGAGAAAAAACCGAGCTCCCCTGACCCTGTCCTGGTGCCGTAGTCGCACAGGTACTCATTGATGGCCCTCTGCTGCGTGTGCAGCCGCTGCAGCATGGCCAACGTTGAGTTCCACCTGGTGGGCATGTCAGATAAGGCGGTTCTTGGGAAGGTTCAACTCCTTTTGGAGCTCAGCCAGCCGAGCACAGGCATTAAATGATCGGTGGAAATGCACACAGACTTTCCTGGCCTGCTTCAGGACATCCTGTAAGCCCGGGTACCTGCCCAAGAACCGCTGCACCACCAGGTTAAGGACGTGAGCTACACAGGGCACATGGGTCAGTTGTCCCTGTTGGAGGGCGGAGAGGAGGTTGGTGCCATTGTCGCAAACCACCATTCCTGGCTTAAGCTGGCGTGGCGTCAACCACCTCTCGGCCTGTCCCTGCAGAGCTGACAAAACATCCGCCCCAGTGTGGCTCCTGTCCCCCAAACAAACCAGTGCAAGCAAGGCATGGCATCGTTTTGCCTGCGTACTTGCGTAGCCCTTGGAACACCTACGGAGCACCACTGGTTCTGAGGACAGAGCACTGGAAGAGGCCATGGAGGAAGAAGAAGAGGAGGGGGTGGAGGAGAGAGGTGTGTCACAACCAATAGTAGCATTTTGGAGGCGTGGTGGCGGAACAACCTCCAATACTACTGCACGTTGTCCTGCATCCTTCCCAGCTGCCAGAAGAGTGACCCAATGGGCTGTGAAAGACAGGTAACGTCCCTGTCCATGCCTGCTGGACCATGAGTCAGCGGTAATATGCACCTTACCGCTGACCGCCCTGTCCAGTGAGGCAAGGACATTGCCTTCCACATGCCGGTAGAGAGCCGGAATCGCCTTCCGTGAGAAAAAGTGGCGTTTGGGGACCTGCCACTGAGGAACCGCACATTGTACAAACTCACGGAAGGGGGCCGAGTCTACCAACTGAAAAGGCAGCAGTTGAAGTGCTAGCAATTTAGCCAAGCTAGCATTCAACCGCTGGGCATGTGGATGGCTGGGAGTGAACTTCTTTCCCCGCTCCAGCAGCTGGGGCAGGGACATTTGTCTGCTATAATCGGACGTGGGTGTACTGCTAGCAGAGTGCCTGGAAGCACTTGGCTGTGACACACCTAATTCTACACCTTCATTCCTCTCAGAGCAGGTTTCAGAGAGGACTGAAGGTCTAGTGGGGTTGGAGATGCCAGCTGATGAGGAGCAAGGAGAGGTCCGCTTTGTTCTTTGGTGTGGGTCTTTGAGGTACGCTTGCCAACAAGCTGCATGGCAGGTCAACATATGTCTGGTCAAGCATGTGGTGCCCAAGCGGCTGATGTTTTGGCCACGCGAGATACGCTTGAGACATATGTTGCAAATAGCAGCGGTGCGATCTGATGCACTCGTCTCAAAAAAGGCCCACACCAAAGAACTTTTAGAATAACGCGCAGAGGCAGCGCCCTGCACAGGCGGAGCTCTGTGGTGTGATTCAGTCGGTGTGCTGCCCCTAAGCTGGCCCCCGGAGGGCATCCTGCCTCGTTGGACATGTGCCTCCTCCTCTCTCCTACCAGGCACCCACGTGGAGTCAGTGCCCTCATCATCCTCTCCCTCTTCATCGCTGTAGCAAACCTGGCAGTATGCTGCAGCTTGTGGAACATGACTGCCAGATTGCTGTCCTTCTTGAGCATCCCCTCTCTCTGCATTCACACTACTGCCTTCCTCTAGCTGAGTGTCATCATCAGAGGCTACAAAACACTGGGCATCCTCCTGGAGCATGTACCCAACACTGTGCTCAAAGAGTTCAGGAGACTCCTCAGGAGGACGTGGTGGGTCTAGGGAAGGAGTCACTGATGATGACATTGAGAGGAGGGAAGACGATGCGTTGGCAGCTGCTTTGCTAGTACCCTGAGACTGGATGAGAGAGGATGAGGAGGATGAAGAGGGCTTGGTCTTCCACTCTACCAAGTCGTTGGCATGTTGCGGCTCAACATGTCCAGCTGCCGAAAAGAAGGACAAGCGTGTCGCATGGCCACGTGCTGATGACAATGCACCGCGTCCACGACCAGCACTGTTGTCTCTAGACACAGAGCCTGCTTGCCCTCTTTTATCGGCTCGCGCCTGTCTGCCTCTCCTTGCTGGCCTTCCAGACATGGTAATGGCCTGAAGGGAGTTGGGTAAAACAGCAGTTGGGTAGTGTATATTGTGCTGGAGGCACACAACACCCACTAACTCCTGCAGATGCCTTTATTATAGAACACCAGAGATAAAGGGGTATACTGTACTGGAGGCACACAACACCCACTAAGCCCTGCAGATGGCTCTATTAGAGAACAGCAATAAAGGGTAGATACAGGTGTATATTGTGCTGGAGGCACACAACACCCACTAACTCCTGCAGATGCCTTTATTATAGAACACCAGAGATAAAGGGGTATACAGTAATGGAGTCACACAACACCCACTAAGCCTTGCAGATGGCTCTATTAGAGAACAGCAATAAAGGGTAGATACAGGTGTATATTGTGCTGGAGGCACAAAACACCCACTAACTCCTGCAGATGCCTTTATTATAGAACACCAGAGATAAAGGGGTATATACAGATGTATACTGTGCTGTGCTGGAAGCACACACAACTTCCAATAACTCCTGCAGATGGCTCAAATAGAGAAGAGCTATGTAGGTGGATATAGCAGTGTGTACTGGGTACAGAGCACACAGACAGCACGCACAAGCTCCTAACACTACTGACTGCAAGCTCTATTATAAAAGATAGATCACTAGCTATATAGGTGAGGTGGATATAGCGGTGTATACTGCGGTCAGGGCACGCAGACAACAACCACTACAGAAGAGCAAGATCGAAAATCGGCCGATAACGATCGGTGTATACTGGGTTGAAGGTACACAGAACACCCACTAACTGCTTCAGACGCCAACACACTACACAAGGCCGCCGCGCTGGCGGCCTTATATAGTGTGGGGCGTGTACTACACAGCCTGAGCTATGATTGGCCACAGGCATCCTGCCTGTGGCCAATCATGGCTCTCCTCGCTGCTGGCGCTGTGATTGGCCAAGCCTGCAGGGTCACAGTGCATGCTTGGCCAATCATGAGCCAGCAATGCACTGCGCCATCGCAGTGCATTGTGGGCCGTGAGCGCCACACGAATTTGGCGCGAACGGCCCATAACTTTCGGAATTCGCCGAACGGGCGAACAGCCGATGTTCGAGTCGAACGTATGTTCAACTCGAACACGAAGCTCATCCCTAGTATATACATACATCATGGGTGTCGAGGTAAAGGACTCCTTCACAACTAATGAACAGAGACCACCAGAATATTTTATAGCAAAAAATGTTTGAAGCCATGTCTTATACACCTTCATACAATGCTTCCCAGCAAAGTCTCTTTACAGCAAGGAAGGGGGAAAAAAAAACCTATGGACTTTTATCCAAAATGATGGGACCATACTCATCAATGAATCTGACAAACCATCATTATTATTAATAATGGAGCAACGTCTGGGCAGGCCAAAGCCAAATAAGACACCGTTGGCAGGATAATTATCAATAGATAACAATGCAGCAATGGTCTTGTCATTACCGTCCATAAAACTGCCCCTATTTGTTAGTCTGAGGCTTTGAATTCCACATCAATAACATAGCAAACACAAGGTAATATTGTTTCATAAAAGGCTCTAGAATGTGACCACATGTTACATATCCTGTCCTTGTGGTGGTTTTTGGCTTTCAATGGTCTCATCAATCCCAAAGTGAAGGTCTCTTAAGGTTTGGAAGCAAGCACTCACTCCTGGAGTCAAAGGAAAAAAAAAGACAAAAAGCCGTAAGGATTGTACAAGCAGACAAATATTTTCGTGGTTCGGATATTGCCTTTCTTATTCCTTCACTGAGCATTTTTTAGGATTGGGCCGGCAATGAAAAATGCCAATAGCTCAGATTTCATCACCTATTAACACACCAGGAGAGAATTCTGCATGAAATATGCTACAATATTGTATCACTAGGAAGAACGGAGTGTAAATCCATGTTTCTTCTGGTTACGTTGGTTCTTGAAGCAGATGCAAGTTATCCCTTGATAACGTACTAGTTTGTTTAGCTCTTGGTTGCTCATCCAATGTGACAATATACTGCAGGGGGTGGTTTTGAAAAGCTTAACGGCGTTGCAAAGGTTCGCGTTTTTTCACCTTAATGCATCTGATCCCTTTCATGACTAAGCCTATTTTTGACATTTGGTGTTTACAAGTTAAAATCCGTATTTTTTGCTGGACAATTACTTAGAACCCCCAAACATTATATATATATATATATATATATATATATATATACATATTTTTTTTATTTTTTAATTTTTTTTAGCAGAGAATCTAGAGAATAAAACGGCGATTGTTGCAATATTTTATGTCGCACGGTATTTGTGCAGCAGTGTTTTAAACGCAACTTTTTGGGAAAAGGGACACTTTCATGAATTTTGAAAAAATTAAACAGTAAAATTAGCCCATTTTTTTTTTTGTATAATGTGAAAGATGATGTTACGCCGAGTAAATAGAAACCAAACATGTCACGCTTTATAATTGCATGCACTCGTGGAATGACGACAAACTATGGTACCTAAAAATCTCCATAGGCGACACTTTAAAAAAAAAATTACGGTTACCAGGTTAGAGTTACAGAGGAGGTCTAGTGCTAGAATTATTGCTCTCGCTCTGATGATTGCGGCGATACCTCACATGTGTGATTTGAACACCGTTTACATATGCGGGCGTGACTTCCGTATGCTTTTTCTTTGCTGCGCGAGCTCGCGGGGACGGCGGGCGCTTTAAAAAAAAAAAGATAATATGTGTTTATATACTCATTAAGCTTTGAACAAATACCCTCCTCTGGACCGCTGTACCCCCCGCGGATTATCCTTGGGAGGATTTAACCAGTACACCACAATCCAGGACCTTCATGTTCTCTACTCAATATTACCAAATACATACCTCCCAACTTTTTGAGATGGGAATGAGGGACACCTACTAACAAATGTATGTAGGCATAGGACACGCCCCTGCCACTCCCCCTTAAAGGAGAATAAACCAAAAAAAAAGTTAATTAAATCCACAAGGACTTTTTTTTTTTACCACTACTATTCCTTTATTTTGGCTTTTAAAATTTACAAATGCAGCAATTTAGAAATCAGATGAAAGGTTTAGCGCTGGGAAACACTTTTTGAAAGATAAAAAGTGCATTTTATATACAACTATATAGATCAGACCAAAATGAGGGACAAATGAGGAGGAATGAGGGACAGAGGGACAAATCAGGGACAGTTGGAATCTATGCCAAATCTTGGACTTTCCATTCAGTATATAACAGATTTATGATCTCCATTGCAATATATATTGGCTCATATGGACTATACTTGTGGTTATTTAAGGTCACATTTATGAGCCCTCTGAAGATCACTTGGGTCATTGTATCTTCATCTATCTCATACATAAGGTGTAATGTGATTATGTATAGATGCATTACAGTCACTATCTATTTAAGGCCGGGTTCACACTGCTGCGGGGGGAGATCCGGATGTGATTCGCACCGCAAATCACATCCGATCTCCGTAGCGATGCGAGTACAGCCATACAGATAGTATGGCTGAACTCGCATCGCTCCCGCAGCAAACTCGCACGGGACCCTTTTTTTGGTCCGCAACAGAATCGGATCGCATGGGGGTTCACACCATGCGATCCAATTCCTGTGCGAGTCGGCAGATCGCACTGCGATATGCGGACAGATCTGGGGGTGTCATTAACATAACATTGACACTCCCAGCCGTCCACGTAGGGCAGTGTGAACTGCCGGCGGGAGGTGTGCGATGCGGGAAAACGCCGCGGATTCGCGGCGTTCCCGCATCGCAGCGGTGTGAACCCGGCCTAAATGTGTGTGAGGTGGATGTGTGTGTTATGGTACCATTGCATATGATTCTTGATTTAATTAATATGTTTGATACCAATAAAACTATTTTCTAGTTGGCCCAATGAGTTGATATATTAAACTATCATTGAATATCCATTTGGATGTGGTTGAGCACAATCGTGTCTTTTATCTCAGTTTTTGCATGATGTTTTTTGCCGACGTCTCCCAACTCTTTCAAATGACGGCGTGCGGGATCCCCTTTTGTTCATGGCTGATGTCATATGACGTTCCCCAGTCCCACCACAATCACAAGCTCATGGGGGCGCGCAGCACGGCAATCGCGGGCACGCTGTGTCCCTGGTGACCCAGATCTCGGTAAAGAGTCGCGGCTGGGGCTCTTTACCCATGTGATCAGCTTTGTCCAATCACAACTGATCACATTTAAACAAGGAGCTGCCGTTGATCGTCTCTCCTCGCCTCACACTGAGTGCGAGGAGAGGAGAGCCGATCAGCAGCATCTCCTCACAGGGGAGATATGTACAGGTAATCAGAGTACTGATCACGGTGCAGCCCCAACAGTGTCCATAAATGATGTCAATCTGTACCAATCAGTGCTGCCTTTCAGTGCCACCTATCAGTGCCCATCAGTGATGCCAGTCTGTGCCCATCAGTGATGTCAATCAGTGCTGCTTTTCAGTGCCCATAAGTGCTGCCCATCAGTAGTGCCTATCAGTGCCCATCAGTGATGCCAATCTGTAGCCATCAGTTATGCCAATCAGTGCTGCCTTTCAGTGCCAGCTATCAGTGCCCATCAGTGATGCCAGTCTGTGCCCATCAGTGATGTAAATCAGTGCTACCTTTCAGTGCCCAGAAAGTGCTTCCCATCAGCAGTGACTATCAGTGCCCAGCAATGATGCCAGTCTGTGCCCAACAGTGATACCAATCTGTACCAATCAGTGCTGCCTTTCAGTGCCACCTATCAGTGCCCATCAGTGATGCCAGTCTGTGCCCATTAGTGATGCCAATCAGTTCTGCCTTTCAGTGCCCATAAGTGCTGCCCATCAGTAGTGCCTATCAGTGCCCATCAGTGATGCCAGTCTGTGTCCAACAGAGATGCCAATCTGTACCCATCGGTGATGCCAATCAGTGCTGCCTTTCAGTGTCCATAAGTGCCGCCCATCAATGCCACCTATCAGTGCCCATCAGTGCTGCATATTAGTGCCTCCTCATCAGTGCCCATCAAGGAGAAACATTACTTATTTACAAAATTTTATGACAGAAGCTAAGAAGACCTTTTTTTATTGTTTAAAATTTTCATTTTATTTTGGCAAAAAATAGAAAACCCAGCGGTGATTAAATACCACCAAAAGAAAGGTCTTTTTATGGGGGGAAAAATTATAAAAATGTAATTTGGATACAGTGTTGCATGCCACTGAAAGCTGAAAATTGGCCTGGGTAGGAAGGGGGGAAACGTACCCAGTAGGCAATTGGTTAATATAAACACATTTACTTGATCTTTGGTTATTTTTGTTTATGAGGTTGAAAATCTAGGGGAAGAATCTTGAGGGTCCAAATCTAGTGTTTGGTACAAGCATCCTATGCTATCCTTGTATGCAGGGGCTAGAGGCATGTCTCCTTACACTGTGTGCATCAATAGAAACACACAGCCCCATAGATGGCAAAGAACTCCCCCTGCTCACCCCTCCTCCTCCTCTCCAAGCTAGACTGACTGTAGACTGCGCTGTACACTGCTAACTCTTTCTTGTTAAGACCAGAAGTTCAGGCAAACAGCACTGAGAGAGCAGGAGCCAGCAGCATTGCTGGGGAAATTTTTTAACAAATATTTTATTGGGGATTGTTAAATTTATGATGCTAAGAAAAAAAAAAAACACTAAAGCCCCATACACACTATTGTTTTTTCTCATTTTTTCCCTTAAGATTTACCAAAACCATAAAAAATATGAGGTCAGACCTTAGGAGTTTCAATGTGTATGCAATCAGATAGGCCCTTCTACTACATGGTTTTGGTAAATCTACAGACAAAAATCTGCAGAAAATCTGATAGTGTGTATGGGGGCTTTAGAGTTTAATATCACTTTGTAGTTGGAGCAACTTCTTCAAGGGGCCTTGTTTCTTTAATGTTTCTTTAATGTTTGGTTTTCATGTTTGGGCGGTGCTATTAGTACACCTGTGTTATTAGATAATCGCTAGACAGATATATTTTTATAAACCAGTGTGATTTAATGATAACGAGCTGGGTAAAACTGTGCCAGGTTTTCATTAACATTATGATAACTGATTTTTATAATTTTTTTCTTCCATCTGGGAACTGAAGCAACTCAAAACTCCACAGTCTGCTGTTGCAAAAGTGTTTTTTTTATTTTATTTATTTATTATTTTTTATTCTACAATTTGCACAACTTTTCCTTTTTATAAAGGCACTAAAACAATGTGTTTCTGGTGCAAAGCTATGAAGTAAAGTTATTTTTTTTTTAAATTAGATAAATGCATTTTTTTATTTTATATTTTTTAATGTGGTGCTGTGAAAATAAACAAAAAAAAATAAAAAGTTTTATGTATGGACAAAAAAATAAATAAAAAAAAAGCTAAGGGAAGAAGGTGAGGGCCGAGTTCATGAGAAATTACAAGTTTGCTGGTTCTGAAATTCAGTGCTGGTCAGAGAACAATTTATTAATTTAAATATACTGTAAGCAATAGTGAGAATGCATTGTAGCAATGCAAGAATGAAACCACTTAAAGTGTTTGTTACCCCAACACTTCATATTCCTGATATGTGGCTGCTGTACCATGTACTTGTATGAGAAAGTCTCCCGCTCTCTTTGCATTGCTTCCTTTATGTGAAATTAATCGTGCTCCTGCTAGTCCCTCTGCTTTCCTATTAAAAAACTGACCACACTAAGCAGGAGAGCACAACATGGTCAGTTCTCTTGCTATGCTGGGAACCCAGTGTACTCTCCTACCATGGGTGTGCGCAGCCTATTGCACTAGGGTGTGCACCTCAAAGCCCAAATACATATGTGTGTGTGCATGTGTATATATACTGACTGTGTCAGTAGGGCAGAGATCGGTGTTAGTAGTTTTTATTTTTATTACTTTCTTTTTTATTATTTTTTTAACCTTTTTTAAAAAAAAAATTTGTGGGAAGCTTATTAAGGGACTGTGGTGAAATATCAGGGGTTTAAACAGGGGTGATCTGCGCCACACAGGGTGATTAGGGTGTGCCCAGGCACACCTGGCACACGCCTATGTCTCCTCCAATGATCAGACTCAACGACACACCCCTCCTGCGCAGCTATTCGCTGGGAAGCTTAGTGTGCTGCTGCTTCTTTTTTTTTTTAAATAACAAACATATCATACTTACCTCCACTATGCAGCTTGTTTTGCACAGAGTGGCCCCGAACATCCTCTTCTGGGGTCCCCGGTGACTCTCATGGCTCCTCCCCACAGTTTTGCACAGAGTGGCCCCGAACATCCTCTTCTGGGGTCCCCCGGCGGCTCTCATGGCTCCTCCTCACACATCAGATAACCCCCTAGGAGAAGCGCTCTCCCAAGAGGGGTTACCTTGCAGGCGCACTCCATAGAGGCCGAATGCAGGACTCGGCCCTGCCCCCCTGGTGCCCGCCTCATTGGATTTGATTGACAGCAGCGGGAGCCAATGGCTGCGCTGTTATCAATCTATCCAAACAAGAGCCGAGAACCCCGGGCAGAGAGACAGCACGTGCACCGTCCGGTCAAGTTCCAGGGCTCAGGTAAGTAATATGGGGGGGGGAGCTGGGGGCCCGGTCACTGCCAGGTGTTTTTTCACCTTAATGCAAAAGATGCATTAAGGTGAAAAAACACGAACCTTTACAACCCCTTTCCATTTTCATTACATATTCCATTTAAAGCCGCGTACACACGGGGCGGACTGTCTGGCCAACTTAGTCCGTCAGACAATCCGACGGACAGTCCGTCATACTTTCGAATGAACGGACTTGACCACACACACCACTTTTTGAGCGGACTAATACGGCGTACTAAGTCCGCCATACTATCCGCCCTACTTTTGAAATGAACAGACTCGCCCACACACGCGGAGGAAAGTCCGCTCATTTCGAGCGCGTCTCCAGGTAGGCGGGGCCCGCGAAGGAGACGTCGCTGGCCCCGCCGCCTGGTATGGACTTAAAGGGGAACCCCAACGCCGAAAAAAATCGGCGTGGGGGTCCCCCCCAAATCCACAACAGACCCTTGTCCGAGCACGCTACCCGGCCGGCAAGAAAAGGGTCGCGAGCGAGCGCCCCCCCTCCTGAGCCGTACCAGGCCGCGTGCCCTCAACATGGGGGGGTGCCTTGGGGAAGGGGGGGCCGCGCGGCCCCCCCACCCCAAAGCACCTTGTCCCCATGTTGATGTGGACAAGGGCCTCTTCCCGACAACCCTGGCCGTTGGTTGTCGGGGTCTGCGGGCGGGGGGCTTATCGGAATCCAGGAGCCCCCTTTAATAAGGGGGCCCCCGGATACCGGCCCCCCACCCTATGTGAATGAGTATGGGGTACAATGTAGCCCTAACAATTCACCTGTAAAATAAAAGTACCAAAAAAAACACAACACACGAGATAAAATACTTTATTGCACAGCTCCGGGGGTCTTCCGTCTTCAGGGGTCTTCTCGCCGGACTCCTCCGATATCTTCTTGTAGCTCTTTTGCTAGCGGAGGAGTCCGGCTTTCTTCCTCGCCGGGCGGGGTCACCATGTGACACCAACCCATGTGACATAAAGCCATGTGACACCGCCCCTTGTCCCTATATAAGTGGTCCCTGGCATTCCGGCCGGAGAGATCGTCGAGGCAACATCTCCTGGAGAAGAAGAAGAACGGAAGGCGGCGGCGACGGCGGCGACAGAAGACCGGGCCACCGCCTGTAAAAGAGCTATAAGAAGGCGCGGTGGCCCGGCAGAAGAACCGAAGAGGGGGACAAGACCCCCGAAGTCGGGAGAAGAGGCCTGCGGCGAGGAAGAAAGCCGGACTCCTCCGCTAGCAAAAGAGCTACAAGAAGATAGCGGAGGAGTCCGGCGAGAAGACCCCCGAAGACGGAAGACCCCCGGAGCTGTGCAATAAAGTATTTTATCTCCTGTGTTGTGTTTTTTTTGGTACTTTTATTTTACAGGTGAATGGGTAGGGGTACATTGTACTCATTCACATAGGGTGGGGGGCCGGTATCCGGGGGCCCCCTTATTAAAGGGGGCTCCCGGATTCCGATAAGCCCCCCGCCCGCAGACTCCGACAACCAACGGCCAGGCTCATTTCAAAAGTACGGCGGACTGGCACACACACGGGCGGATTGTCCGCCGAAATGCGAGTCCGACGGACAGTATTACGGAAATTCCGAAATACTTAGTCCGCCAGACTGCACGCTGAAAAAGTCCGCTGAAGCCCACACACGAGCGGACTGTCCGCTGAAATGTGTTTCGGCGGACTAAGTAGGCCAGACAGTCCGCCCGTGTGTACGCGGCTTTAGATGTTATCTCTGGCTTTCTGTGTTCCTCTATGCAATGCAGGCAGATCATGGCTAGTGGGAAGGGCCATCAGGGTGCAGTATAGACATGTACACTGCATAAAAAATTTTTTTTCGTTTCATTCGTTTTTTTTTTGTAAATTCGTAAATTCGAAAATTTCCGAAATCCAAAAAAATAAAAAAATAGGAAAATCTGGAAATCCTGAAATCTGAATATTCAGAAATTCGAAAATTTGAAAAACTCAAAAATTTGAAATCTCGAAAATTCGGAAATTTGAAAATAAGTAAGAAAATCTAAAAATCCAAAATTTCGACATAAAAACGAACTAACTAATAATAAATTTCCTTTCAAATTTGGCTGTTAGTGAACGTAACGAATACGAATTTATCCGAAGTTACAAATGATCTGAAATAACGAATGCTGCATCTAAACAAATGGAATGGAACTAACTGATAAATAATAATAATAATAAAAAGTAATTTGTTACGTTCCATTCGTTTAGATACGGCATTTGTTATTTTAGATTATTCCTAACTTCAGATAAATACTTATTCATTACATTCACTAACAGCCAAATTCAAAAGGAAATTCCAATTTCTATAATTTAATAGTTAGTATTAGTTAAGTTATCATTAGTTAGTTATTATTTCAGATTTTTTTAATTTTTGGGGTTTTCGAATTTTCATTCTTATTTTCGGATTTTCGTTCTTTTGAATTTTCGGATTTTTATTTTCATTTTAAGATTTTAGAATTTTCGGATTTTTAGAATTTCCGAATTTTCGAATTTCTCAATATTCGGAAAAATTGGTTAAATGGGTTTTCGTTAATTCAGATATTTCCAAATTAACAAATTTGCACGAGATTCATTAAAAACTAATTTGGAACTAAACAAATTGCACATGTCTAAGTATATATCTTCCTGTATACATCACACCAGATGTAAGCAGTGGGCTGGCTGTTGGAGGAGTTTTACAAATATCAAAATGCCATGATGGGTGAATGTCAGCTTGGAAGGGTGGCGGTTCCTAGGTAGGTATAGGTGTAGGCTGTATTTGCATGCAGACCTCCCGAGGTAATTTCCATGTGATGCTGAGACTTCATAAATTAACCACTTCAGCCCCGGAAAGAATTAACCCCTTCCTGGCCAGAGCATTTTTTGCGATACGACACTGTGTCGCTTTAACTGACAATTTCGCGGTCGTGCGACATTGCACCCAAACAAAATTGATGTCCTTTTTTTCCCACAAATAGAGCTTTCTTTTGGTGGTATTTGATCACCTCTGCGGTTTTTATTTTTTGCGCTATAAACAAAAAAAGAGTGACAATTTTGAAAAAAAAAAACAATATTTTTTACTTTTGCTATAATAAATATCCCCCCAAAAAAGAATTTCTTCCTCAGTTTTGGCCGATATGTATTCTTCTACATATTTTTTGTAAACAAAAGCGCAATAAGCGTATATTGATTGATTTGCGCAAAAGTTATCGCGACTACAAAATAGAGGATAGATTTATGCCATTTTTATTATTCTTTTTTTTTTTTATTAGTAATTGTGACTGTGACATTGCGGCGGACAGATTGACACTATTTTGGGACCATTGGCATTTATACAGCGATCAGTGCTATAAAAATGTACTGATTACTGTGTAAATGTCACTGGCAGGGAAGGAGTTAAACACTAGGGGGCGAGCAAGGGGTTAAATGTGTTCCCTGGATGTGTTCTAACTGTAGTGGGGATGGGCTCACTAGAACATGACAGAGATCACTGTTCCCGATCACTGGGAGCAGTAGCTTCTTGTCATGTTGCTAGGCAGAACAGGGAAATAGCCTTGTTTACATAGGCATCTCCCCGTTCTGCCTCTCCGTGCCATGATAGCGGGCCACCAGCGGACATCGAGTCCACGGGACCCGTGGGTACACTCCTACAGCACGCGGCAGTCACACATGCCAGCTAGCCCGCGATTTAAAGGGGACATAGGCTTACACCCATTTTACGCAGCTGTGCCATTCTGCCGATGTATATGCGATGGACGGCAAGTGATTAAAGTACTGAAATCCAATGAATAAAAGAGTTGGGACAGGAACAGCCAGAGTGAGGAGTAAAGACCTAGATGATGCTGGAGGTCTTCCAGCCAGGAGGCTCTATCTGACTTGCTGCAAGTTCTAATGCACATTGTGAGAAGCTCACAGTGTGCAGTGAAATTAAAGTAAGTTATTTCAGTCCAGGAGAGGAGTCGTTACAACTGTGCAAAACTGAAGGGAAGGCCGGAGTTCTGCTTTAATCTGTAGATATATAAAAATTATTTCACAGCATCATTTAGATACAGAAAAGTTTCAGATCGGTTTAACAACTTGCGGACCGCCCGCTGTTGTTTTACATTGGTAATTTGAAGTAGAATATTGGGGTTATGGTAGCAGATAGCTGCCATGACCTCGGTATATTCTTAAATAGCGGGCAGTCCTCTTTCAGATAAAAGTGGTCTCCGTGGTGGATTCGCTGTGAGATCGCTTTTATGGGGGCGGGAGAGGGGGGCCCCGCTCCCGCCGAGCTCCTGGTGTCTCCACCGATCGGGTCCTCTCCCCTCTGAGACATGGAGCCGACTGAGGGACAGATGGCCCCCGCTCGGCTTCATATCATTGGATGATGGAAGCGACGTCAACCGCCACTTCAGCCCAATGGTCTTCAAGGGGAAAAAAAAAATTGGAAAAAAAAACAAAAAACATTTATTTATTTATTAGGTTTTTTTATAGTATTTTAGTGTAAATAGTGTTTTTTTGACCCCAGATCTCACATTTAAGAGGACCTGTCATGCTTTTTTCTATTATAAGGGATATTTACATTCCTTGTAATAGGAATAAAAGTGACCAAAAATAGATTTTTTTTAAAAGACAGTGTAAAAATAACAAATAAAAAGTAAAATAAAATAGGAAAAAAAAGCAAATGTAAAGCTCCCCGTCCCGCCAAGCTCGCGCTCAGAAATTAACGTATACTTAAGTCGCGCCCGCATATGAAAACGATGTTCAAACTACGCATGTGAGGTATTGCCGCAATCTGTAGAGCGAGAGCAATAATTCTAGCACTAGACCTCAACTGTAACTCAACACTGGTAACCTGCAGAAATTTTTAAACGTCGCCTATGGAGATTTTTAAGGGTCCAAGTTTGTCGCCATACCACGAACGGCCCCAAATTTGAAGCGTGACATGCTGGGTATCAATTTACTCAGCATAATATTATCATTCACAATATAAAAAAAAATGGGCTAATTTTACTGTTGTCTTATTTTTTAGTTCAAAAAATTTATTTTTTCCCCAAAAAATGCGCTTGTAAGACCGCTGTGTAAACGCGACGTGCCGTAAAGTATTGCAACGACCTCCATTTTATTCTCTAGGGTGTCTGAAAAAATATATATATAATGTTTGGGGGTTCTAAGTGATTTTCTAGCATTAGGCAACCAGCAGGTTTTCATTCAACAAATTAGCTGAAATATTGAAATCCCTGAAATAATAATTGATTAATTGAAAAGTCAGATAAATTATAAAATGTTAATGACATTAGGAAGGAGTGATTGTGGTTCAGCGCACAGATGCGGGGCTGTGTCACAATGTTTGTCTTCAGAAAATCTCAAAGATCCCGGGAACAATAGTAAAAGCCTGTAACATTTTGATAACAATGAGTCACAGATTAGCGATGTGTGGGAACAAAGTTTACTGAATTAACATTGACAGCAGTGCGCAGTGCCTCTGCCTGATTGGAAAAATCACTTAGGATGGCCGTTCTGAACCAGGATTCAATGGAACCCTAAGGTCCTTCTACCATCTCAGTGATTCTCAACTAGGGTTCCTCCAGAGGTTGCTAGGGGTTCCTTCAGCATTGGGCAATTTCTGCCTCTCAGATAAGTTCCCACCGACACCATTGATCTTTTTAGCTATCTGTAAGGGGGCAATTCTTCCCAATGGCCACAAGTGTAAGGACCATTCTTCCCACTGACCATCACAGTATTGTATCACGAGTTGTAGATTTTGAATTTTTAGCAGGGGGTTCCCCGAGACCGGAGAACTATTTCAAGGGTTCCTCTGTGTTGAAAAGGTTGAGAAAGGCTGTACCATCTGATGGCACATGGCTGCATAGTCCTAGGTCCAATGCCACTTAGCAAAGCCAGTGGCATGAACGTAACAGTGGTATTCTGACCCCCACTGTAAGTGTGACCCTCTTTCCACTAACCAATAATGGACTAATCTTAGCAAGGGTAGCCTGAGATCTGAAATGTATTTCAAGTCTTGGATAGGTTCTTCCAGAGGTTGTTAGGGGTTCCTTGAGCTGTGGCTAGCTGACCTCCCATCTAAAAGATATCTGCTTAGTTCCAGGTCCAATGCCACTTGGCAAAGCCAATGGCATGACTGTAAGGCTGGCATTCTGACCTTTACTGTAAGGGGAGACTTCTTCCCACTGACTACCACTGTAAGGGGGACATTCTTAACACTGACCATTAATGGACTAATCTTAGCTGGGGTAACCTGAGATCTGAAATATATTTCAAGGGTCTAGAATAGGATCCTCCAGAGGCTGTTAGGGGTTCCTTGAGCTATAGCTAGCTGAACTCTTATCTGATGGTGTCTAAATAGTTCTAGGTCCAACGCCACTTGGCAAAGCCAGTGGCATGAACATAACAGTAGCATTCTGACCCCCACTGTAAGTGTGACCCTCTTTCTACTAACCAATAATGGACCAATCTTAGCAGGGGTAGCCTGAGATCTGAAATGTATTTCAAGTCTGGGATAGGTTCTTCCAGAGGTTGATAGGGGTTCCTTGAGCTGTGGCTAGCTGACCTCCCATCTAAAAGATATCTGCTTAGTTCCAGGTCCAATGCCACTTGGCAAAGCCAATGGCATGACTGTAAGGCTGGCATTCTGACCTTTACTGTAAGGGGAGACTTCTTCTCACTGACCACCACTGTAAGGGGGACATTCTTAACAGTGACCATTAATGGACTAATCTTTGCTGGGGTCACCTGAGATCTGAAATATATTTCAAGGGTCTGTCTAGAATAGGTTCCTCCAGAGGTTGTTAAGGGTTCCTTGAGCTATAGCTAACTGAACTCTTATCTGACGGTGTCTACATAGTTCTAGGGCCAATGCCTCTTGGCAAAGCCAATAGTGTGATTGTAAGGTTGGCTTTCTGATCACTGCTGTAAGAGGAGCATTCTTTTCACTGACCATTATTGTAAAGGGGGCATTTTTCCCACTGACTACCACTATAAGGAGGGCATTCTTTCCACTGGACACCAACATAAGGGGCCTATTTTCCAGTGATCCCAGATGGACTAATTTTAGCAGGGGTAACCTGTGGTAGACATGTGCGGTTTGTTTAGTACGAATCGAAAATTCATACGAATTTCCGAAAATTCGTACTTTCGCAAGCATCCGAAATACAAATTGCTATGCTACCGAATTTAATATGAAATACGAAATTTCGTGACGAATTTTGGATCCAAATTCCATTACAACGGAAACATGACTGGTGTTTTGTTGACCAATCAGTTTTCTTCTGCTGCTGAGTGAGGGTTGGGAAAATTACCTTTTTTATTATGGGAGTGGGAGACTGGTACTGGTAGTCGATGGGAGATTCAGAATTGGACAAAATAAGAATGTTTGTTAACCACTTCCCACCCGGCCAATGCATATATACGGCCGGGTGGGAGCCGTCTACTCCTGATAGGACGTTCAGGAACGTCCTTCAAGAGTAGCGGGATTGCGCGCGCGCGCGCCCGCGCAGCGGCGCGATCCCGACGTGCTCGTGTCACCCGGACACGGCACATCTCAGATCGGCAGGAGGGCACTGTGATTGGCCCTCCTGATCACATGACGGCCGTGTCCAATCACGGCCGTCATGTGATGTAAACAAACAGCCGGTTGCTAGGCAATCGGCTCTCCTCTCCTCACACGGAAGTCACCGCTGAGGAGAGGAGAGCAGAACGCTGCAGCCGGCTGATGATCAGTGAGTATGGGCTGCTTTTTACAGCTTTTTACTCACTGATCATCAGTGTAGTGTAAACACACAACACACCACACAGTACAAACACAGTCCCCACATATGTCCCCAAAACACACATGTCCCCAAAACATACATGTCCCCAAATAATAAAAACACATGTCCCTAATAATAAAAACATGTCCCCCACATATGTCCCACTAAAATCACATGTCCCAATGATTATCTGCACACATATGTACGTGATCACCTGCACACATATGTACATGATCATTTGCGTACATATGTCCGTGATCACACAAACCAATTATTATACACTTAACGGAATTTTTTTTACCAAAAACATGTAGCAGAATACATTTTGGCTTAAATTTATGACAAAATTAGATTTTATTGGATTCCTTTTCAAATAGAAAAAAGAAAATATTGTTTTTTTCCCAAATTTCCGCTTTTTTTGCGCTTATATCGCAAAAAAAAAAAAAACGGAGTCGTGAAGAAATAACACCAAAATAAAGCTCTATTTGTGCGAACAAAATGATAACAATTTCATTTGGGTACAGTGTAGCATGACCGCGCAATTGTCACTGAAAGGGCGAGAGCGATGAAAGCTGAAAATTGGGCTGGGAAGGAAGGGGGTGAAAGTGCCCTGTATTGAAGTGGTTAATATCGTTTTATTATTGTCATAATTATTACGGTTATTCGTTATGATGAAGTTAAAATCACAGCACATGGATGGTGGGAGCCCCTCATAATGAGCACAGCAGGGGTCAAATCCCAGGAAGTCATCACAGCACAGGGATGGTGGGAGCACTTCATAATGAGCACAGCAGGGTTACAGCCCCAGGAAGTCAGTACATCACAGGGATGGGGGGAGCCCCTTATAATGAGCACAGCAGGGGTACAAACCCAGGAAGTCAGCACATCACAGGGATGGGGGGAGCCCCTCATAATGAGCACAGCAGGGGCACAAACCCAGGAAGTCATCACAGCACAGGGATGGTGGGTGCCCTGACCTGAAGGGCCTGGTATGGAATTTGGGGGACCCCCACACATTTTTTTTTACATTTTGGTTCGGGGTTCCCCTGTGGGGGAATCCCATGCCGTTTTTAACAATGAACTTTTATGTGTATTGCCGGACCGACAATTCATTATAGCCGAGAGTAGTTTTAAATTACTTTTTTTCCTTTAGAAATGTCATTTTGCTGTCAGACTGTTCTAAACACAGGAGACATGTGCCCCTTTACAGGCATACTATAGACACCCCCCAGGTACGAAATTTAAAGGAATATTACACTTTTATTGTTTCACTTTAAGCATTATTAAAATCACTGCTCCTGAAAAAACGTCAGTTTTTAAAACTTTTTTTACATTGATACTGGGGCAGGACCCGGGTTCCCAAACACTTTTTATGACAATACCATGCATATAAGCCTTTAAAATTAGCACTTTTGATTTTTCATGTTTGTGTCCCATAGACTGTTCGTGTCCCATAGGTGTTCGCGTGTTCAAACAATTTTTTTTCCTGTTTGCATGTTCTGGTATGAACCGAATGGGGGTGTTTGGCCCATCCCTATTGGGGAGTCAGTCTGTATGATGAGGCCACATTTTATTGCACTCAGAACAAGATAAGAGATTTTTTGGATAAATTCTGGTGTCTCTTTGGCAGACTTTGGATGGAAATAACAAAGTTTTGCATCACAGTGAGCAAGCCTTTTGTGAAGAAGCCAAATTATAGTACACTCAGGCCAAGATTAATGATTTATTTTAGATAAAGCCTGGTGTCTCTTTGGCAGACTTTTGATAGAAGTAACAGGTGCAGAAAAATTTGGTGTTGGCAGTGCCTTCACACCATAACCCTTTACAGTTATCCTTGGCAAACGCAGGATTGGACTCTGCTCTTAAAAATTATGTAACAAAGGTGCAGAAAAATTGGGCCATGGGTGATGGCAGTGCCTTCACACCATAACCCTTTACAGTTATCCTGGGCAAACGTAGGATTGGACTCTGCTCTTAAAAATCCACACAGCTGAGCTCTGGAAAGTGGTCCGGGAGATAACAGCTCTACAATCTGATGGGATAAGGTGGCTCCTCTCCACTGTTCCATGATGGCTAACTCTGGAGGATCACCCTGCCTCATTGGGGTTGTGCCTACCCCTCACTTTGCTCTTATACTTTTTAAGGCACCCAAGTAGAGTCAGTGACCTCATTATCAGCATTTTGGCAATAGACTGCGGCTGGGGAACATGACTGCCAATTTGTTGTTTATCAGTGTTCTCCACCCTCTGTAGGCTCATGTTCCTACCTTCCTCAACCTCAGAACCAACATCAGAATCAAGTAATAGCTGTGCATCCTCATGAAGCTAGTGGCTGACTCTGTGTTCAAATAATTCAGCTGACTCCTCCATGCATGATGGTGGGGCTATGTCAGGAGAAGATGTGGACAAGAATGTAAGAATGCGGTGCACTGTAAACTAGTGTCAGCTTGAGTGATAGAGGATGAGGATGGTTTAGTAAGCCTGTCCACTACCTCCTCTGCATGCTGTGGCTGGATAGCACGGGCAACATCACTAAACAGATACAAACATGCCCTGCCTGTGGATGGACCACGTCCACCTTTGCCTGTGGTCATAGATGCTACTGGCATAGTGGAATGGGAACGTCTGCTTCTCCTTGTTGGCCTCTGAGACATGATGGGGGGGGGAGGGGCGGGGATTATTAGACAAAGATACTAATAGGAAATGGGTGATTAGATGCATTTTAATGAAATGTGGTTCTTGGTGCACTATAAACTGTGTACAATTAAGGACTGCTGCTGAGACAAATTGAAAAACTAAAAAAATATATACAGTGTCTCACGAAAGTGAATAAACACCTTACATTTTTGTAAATATTTTTGGTCGAGGAGTGGGGGGGTCAGTCTGTTACTGTTCAGACAATACGCCGCATGCTGCATCAAATTAGTCTGCATGGCTGTTGTTCCAGAAGGAAGCCTCTTCTAAAGATGATGTACAAGAAAACCTGCAAACAGTTTGCTGAAGACAAGCAGACTAAGGACATGAATTACTGGAACCATGTCCTGTGGTCTGATGAGACCAAGATAAACGTTCAGATGGTGTCAAGCGTGTGTGGCGGCAACCAGGTGAGTACAAGGACAAGTGTGTCTTGCCTACAATCAAGCATGGTGGAGGGAGTGTCATGGTCTGGGGCTGCATGCGTGCTGCTGGCACTGGGGAACTACAGTTCATTGAGGAATCCATGAATGCCAACATGTTCCCCACGATTCGGAGACTGGGCTGCAAGGCAGTATTCCAACATGATAAGGACCCCAAACACACCTCCAAGACGACCACTGCCTTGCTAAAGAAGCTGAGGGTAAAGGCGCTGGACTGGCCAAGCATGTCTCCAGACCCGAAACCTTATTGAGCATCTTGAGGATCCGGTGACATCACGGACATCAAGTCACTGGACTCCTCCCCCCCTTCCCCAAGTGCCTCCGTCTGCTAACAAAGGGAAGGGGGAGGAGTCCGCTGACGTCAAAGTTCTGATTGAACGTAACGCGTATGAGGGAGGAGCTACGCATGACGTCACCCGCTGCTGCCCTACGGAACTAACACGATTGTCGGCTTTACTTGCTGTGTTTTTATCATCTTTATGTGAGTAGTTTGTATTTGAACACACAAATTAAATCTTATACTTAAAGCGGAGGTTCACACAAAAATTGAACCTCTGCTTTTCAGAACCCTCCCCCCCTCCGGTGTCACAGTTGGCACATTATGGTGGGAGGGGGGTGCAGATACCTGTCTAAGACAGGTATTTGCACCCACTTCTGGGCATAGACTCCCATGAGAGTCTATGCCTCTTCCTGTCCCGGCACACTGTCTGCTGGGACATACACGAGTCCCAGAGACAGCGCGGACCATTCCCATTGCGCTGCGCGGCTTACGCATGCGCAAAAGGTAACCGGGAAGTGAACGCTTCACTTCCTGATTCCCTCACTGAGAATGGCGCCGGCAGCAGCCGATAGCCGAGTGATTGCTCAGCCTCGGCTGCCGACATTGTTGGACTCCAGGAAAAGTGAGTGTCCAAAATCCCAAAAAAAATCGATTAATCGAACACGAAAATTTTAATCAGTAACTGCTGTAATATATATGTATATATGTGTGTGTATATATATATAAAAAAAAGGGGGGAAACACCAGCTTTGCCGTAAGAAACTATTATTATTAAAAAGAAAGTGGGCATGGGAAGAACAACAATAATAAGAAAAAAAGAAGTAGCAGAAAAAAATGAAATGTTGTGCTTGGTGCACTATAAACTGTGTACAATTGGGGACTGCTGCTGACAGAGATTGAAAACAAAACAAAAAAAATGAATAAAATAGCATCGCAGTAAGACAAACTGTGGCTGACAATTAAAAAAAAGGGGTTAGGCCGCGTACACACGGGCGGACTGTATGGCCTACTTAGTCCGTCGAAACACATTTCAGCGGACAGTCCGCTCGTGTGTGGGCTTCAGCGGACTTTTTCAGCGTGCAGTCTGGCGTACTAAGTATTTCGGAATTTCCGTAATTCTGTCCGTCATACTTTGGTTTCAGCGGACAATCCGCTCGTGAGTAGGCTAGTTTGACGGACTAAGAATGGCGCATGCTCAGAAAGGATTTACACGGCGGAAGGTTGCATTGCTGTGTATTGGACTTCCTATTTCTAGTCCCGTCGTACGTGCTGTACACGTCATCGCGCAAGCTTTCGACATCCGTGTGTGGTCAAGTCCGTTCATTCGAAAGTATGACGGACTGTCCGTCGGATTGTATGACGGAATAAGTAGGCCATACAATCCGCCCGTGTGTACGCGGCCTTAGAGGAACAAAAAAAAAAAAAAAAAGTGTGTATACAGCACTGTATACAATGTTGTTAAACACTGCACTACACTGACACTACTCTATACTCAAACTACATTCTACACTCACTGAGCCCTGCTTTATCTCCCACTTCACACTGCAAAAGGTTCAGTGGGAAGGAATCTTTCACAGTGTGGGGTGGGACTATGAGCAATGAGCCATGATTGGGCAAAGTCATCATGACTTTGTGCAATCAGGGCTCTCACAGGGCCCTGTGCCCTGATTGGGTAAAGCCTTCCACCTGACCAGCAGCCAGGGGGTCAGGCGATCGGGGCTGCAGCACCGGTGGTGCCTGCCGCTTCGGTGGCGGGGGTGGCTGACCTGGGGGGAAAAAGACGCCTGCGGGGGGGGTGACCACTGAGCCCGCTAAAAAACAGGATTTGGTTCGCCTAGCAGATGCGGCGAAATGTGAGGTTTATGTCTGTTTCGAGGGGCCCCTTGGGGCCCATCTGAAGCTGGAGGTTAGGGAGAAGATATGGAGCGGCGAATACGTGGAGAATTTCGCCATCCTGCCATTGGAGAAATTTAATCTCGATAGGGTGAGTCCGGGGGACCACAAGAAGGAGGACGAGGAGAAGAGGAGATATAGGCTCATTCCTTGGACATTTACGAATTGGCTGCAGGCGTTCGACATATTAGCTAGCGTGATAGGGGAGAGGAACCCGGAACACTGTTCTGCGCGGTTTTGCTACCTTGACGCCGTGGGAGAGGCCTACAGAGTCTACGGGGGAACGTCTCGGTTGCTTTATGACGAGCAATTTCGTCAGCGGGGGGCTATTCGCCCGTCCTGGAGATGGGAGCATAAGGACATCAGCTTATGGATGCGCCTTATGACCTCGGCGAGGTTGCCTGGCCTGTTTTTTCACGGGGGGGCTTGTGGGTCCACTAACCCCGGACAATCGGCCACAAGGAAGAAAGGGGTGTGTTGGCAGTTTAAGGAGGGCTCCTGCAAGTTTGGAGGGTCATGCAAGTACAAGCATGAGTGCTCGGGATGGGGCGGGGGGGGCACCCCTTGTCCCGCTGCTTTAGACAGGGAAAAGGCAAGCCCGGCGATACTGTTGAAAAAGGGGACCACGCCGGTGAGAGTGGGAAGGATGCTGCCTTTCCTCGCTAGCTATCCGGATCGGGAGGCCGCACAGTTGTTAGCCTGGGGGTTTGAAGGTTTTCGGATTCCGGCGCAGTTGGGTGAGGCGCCCCCCCTTGGCGCGCAATCTGCGGTCGGCGTTACAACACGACGGGGTGGTATCGGACAAATTGCGAAAAGAGGTGTTGTTGGGGCGCATGGGGGGCCCCCTTTTCGGTTGTGCCCATTCCGAATTTGGTGGTGTCGCCGTTGGGCATGGTGACCAAAAAGGAGCCCAACAAATTCAGACTCATTCATCATCTGTCGTATCCGAAGGGGGGGATCGGGGAACGACGCTATTGATCCCGCAATTTGCGTCGGTCGACGCAGTGGTTTTTTGGGTAAGGAAGTATTGGGAAAGGGGCACTGATGGCGAAGACTGATATTGAATCGGCTTTCCGCCTGCTTCCCGTGCATCCTGAAAGCTTCCGGCTGTTGGGCTGTCAGTGGCAGGAAGAATTCTATGTCGATCGCTGTTTGCCTCTGGGCTGTTCCATCTCTTGTGCGCTGTTTGAAAAATTTAGTTCATTCCTTGAGTGGGTTGTGCGGGACGTCGCGGGACTGAATTCGGTGATACATTACCTGGACGACTTCCTCTGCGTGGGCCCGCCTGCTTCAGAGGTTTGCGCAGTATTGTTGGCTACGTGGGAACATGTTGCCGAGAAGTTCGGAGTTCCCTTGGCGCCAGACAAGACGGAAGGTCCGCGTACGGTGCTGAGTTTCTTGGGCATTATTTTGAATTCGGAGAGGATGGGATGTAGGCTGCCGCAGGACAAGTTGACGGCGCTACAGGCGGAGATTCGGGGGATATTGGGGATGCGCAAGGTTCAGCTTAGGCCGTTACAATCGTTGTTGGGTAAGTTGAACTTCGCGTGTCGCATCCTACCAATGGGGGGGTTTCGCCGACGTCTGTCGGCTAGCACCGCGGGGGGCCTCTTCGCCCAAGCACTATGTGCGTCTGTTGAAAGCACATAGGGAGGATCTGGCGACATGGTACACGTTCCTGGCTAACTTTAACGGCAGGGCGCTGTGGATGTCGGGCCCGGTCAGCAATTTTGATCTGGAGCTGTACATGGACGCAGCAGGGGCGGCTGGCTTTGGTGCTTTTTTCCAAGGGAAGTGGAGTGCTAGGCCATGGCCAGAGTCCTGGAAGGAGGCAGGCCCGCTTAAGAACATGTTGCTGCTGGGACTTTTTCCAGTGGTTCTGGCGGCGAGGCTTTTTGTAATTTGATAGTTCGGTTTCATGGGGATAACTTGGGGGTGGTTCAAGTGATCAACAAGGTATCGGTGGCATCTCCGCCGGTGGTCAAGTTGATCAGGCACCTCGTGTTGCGCTGTTTACAGTTAAATGTGTTTATTTATGCTGTACATCTTCCGGGGGTGGAGAACGTTATCGCTGATTCTTGGTCTCGCTTCCAGTGGGACAAGTTTCGGGAGTTGGCACCAGGGGAGGAGGAGTGGGGGTTCCTTGTCCGGAATGGCTGTGGAGGATTGCTTTGGAAGAGTATCCGGCTGGATCAGACGGTCGGTGAGCGAGGCTACGTGGTCAGCATATAGTAAAAGTGTGGGCGGAATGGGCCGCCCTCGTACAGCAGGTTACTGAAGGGCAGATGGATCAGGACTTACGTTTACTGGTGAGTTATTTTGTTTCCAGGAATTTGGAGTTGGGAGTGTCCGTGTTGGGGCTTAATAAAAAGTTGGCTGGGCTGGCATTTTGGTTCAAATTGAGGGGTTTACCTGACGGGACTAAAGATTTTTAGGTCAGACAGGCGATGAAAGGTTATCGGCGCTCTCATCCTAGCAGGGATACCAGGCGCCCGGTTTTGTTTGAACTTTTGGCTGAGCCCGTCGCAGAGGCGGCAAGGGGGTTTTGGGGATGGCTGAGGTGGTGTGTGAGGGGGACCGGCTGTCCATTTTGGTGAGCCGGTCAAAAACGGATCAGCGAGGCAAGGGTAAGACGGTGCAGGTGTTCGCACTGCCCGGATCGCCCTTGTGCCCTATTGGGTTAGTGTGCGGCTTCTTGAGCATGCGCCCAGAAGTGGGTGGGTCGTTTTTTGGTACATCAGGATGGCCGGTCACTCTCAAGATTTCAATTTACGGCAGTTTTTAAGCAGTGCCTGGGGGCGTTGGGTTTGGGGGATCAAAGATTTTCCTCCCAGTCCTTCTGCATTGGGGCGGCGACAGAGGCAGTCAGATGGGGGTTGGATGAGGCGGCTTTGAAGCGAATCAGGAGATGGGAATCCGGGCGTTTCCTGACGTACGTCTGCCCGCATTTATTGGTGGTGTAACTTCGTCTGGGAATGTACGGGTGTTTATGCTGTATTATGTTAAGTATTGTGGTTGGGTTATTTTCTTCTCTTCCTTTCTTACAGGCGGCCGACAGGGGTTGGTGTGGATAGTTGGCCACTTGTATGTTTTGTTGGGGGGCCAGACGGGGTGATGCTCGCCCGGGCGGCCGGCAACTTGGGTTTTCCCGACAGGATGCAGTTATCCGGTGGCTGGGTGTACCGGGCATGCTGTGGGGTAGGGCGGTGGCGAATGTGCATAGATTTGCACGCTTAGACGGGCCTCCGGATGTGCTGGTATTGCACGTGGGGGGGCAACGAATTGGGTGTGAAGACTATGCTGGATTTGGTGAAGGACATTAAACTTGATTTTGGCAGCTCCGCCTTGTTTTTTCCACGCATGATAATTGTGTGGTTGGACATGGTGGGTAGGACAGCCTGGAGGTTTGCGAGATCGGTGGACAAAATTAACAGGGCCAGGAAAAAAGTTCAGTGGTTTTGTGGTCCGGAATGGGGGGTTGGCGGTAAGGCACTTAGAATTGGAAGTGGACACTTGGCGCTATCTGAAAAGGGATGGGGTGCACCTGAATGACGTGGGGACAGATTTGTGGTCCCTGAGTATTCAGGATGGGATTCAGAGAGCGTTGAGGGTGTGGCAGGGCGCGCAGGGGTAAGGATTTGCCCTTGCGTGCTGTGGCATGGTGTTGGTCTGTGCGGATGAAGGATTTACCCCAGTGATGGAAGAGTGCGGGACCTATCGGGAGTATAGTACCCGTTGGTGGTGATACAGCTAACAGTGGTTTTAGCTGAAGTTGGTTTTAGGTGCACTGCGGTCAGTGTTTGGCCTCTGAGCTAGTTTGTCAGCCTGAGGTCCATTAGAGTTGGGTACCGCAGTGCCGGAAGGTTTTATGATGGTGGTTGGTGGGTTTATCCTAGCACAGACCAACGGGAGGAGTTCAATGGAGGAAGTGCCTTAATACCTGAGTTTCGATTTGTTAATTTATGTTATTTATGTTAATTATTTTGAATATTTTATAATAAAGATAATTGGCTGCTACGGCCATGTTTTACTCCAGATTGATGTGCTCTCAGTTTCTGGGGTATCTAAATGTAGGGGGCGTAGCAGTGGAAAAGATTGGTAAAAAAGGGGGAGTAAGTCACATTATGTTATACACTAGTCAAGTAAGCCCGGAGCAAAGAAAGAAACAGCATAGGCGCAGGGCGGCATGACAGGGTTAACAGGGACGTCCAGGAGTCAGGAGAGGGCGGTACTGTTATCGGACTGGGAGGGGAGGAGCAGAGGTAATGTGCAGAGGGGGCGGCTCCTCCCCTCCTCAGTCTGCTGATCTCAAGCGAGCTTCCCACCCTCCCTCCCTTAGCTTTGGGGGGGGGGGGGGATGTTGTTTTTTATTAACGTGTTTGCTTTATTTTCCAGTATTGAGTTGTCGTGGCAGCGGCATGGTGTTGGTCTGTGCGGATGAAGGATTTACCCCAGTGATGGAAGAGTGCGGGACCTATCGGGGGTATAGTACCCGTTGGTGGTGATACAGCTAACAGTGGTTTTAGCTGAAGTTGGTTTCAGGTGCACTGCGGTCAGTGTTTGGCCTCTGAGCTAGTTTGTCAGCTTGAGGTCCATTAGAGTTGGGTACCGCAGTGCCGGAAGGTTTTATGATGGTGGTTGGTGGGTTTATCCTAGCACAGACCAATGGGAGGAGTTCAATGGAGGAAGTGCCTTAATACCTGAGTTTCGATTTGTTAATTTATGTTATTTATGTTAATTATTTTGAATATTTTATAATAAAGATAATTCGCTGCTACGGCCATGTTTTACTCCAGATTGGTGTGGTCTCAGTTTCTGGGGTATCTAAATGTAGGGGGCGTAGCAGTGGAAAAGATTGGTAAAAAAAGGGGAGTAAGTCACATTATGTTATACACTAGTCATGTGTATCATGAGTTGTAGATTTCAAATTTTAAGCAGGAGTTGAGACCGGAGAACTATTTCAAGGGTTCCTCTGTGTTGAAAAGGTTGAGAAAGGTTGGGCTAGATTAAAGGGGAGCTCCACCAGAAAATGTCCATCCCATTTCCACACGTCTCTACTTTCTTCAATCCTGATAATCTGGGTCGTTTCTGTTGTGTAGATTCCCACAAAAGGATATAAAAAAAAAAAGTCTGCTTATTGCATCCTTAGTGCTTTTTCCTACAAATTATGGGATGAAAAATAACACAAGTAAAACAAATTTGTAACACGTCAAGAAATGCACTGCGGAAAAGAATGCAAAGGTGTGACTGTGGCTTTACTCTGCTGCCCCCAACCGGTAAGTATCAACATGATCAGATTATGATACGACTCCAGCTAGGTCACCAAACTCCACCCCCTCACCGGGATTTTATTACGGCACGGAACACCCACCTAAAATGTTCTGTTTTTTCTAGCGCCACCTTTTGGTAATCAGTTAAAGTGTAGGTATGACTCGGATGTACAACAGCATGACTTTAGCTGCTCCGACCGTAGCTTTCTATATTTAGAGACACGTAGTAAACAGCTGTGTAAGCCATACAAGATAAGCAGTATTACCATTTAATTAACCAGTGATCTAGATTTAGAGGGCAAAAATAGAGCAAAGTGAAAGGATGAGCTATTTCTAAACCAAGCATCGTGCTTTACACTCCAGATTGTATCCTGTATATAGGAAGTTTTTTCTTTGTGTGTGTTTTTTTTTATTGTCGCGGAACATCGTTCTTTATATTATTTTTATACACATATTGAGAAAAGGGGGAAGCAAAGAAATGAAGAGAAGTGATTTGCTACAGACATGCTGGCTCATCGGGGGGGGGGGGGGGGGGCAACACAAATTTATATACAACAAATAAAGCTTTAATTTTTCTTAACCACTTCCTACTTCCCACTTAGTCGCCCAATTAGACAGTGCATTGAGGTTGGCTTGTAAATTGGAGACATCCTGCGTGTTCAGAGGGTGGTGATAAATGGGGAGTACTCGGAATGGTCAGGGGTGGGTAGTGGGGTCTCCCAGGGTTCTGTGCTGGGACCAATCCTATTTAATTTGTTCATAAACAACCTGGAGGATGGGATAAACAGTTCAATCTCTGTATTTGCGAATGATACTAAGCTAAGCAGGGCAATAACTTCTCCACAGGATGTGCAAACCTTGCAAAAAGATCTGAACAAATTAATAGGGTGGGCAACTACATGGCAAATGAGGTTCAATATATAAAAGTGTAAAATGATGTATTTGGGTGGCAAAAATATGAATGCAATCTATACACTGGGGGGAGAACCTCTGGGGGAATCTAGGATGGAAAAGGACCTGGGGGCCCTAGTAGATGATAGGCTCAGCAATGGCATGCAATGCCAAGCTGCTGCTAACAAAGCAAACAGAATAATGGCATTAAAAAGAGGATTAACTCCAGAGATAAAACGATAATTCTCCCGCTCTACAAGACTCTGGTCCGGCCGCACCTGGAATATGCTGTCCAGTTCTGGGCACCAGTCCTCAGGAAGGATGTACTGGAAATGGAGTGAGTACAAAGGAGGGCAAAAAAAAACAATAAAGGGTCTGGAGGATATTAGTTATGAGGAAATGTTGCAAGCCCTGAACTTATTCTCTCTGGAGAAGAGACACTTGAGAGGGGATATGATTTCAATTTACAAATACCGTACTGGTGACCCCACAATAGGGATAAAACTTTTTCATGGAAGGGAGTTTAACAAGATACGTGGCCACTCATTAAAATTAGAAGAAAAGAGGTTTAACCTTAAACTACGTAGAGTGTTCTTTACTGTAAGAGCGGCAAGGATATGGAATTCCCTTCCACAGGCGGTGGTCTCAGCGGGGTGCAAGAAACTATTTGATAAGCACCTGAACGATCACAACATACAGGGATATACAATGTAATACTGACATATAATCACACACATAGGTTGGACTTGATGGACTTGTGTCTGTTTTCAACCTCGCCTCGCCTTAACTATGTAACTATGTAAGGACGTGTAGCACCCTGATGTTTAGGCAGGGCTACTATCAAATTTAGTTGCCAGGTGATAGTTGCCTTGGCCAATTGTTAGGAGAGCAATTGATTTCCCCTTAATTCTGGATTTGCTGCACTTCTCTGACCAGCTTCCCTGTCCCTGATGAACAAAAGCATCCCTGCAGCATGATGCTGCCACCACCATGTTTCACGGTGGGGATGGTGTGCTCAGGGTGATGTGTAGTGTTAGTTTCTGTCACACATCGTTTTGCTTTTAGGTCAAAATGTTAAATTTTGGTCTCATCTGACCAGAGGACCTTCCTTCACATCTTTGCTGTGTGCCCCACATGGCTTCTCGCAAACTCCAAACTGGACTTCTTATGGATTTCTTTCAACAATGGCTTTCTTCTTGCCACTCTTACATAAAGGTCAGATTTGTGGAGAGCACGATTAATAGTTGTCCTGTGGACAGATTCTCCCACCTGAGCTGTGGATCTCTGCAGCTCCTCCAGAGTTACCATGGGCCTCTTGGCTGCTTCTCTGATGAATGCTCTCCTTGCCCGGCCTGTCAGTTTAGGTGGACGGCGATGTCTTGGTAGGTTTGCAGTTGTGTCATACTCTTTACATTTTCGGATGAAGGATTGAACAGTGCTCAAAGCTTGGGATATTTTTTTATAACCTAACCCTGCTTTAAAATTCTCTACAGCTTTATCCCTGACCTGTGGACTTCATTTACTAATTAGGTGACTTCTGAAGGCAATTGTTTCCACAAGATTTTAGTTATTTAGGGCTATCAGTGTAAATGGGGCTTAATACAAATGCATGCCACACTTGCAAAAAAGGCATGGAAAGCCAAGACACCAGCTGAAATGTATCAGTAATTAGAAAACAATCCTGCCCCTTGTCAGTGCAAATGAATATCAGCTGGTCCAGGCCTATAAAAGGTGTCTCATTACCAAGGTGTCACACAATAAACATCTCATGACGGGTAAAAGCAAGGAGCTCTCTCAAGACCTTCCCAACCATATTGCAATGATGGCATTGGTTACAGAAGGGTATCTAAACTTCTGAATTTCCCAGTGAGCACTATTGGGGCCATAATCTGGAAAGATCATAATTTCCCTATAAACCAGTCATGACCAGGTGCTCCTCGCAAGATTTCTGACAGAAGAGTGAAAATAATTACCAGAAGAGTTGTCCAAGAGCCAAGGACCACTTCTGGAGAGCTTCAGAAAGACCTGGAATTTGCAGGTACAATTGTTTCAAAGAAAACAATAAGTATTGCACTCAACCGCCATGGCCTGTATGCACGCTCACCACACAAGACTCCATTGCTGAAGAAAAAGCATGTTGAAGCTCATTTAAAGTTTGCTGCATAACATTTAGACAAGTCTGTGAAATACGGGGAGAATATAGTCTGGTCAGATGAGACCAAAATGTAACTCTTTGGATACCATAATACACACCATGTTTGGAGGTCATCACCATATAAACACCCCAATACCAACAGTGAGGTTTGGAGGTGGGTACATCATGGTGGGGGTGTTTTTCAGCATCCGGTACTGGCAAACTTCATGTCATTGAAGGAAGGATGAAAGGAAAAATGTACCAAGACATTCTTGATAAAAATCTGCTGCCATCTAACAGGATGATGAAGATGAAACGAAGGAGGACATTTCAGCAAGACAATCATCCCAACACACAAAGCCAAGGAAACTCTCCATTGGCTTCAAAGAAAGAAAATAAAGCTGCTAGCATGGCCCAGCCAATCACCTGACTTGAATCCAATTGAAAATCTATGGAAAGAACTAAAGATCTGAATTCATAGAGGAGGCCCACAGAACATTCAAGATTTAAAGGCTGTTTATAGGGAAGAATGGGCCAAAATCACACCTGAGCAACGCATGCGACTAGCTTCTCCATCCAGGAGGCATCTTGAAGCCGTCATTACCAACAAATGATTTTGTACCAAGTATTAAATAGATTTCAGTGAGCGTATTCAATAATTGTTCCCTGTGTCATTCCCTTTTATTACACAGAACTTCATTCCTGAACTTATTTGTTTGGGTTTCTTTTAGAAATAGATTTAGCTAGAAAAATGGTGACGTGTTCAATACTTATGTTACCCGCTGTAAATAAGTATATATATTTCACTAGATTGCAGTCTAATCACTTGGGGACAGGAGACTGAGGAAATGCTTCCTCCTCCTTGAGGAAGTAGCGTGCTTGTGACAAAATGCGTTGGGGTGGAGCCAATGATGTTACATGCAAACCTGGAAGTGAGCCAATGCAGGTTTTTCTACAGAGGTGATGCCAGCAGATGACCTCTTAAGGTGCAGAAACTGACCAGAAATTGACCGGAACTGACTGTATTGGTGCAGAAAAAATGGAACTGCATGCGATGCATAGTAGTCCATTATGCTTTACCTTTGCAGGGAATGAAAGAGGAAGGAGGGGGCTGATTATTGAAGTTTTTTTTTTTTTTTTTTACCTTAATGCAGATGTACCACTACCCCCATAAGCCCTTGTAAACACGGTCGGACATTCTGACAACCAAATCCATTGGATTTTGTCCGACGGATTTTGTCCGAAACTGTTGCATACACACGGTCGGACAAAGTTGGCGGAAAATCCGACTGTACATAACGTGATGACGTTATTTCGTTACGATGGGACTACGTTCAGGCTAATAGCCAATAGCTTTGGTCTAGGAATTTGATCTGAGCATGCGTGGCACTTTGTCCGTCAGAGTAGGCTACACATGATCAGAGTATGTCCGATCGGAGAATGTTGTCCGAACCGAAAATTTTATAGACAAGTTGGAAAACTTGGTCCATCGGATATTCCGACGGAAACAGTCAGACACATTCCGTCGGAATCTCCGACTGTGTGTACAAGGGCTAAGAGTTGAAAGTGTCTCACTGTTGCACAGTCAATCACTTAGCATTTCCTTCTTACACACAGGCACAGAAAACCAGTCCTTGAGCTTGTTTTTGTTGTTTTACTTAGAGGATGACAACTTGGATGGGGTTAGGGATTGTGTGATGCCGAACTTGACAAAAGTAACAGAACCAGGGACAACTTCCTCCCTATTTACAGCTTCCAGTTCTTCCTCCGGCACAACCCTTGATCCTTTGCACAGCTCCGCTGGGTGCACTCCTTTGGAACCAACAGCCTTTTTAGTTAGTTCAGCAACAGCCCATTACAGGTAAGGAACTCTCAGTCCCTTAGGAAAAGTAGCACATGTGGAGTGAACTGCTTCCTGCAACACCATCTGCTTTCCTCTAGACACTGGTCCTGGCTCTACTTCCCGCAGAAATACTAGCCTACCTGGCTGCCACTTCACCAGCCCACCTGGCTGCTTCTTCTTCTCAGTCTACCCGACTGACACACTGGAGACTTCCCAGCAAGGTTAGACGAAAACGTAACCACCCCACTGTCTTCAAGAGACCCACTACAGCTGGCACTTGCTCCACTTGTCTGTCCCGTGCTGATCTGCTCGCTCTGTCTCTTCTAGCTCCTGCAGCCTCTCTGGAAATCTTTCGTCCAACTGCCTCCTGTGGTAGGATCCTTCCAGGCCAGCCACCCAAGCTCTGACCCATGGTAAAACCCCTCCCGGCAGGGGTCCCTCAAGTGCCACCGACAGACTCCCTCAACACTGTTTCTCCATCTTCCATCTGACTCCCCTGCAGGCATGGCTCATGTTTATTTAAAGGCTCCTTAGTTCCCTGCCAGGCCCACTCCCTGGGAATTGGCTAAGGGCCCCTAAATATGCAAGGCAACCCTCCTAGTTTCCACCCACTAATTTCTAGAATATTCTCCAACATTCTAGAACTAAGGGGAGGCACTAGAGAGCTGCCAGAATGAGTCATCCAGCACTAAACTCTAATAACACTGACCCAGATTCCATGACTCAGGTTTAACCCTGGGCCAGCTATAATGTGTCTGCACTACTACTAGTAGCACACTAGAGGGTGCTACACAGAATGCATTTAGGGGAAAAAATCTTATGCCTTTACACTTATGGTAAAATACGAAAAAAAAATTTAATTGAATTTATATGCCGCATCCCTGAATTTGATGCATCAAAACTATATTTATAGTATAATTATGGGACTTTTAAGGCATAGCATTTAGTAGAAAAATAACATTTATTTCATTCATTTGAATTTAGACAATATTAATCCATACAGTAGCAGATTATACTAAAATACACCACAATTGTAAAACAATCAATCCAAAATACTGTGATAATTGCATATAATAGTCATTCAAGCTCAACACGTTTCTTGGACATGGTCCTCTTCATCAGGAGCTATAGATATAGACTTAATTTGTGCCAGCTATACGGAATGACAATCTTTATTGATATATAAAGAAAATATAACAAAATTTCACACACTGTGTAATAGCATTTCCCAGGGGATTTCCGCATGTGGGCCTGGACAATTCCTATTCATGGACTCATATATATCTCCCAAGGTGGGACCCTTTTCTCCCCTTATCCTCCTCCTCCAACTTCAAAACTCCAATATAGTTTCACTTCCCTCTCTTCTGAGTAGTTTTCATATATTATATAATTTACCTTTTGCTTTAATATCGCAATTCCATTTAGATCAAATGAATGTGGGAGTTTATTGACTTTAGCCTAGGATAGAGAGAATTTATCACAAACGGTTATAATTTTATATCCTAGTTACATTAAAACTTATAGGTAGATTCATTATAATTATAATGATGAAATTGGGACAGATTTAAAAATATGCGATTTCTCTATATAAAGGCTTTTAATGGTTAATCATAATTTTTTTTTTTTTTATAAATATTTTTATTAGAGTTTAACAAGATACAAGAAGCATATCAATTGACAAGTTGCATGAGGTATGAGAGTCAAATACCTGGTAAAACAAGACTTAGGAGAAAAATCTAACCATAAGAATTATTCAAGAAGAAGGAAGAAAGAGGGGAAAAAGAAAAGAAAAGAGAAGAGGAGGAGGGGGGGGGGGAGGAGGAATATGGGGGATGTGTGCCATCCCAAGCGCTGCATAGTACAGTAAACACCATATCACGGGGAACTGACAAACATAAGAAGCATAATATCAATATCCAATACCCCTACATACTACTGACAGTTGATAGGTTGAAGACACATTAATAGTAGATCTGTGGTAGCCAAAAAGAGAAGTCAGGGGAAACACATGGTGGAAAGAGAGAACAAGCGTCAAGGAGGTAGTAGGATGACCGGAGCAGCCGGAGGGTTATCTCATGGGTTCATGGCGGATAATGCACTACATTGAGAGGATGGGTAGGAATATGGGAGGTCGGTAGCTTAAGTACCCCTAGCGAGTTATTGAGGTTACGGTGGAGGTACCATTCGGTATATCTGAAAGGGTACATAATTGATGGAATGTCGTCCGGAGAAAAGGACTGTTCGATGTAGATTTTCCACCGTGCGAAAAACCGGGTAGTAGACTGGAGATGCGAGGAAATAGTGTCCAATCTTTCCATGTAGAACAGGGACAAAAGAGCCTGCTGTACGCCATGTAGACTCGGAGGGGACGAGGAGATCCAATGGGACATAATAGTTCTACGAGCAGCCAGCAGACAGATGTGCATCCAGTGTGAAAGCACCCCAGATCCAGGGTGAGTCTTGTCAGAGTTAGTTAGGCCACAGCTAAACAAGCACATGAGTGGCTCCTTCGGCAAACGTATTGTGGTAATAGTGAATATGTAATGTATCACCGAGTCCCAGAAGGTGGAAATTGAAGTACATTCCCAGAGGCGATGAAGCAAGGTGGGGCGATCCAAGGAACACCAAGGGCACTTTGCTTGGGAGGGATCTCCAGTGGTGGTGCGAAATGGGTAGTAGGCCCTGTGTGCAAGCTTAAATTGCGTTTCCCTCCAGACTTCAGAAATGACGAGTTTATGAACGAGCCTGTATCCTTTTAGAATACTGTCAGAGGGGGTCGTGTCGCCAAAGATGGAGGCCCAATTTTTGAAAGGGGTGAGGTGGTACTTATCAGCTTGATAGGAGATTAACTGGGAGTAGAGATCGGAGATGGAATAAGTGTCACGTTGAAGCATGGAGTCAAGGGGAGACTTGGAGTCCGGCTGAGTCCCTCCTATAGCTTGCAGATAGTGAGTTAGTTGGAAGTAGTGGAACACTTGAGATGGAGGGAGGGAGTATTCGCCAGCCAAAGTATGGTAAGGTTTGAGTCATCCCTGAGGAAGGTCATATAGGGAGGCTACCGAAGTAAGACCTTTCGAGCCCCAAAGTGTGAAGGCCTGGTGAGTCGTGGAGGGAGGAAACATTGGGTTCTCCTGGATAGTCAGATGTGTAGAGAAGTTGGTAGATAGTCCCATGAGTTTTCTGACTTCCCTCCACGCAATAATTGTGTCACGGATGAGAACATTAACCTTAAGATGACCCGGAAGAACATGTAAATTGGAGTGAAGAACAGCAGGGAGAGTATAAGGGTGTACCAGTGCATTTTCGAGAACATAGTTCGAATATCTAGATTTACCCACTAGCCAATCCAACCCTTGGCGTACTAGACAGGACAGGTTATAGAAGCGAATGTTGGGCAGGCCAGCCCCTTCCTCGGACTTCGGGAGACTTAGTTTCTGAAGAGCGATGCAAGGTTTCTTATTTGCCCATAGAAAGGCACTCAGGGCTTTGTGTAGTTTTTGGATGTCAGAGTGTTTTATTAAAAGTGGGATAGTTTGCATCGGGTATAAAAGTCTCGCAAATGAAACCATCTTGAAAAGGTGGCATCTCCCAAAAAGCGAGAGCGGCAGGCCTGCCCAAGACTCTAGTTCTCGCACAATCTTGGTCAGCAGTGGAGGGTAGTTGAGGGAGTACAGAGAGGAGGGTTCCCTACCTATGCATATACCTAAATATGTGATGGAGTGTTGTGCAAGAGTGAAGGGTGAAGATGACTGCCAGAACGTGGCTTTGCGTGGATTTAGGGCTAGAACTTCAGTTTTGTCATAGTTAATTCGAAACCCCGAGCATTGCCGGAAATTTGTAAACAGGTCACGAATGGTGGTAAAATCTGTTAAAGGGTCCGAAGAGAAGAGGAGAATGTCGTCTGCAAAGAGGGCAGATTGCAAGGTTTGGTCGTGTATGGGGATACCACTAATTCCTTCAGGGGAATTTAGGATTCTTGACAGGGGTTCAATGGCCAAATTAAAAAGTAGGGGAGAGAGTGGACAACCTTGCCGTGTGCCTTTAGTGTGCCTTTAGTGAGGGGAATAGTCGGAGAGACAAAATCTGGAGTCACCAGCTTGGCAGTTGGGGCAGCATACATCTGGCGCAGGAAATGCAAAACCAGGCCAGAGAAGCCAAAGGTCTGGAGAACCTTAAACAGCCAGGTAAAATTGGTGTTATCAAAGGCCTTCTCGGCATCAACCGAGATAATGGCCATGTCACAATCCGGATTTCGCTTGGCACATTCCAGTGCCAAGAGAACCTTACGGATGTTAAGGGTTGCAGATCTACCAGTGGTGAAACCAGATTGAGCTGGGTGGAGAAGAGAGGGGAGGAGCGCAGCTAGACGGGATGCAATAATTTTGGACAGGATCTTTACGTCAACATTTATCAGGGAGATCGGTCTGTAAGATCCAGGGTGGGAGGGGTCCTTGCCCTTTTTTGCTATCAGCTTAATATGTGCCTGGGAGCCCGTAGGAAGATAGGAGCCCCCCTTCCAGAGAGTAGAAACACATTACACAGGGTGTCAGGAAGGAAGTCTTGAGTAATCTTATAAAATTCTGCAGTATAGCCATCAGGACCTGGGGCTTTGGAGGAGGATAGGTGTTTAATAGTGGATTTAACATCTGCTATTGTGATGGGGGCGTTAATGGCTTCCAGTTGCGGGGCAGTTATTTTTGGCAGGTGGATTTTGGATAATAGTCGATCCGCTAAGGATTGGTCGATAGGGTCAGTGGCGTATAAAGAAGTGTAATATTCAGTGAGAATATTACTAATCTCCTCTGGAGCAGAAGCAAGAGACCCATCTGCGCGTTTCAGGGTATGTATATAGGTGGGGCGAGGAAAGCCTGAACAAAGCCTAGAGAGAAGTTTCCCTGCCTTGTTGCCGTATTTATGGAGGCGCAGTGTGTGGTAGGAGGAGGTCAGACGTTCCTGTGCGTCGGCCCAGAGGTCAAATTCCTGCTTGGCTAATTGCCAGGCAAGAAGGTTAGCAGGAGAACGACTGCGCAGAAGGTTGAGATGCATTGTACGTAATTTTTGGCTAGCTAGCAAGTATTGCTTCTTGGAATGTTGCTTATGTCTGGAAACATAGGCTATGATCATGCCCCTAAGGTAGGCCTTTCCCGCTTCCCAAAACAAGTTAGGGTCATCTAAATGTGCACCGTTAGTGTCTGTATATTCCGACCAACTAGTTAACAACATCTGCTTGAAATCCTCGCTATCTGCTAAATGTGTAGGGAAACGCCACGTGTTTATTGGCGACGAGGGTTTGGCATATAGTAAACGGAGTAAGACTGGGCTATGGTCTGTGATTACCATATCTTTAATCTCTGGATCTCTAACAAACGACACTAGGGGTGGGGATGCAAAAAAGTAATCGAGTCGCGAGAAGGATTTGTGAGGGGGCGAGAAATAAGTGAATTCCCGATCGGTGGGGTGGGCAAGGCGCCAGACATCAGTGAACTGGAGGGTGGAAAATGTCCTATCTAGTGGTGTGGTAGCGGGTGTGCGAGGACCGACCATGGTGATGTCAGGAGGATCCCGATATTGCCTATCCTCCAGCGGGTTAATGACCGAATTAAAGTCCCCACCAACTAAATGTAGAGTTTCAGGCACGTTCGATATCCAAGCCAGCAGGTCTTGGAAAAACGCGGAGTCAGGTGAATTAGGGGGCATAGATGTTAGTAAAGGCTAGATCTTTGTTGTTCAAAGAGAGACGTACGGTAAGCATACGCCCACCCGAGTCAGTGCGAACGTCCCGTGTCGTATAGCGAAGGTGTTTGTGTAGAAGAATAACTACACCTGCCTTGCGACCATCAGCAGGTGAGCCAAAGACCTCTCCGACCCAAAGTTTCCGGAGGCGAGAGATGTCGTCAGTGGACAGATGAGTCTCCTGAAGGAGCGCGACATCCGTCCGCAGACGTTTAAGATGTCTAAGTATTTTCATGCGTTTAGCAGGAGATCTAAGGCCCTTGACATTCCACGTAACCACGGTCAGTTGGGTTCCGCTTGTGTCAGCCATCAGGTGTGTGGTGAGTGCATAAGAGTCTCAGAGCTACTATTAAAGGAGATCCGATGGGACTTAGGGTGGGTATTGTAGTAGGGGCGGGTATGTGTATATAAGATGGCACATAGGACAGGGGGGGAGGAGAGAGAAGGGGAGGAAAGGAGAGCAGGAAAAGGAGTAGTAGGAAAAGAGTAAAGAAGAGAGAGAAAGACAGGACAGTAAAGCTACTAAACAAGTGTAAACCACATCTTCACTTTTTTCCACACAAGGAACGTTGTACAAACACATCTCCCAGAGAGTGACCGCACCCCCTGGGAGAGGCAAGATTTGCACCTCGGGGTAGAGGGAGGGATAAAAGGAAAAGCTAGGGGAAAAGGGGGAGGACCCAGGCAAAACAAGGGAGGGGAGGGGGGGGGGGAAGGGAGGAAAAAATAAGAAAAGGGGAGGGAAGATCAGGGAAGAAGGGTAGGGTAATGGACTGCAGGAGGAATCAGATAGCAGCAGCAAAATAATGGGAGCATCAATATTTCAAGTAACATAGGTAAAAGAAAACAACCAGAACACATCAGTAGACAAGCCCATGGCAGGCAGCAGGGCCTAGGTTAATAAAAACAACAAAGAAAAATGTAAACCATCCCCCTGTATATACCAATCCGTAACAAAAACGACGGGAGAGGTATAAAGTGAGGGAGCAGTCGCAAACCCAACACACTGAAGGTCCGCAAAACAACTTGCAAAACTGTAGGGCAGCGAACATCCATCCTGCATTGAATCAACAGGAGTAGCAGGATCTCCAACACAAGGAAAGGTGCTGAAGCTCAGCAAAAGGAGATCTTCAGCGAAGGGCTGTGCGGGGAGGATGAGTGGTCGAGCGGCTTCGTTTGTAAGGCGGTTTTTCAGGACTCATACGTTGGGGGGTGCCGGTGTGAGGCTCGAGAGCCGATCCAGGCGAAAGGCTTCTGGTTGAGGGGGCATGGGCAGTGTCCATGTCTGCAGGATAGTTAAGAAAGTGTTCCGCCTCAGCAGGAGAGGTAAACGTGCGGCGGGTACCATCAGAGGAAGTAATATGAAGTACTGCCGGGTATGCTAGAGTAAACTTAACATGGTTGTTGAAGAGGGCAGCACAGATCGGCGAAAAGGCTTTGCGCATCTTCATGACTTCAAAGGAATATTATTATTATTATTATTCAGGATTTATATAGCGCCAACAGTTTGCGCAGCGCTTTACAATATGAGGGCAGACAGTACACTTACAATACAAATCAATACAGGAGGGATCAGAGGGCCCTGCTCGTTAGAGCTTACAATCTAGAAGGCAGGGTCAAGTTGAAACAAAAAGGTAATAACTGTGGGGGATGAGCTGATGGAGAAAATGAAAATACAGTTAGGTGTGGGTGTGGTAGGCTTCTCTGAAGAGAAGTGTTTTCAGGGATCGTCTAAAAGCTAATAAAGTAGGAGATAAGCGGACAGATTGGGGTAAGGCATTCCATAGGATTGGGGAGGCTTTGGAAAAGTCCTGGAGGCGAGTATGGGAGGAGGTGATGAGGGAGCTAGAGAGCAGGAGGTCTTGAGAGGAACGAAGAGGACGAGAAGGTTGGTATTTAGAGACTAAGCTAGTGATGTAGCTGGGGGCAGAGTTGTGGATGGCTTTGTATGTAATTGTTAGTATTTTGAATTTAATTCTTTGGTTGAGCGGAAGCCAGTGGAGGGATTGACAGAGAGGAGTAGCAGACACCGAGCGATTGGTAAGGTGGATGAGTCTGGCAGCGGCATTCATAATGGATTGAAGAGGTGATAGACTATGTAGAGGTAAGCCAATGAGAAGGGAGTTGCAGTAGTCAAGGCGAGAGATGACAAGCGAGTGAATTAAGAGCTTTGTTGTCTCATTGGTTAGAAAGGGGCGTATTTTGGCGATGTTGCGGAGGTTGAGGCGGCAGGATTTGGACAGTGATTGGATGTGTTGCTTGAAGGAGAGTTCAGAGTCCAGGACTACACCTAGAACCTTGGCATGAGGGGATGGGCTTATGGTTGTGGCATCAATTTTGACAGTGAGATTAGGGGAAGGGGCATATGGGGGAGGAAAAATTATAAGTTCGGTTTTGGATAGATTGATTTTGAGGAAGTGGTGTGACATCCAGACTGATATATCTGATAGTAAATTAGTGATACGTGAGGAGACAGAGGGAGTGAGCTGAGGGGTAGAGAAATAGATTTGGGTGTCGTCAGCATAGAGGTGGTATTGGAAGCCGTGGGAGGCTATCAGTTGACCCAGGGAGGAGGTATAGATTGAAAATAGGAGTGGTCCAAGTACAGAACCTTGGGGGACCCCAACAGAGAAAGGAAGAGGGGGGGAGGAAGTAGAGTTGTAAGAAACGCTAAAGGTGCGGTTGGATAAGTAGGAAGAGAACCATCGTAGAGTACGGTCACGGAGACCAAAGGTGTGGAGTTTTTTGAGAAGGAGGGGGTGGTCAACCGTATCAAAGGCAGCAGAGAGGTCCAGGAGGAGGAGTACAGAATAATGTCGTTTGGTTTTGGCCGTTAGTAGATCGTTTGTTAGTTTTAGGAGAGCAGTTTCTGTGGAGTGTTGAGGACGAAATCCAGACTGAAGGGGATCAAGAAGGCTATTATCAGCAAGGTGGTCACTCAGTCGGTTGTAAACCAGACGTTCGAGTAGTTTGGATAAAAAGGGGAGCAAGGAGATGGGGCGTAGGTTGTTTGGATTGGATGGGTCCAGTGAGGGTTTTTTAAGTATGGGTTTGACAAGTGCATGTTTTAGAGAGTTGGGGAAGATGCCAGAAGAGAGGGAGAGATTGAAGATGTGAGTTAGAGAGTGTAGCATAGAGTCAGAGGGTGAACGCAGCATTTGCGAGGGAACAGGATCCAGAGGGCAGGTGGTAAGGTGGACATTACCAAGTAGTTTAGCAACTTCGTCTATAGTGGTGGGGTTGAAAGAGGGAAGTAATGATTGTGCCTGTGGGCATGATGTGTAAAGCGTGGAGGGTATCAGAACAGTAGAAATCTCCACCCGAATTGTATCAATCTTCTGTTTGAAGTGGTTAGCAATCTCCTGGGCAGTGAGTGAGTTGGCGGGTGGAGGCGGTGGAGGACGAAGTAGAGAGTTGAAAGTAGAGAAGAGTTGACGGGGACGGGATGATAGGTTGCTGATGAGAGTGATAAAATAGTTCTGCTTGGCAGAGAGGAGGCTAGAATTGTAATTTTGGAGGGCAGATTTATATTGGTTGAAATCTCTCTGAGACTTGGTCTTGCGCCACAGGCGCTCATGAGCACGACTACGTTTTTTCAGACTTCTAGTGGCATCTGTTTGCCAAGGTTGAAGGGGTCGGGGCTTGATTCTGTGTGTAGAGAGGGGGGCCAGTGAGTCCAGAGAGGCCAGAAGTGAAGTGTTGTAGACAGAAGTGGCTAGGTTGGTGCAGGATAGGGGTGAGATTTTGTCGTAGAGGTTGTCAATAGCAGAGTAGAGAAGAGAAGGGTTGAGATGACGTAGGTTTCTGCGGGTAACTTTAATGCGGTTGGAGGGAGAGGAGGTGAAGGAGAGGGAGAGGGTGAAACTAATAAGGTGGTGATCAGAGAGAGGGAATGGATAGTTAGAGAGGTTGCATGGAGTGCAAAGGTGAGAGAAAACGAGGTCAAGGATATTGCCTTCGGAGTGAGTAGGATCATGTATCCACTGTTTCAGGTCAAAGGAGGAGGTTAGGCTGAGAAGTTTGGAAGTGGCAGGAGTGTTAGTATTAATAGGGATGTTGAAGTCCCCGAGAATGATTGTGGGGATTTCAGAAGAAAGAAAGTAGGGTAGCCAGGCAGAGAAGTCATCAAGAAATGTTGATACTGGTCCAGGGGGCCTGTAGATCACGGCTATTCTTAAAGAAATTGGAGTGAAGAGACGAATGCAGTGTGCTTCGAAAGAGGAGAGTGACAGAGAGGGAGGTGGCTGAAGTACCTGGAAGGTGCTATGTGGGGCTAGAAGGATTCCAACACCTCCTCCCTTATGTCCATTGGATCTGGGGGAGTGAGTCCAGAGAAGACCACCATGGGATAGGGCCGCAGAAGATGCAGTGTCTGATTCGTGGAGCCAGGTTTCGGTGATGGCGAGTAGGTTAAATGAGTTGGTGATAAAGATGTCATGTAGAGAGGTGAGTTTGTTGCAGACAGAGCGGGAGTTGCAAAGGGCACAAGAGAAAGGGAGTCTGGTCTTGGGAAGAATAGAAATGGGAACTAAATTGTGTTGATTGCGGCTGCTGCCAGAGGGTGCAGGGTGATGGGTACAGTTTAATGATGGAGGTCCAGGGTTTGGGGATATATCTCCAGAGGTTAGGAGAAGCAGGAGGGTAAGGGAGGTAATATGGGAGTGGGATTTATATGAAGGGACATGCCCCAGGGTTTTTGAGATTTTTAGTGTGTGTGGATTTAGAATTAGCAGGAGTTGGTGGGTGCAGTAATAAGGAGAGGACAGAAGTGAGGGTGATATATATATATGCTGTGGGGGGGAGAAGTGGGGCAGAGTTGAGATAATTTTAGTATAGAGGACAGAGCTGTCAGAAGGAGTAGTAGAGAATGCATGTTATAAGGAGAAAGTGCTAAAGGGTTAAAACGAGGTCACCTGCTGTCTTTGTGGTGTTTTTCAAAGTATTTTCTTGTGTACCTTCGCTTTGTGCATTCGCTGAAGTGCAGAGTCAGAAGTGCTTTCACTTATTGAAATCCCCCCACTTGGCGAAAGACCCCCAGTTGCAAGTGTGCCCCCAGCAATAGCTTCCCCCAAAGTGAAGCTTAGCTTTATACTGATAGGGGTGGGGTGGGGGTGGATTTCAATTATCAATCAGGAGGTAATAAAGCTTGGATGGTTAGCAGGGCTAAATTCTAACTTCAGAAACAGGCTAGCAAGAGGGCACTAAAGTTAGAGGGGCCATAATTTTGGGTAAGACAAGGCAGATAATAAAGCATTGTAATGTGGACAGGGCTACAGACTGTTGAGCAAAAACAACATGCCAGCATTTTTAAAGACAAACATGAAAGCAGATAGCAGTGTTTCAGTTTTTGGGTGGAGATGGTTCAGTTAGCACATACCAGCATTTTTAAAGACAAACATGAAAGCAGATAGCAGTGTTTCAGTTTTTGGGTGGAGATGGTTCAGTTAGCACATACCTGTAGGGTGAGAGAAGAGATTCTCAGATGAGACAGTCAGATAATCAGATAATCAGATAATCAGTCAGCAATAGTCAGCAAATAGAAGCAAGGTCGCCCCATCAACAGTCAGGGAACGTTGGGATCGAAATTTTTGTAGAATGGCATGCTTATCAGCATAATTGAGGTAGCGGACAATGACTGCCCTGGGTTTAGCGCGCTGTTCATTGAGATGGCCTAGGCGGTGGGCCCGTTCAACAATGCATGGCGTTTTGAGGCCTAATTGCGCAGGAATGGCTTCGGCGCAAATGTCAGTCAGTTGTGCAGCAGTAACCGATTCGGGTAGGCCCACTACCCTCAAGTTGTTCCTTCTGGCCCGATTTTCCAAATCGTCGATTTTAATCCAGAGGTCTCTGGTAGAATGGGTAAGGCGTGCTATGGCCGCAGATTGTGCTGTGGTGTCATCTTCCATGAGGGAGATGCGTTCCTCTGCGTGTGTGAGGCGTTGGGCCTGCAGCTGGAGTTCCGTGCGGAGCTGCTCCATGGCCTTTTGTATAGCTGTGTCTATAGTAGCGGTCAGCGTGGGGGTCAGGAGAGACACTACTGCCTGTGCGATGTCAGCAGAGGGGGCCGTGACAGCGTTGGGAGCCGCCGGAGACAGCGGGGAAGGCTCATTGAGGCATTGCATAGGCGCCATCTTGGCCGCAGTCTCGGCCTGGTCCGTGTCAGCGGCGAGCGATCTGTGCGCGGATCGCTCCACAAAGCGATCCATCGGCGGCTCAGCTATTCCCGGAGTCCGTGGGGGGGGGGTCCCCGAGGCGTGTGGCAGGCTTAGAGGCCGGTTTCAGGGGGTGAGCGGTCGGAGCGATATCCGCTTACCTCCTCCTCATGTGGCGCCGGAACCGGAAGTCAATCATAATTCTAATTGTTGGAGGACCCCAACAAGGTACTCCAATGATAAATATATTTTTTATTATGTCCTATGGAGCAAGTGTCTTTTGACATATTTAAACCTGTATTGTTATTAATGTCATATTTACCTTCTATGTTGCAGCTTACGGTATGATGTAAGACGTATACGTCCTCATTGCTAGCATAGTGGTAAAGGGTCCATGGGGCAGATAATTAATGAGCCCCCTTTCTAGATTTCATTTGATTTCCTCATGTGCAGTCTATAAAAAACAGTAATGATAATTGTAATACTAATGAGAAGGAGAAGGAGAAAAGGGAGAAGAAGGAAGAAGAAGGAAGAAGAGGAAGAAGGTGGAAGAAGGAGGAGGAAGAAGGAGGAGGAGAAAGAAGGAGGAGGAAGAAGGGGGAGGAAGAAGGAGGAGGAGAAAGGAGGCGGAAGAAGGAGGAGGAGAAAGGAGGAGGAAGAAGGAGGAAGAAGGAGGAGAAAGAGGGAGGAAGAGGAAGAAGGATGAGGAGGAGAAGGAAGAAGGAGGAGGAGGAAGAAGGAGTAGGAAGAAGGAGGAAGAAGGATGAGGAAGAAGGAGGAAGGAGGAGGAAGGAGAAAGAAGGAGGAGGAGAAAAGAGGATGAGAAAGGAGGAGGAGGAAGGAGGAGGAGGAAAAAGAAGGAGAAAGAGGGAGGAAGAAGGATGAGGAAGAAGGAGGAGGAGGAAGAAGGAGTAGGAAGAAGGAGGAAGAAGGAGGAGGAAGGAGGAGAAAGAAGGAAGAAGAAGAAGGAAGAAGGAGGAGGAGAAGGAAGAAGAAGGAGGAAGAAGGAGGAGGAAGAAGAAGGAGGAAGGAGGAGGAAGGTGGAGGAAGGAGGAAGAAGGAGGAAGAAGGAGGAGGAAGAAGGAGGAAGGAGAAGGAAGGAGGAAGAAGGAGGAAGGAGGAGGAAGGAGGAAGAAGGAGGAAGGAGGAGGAGGAAGAAGGAGGAAGGAGAAGGAAGGGGGAAGAAGGAGGAAGGATGAGGAGGAGAAGGGTAATTATGAATCCATAATTTAATCCAATTGTATATCAAATTTAGTCTAATTAGTTATTTAATCATAGCAGATTTCCTTTATTAAAGTTAGGACCTATTGCAAAACAAAGAGAGGACAATGCCGGTTACAGATCTTTAAATTTAGCAAACTCCAAAGGTAGCATCATACAGCTTCATTCAAGCAGAAACTGACACAATCTGCAGGATTAACAGGAAATATACTAGCCATCAGTGACTTAAAGTGGACCTTCAGTCATTTTTTCATCTTTCCATCTATTAAATCTTCTGCCCTTGTTGTTGTTTTAACTTTGGATAGTAAAACATTTTTTTTTCTGCCAGAAAATACCTTATACCGCCCACTTCCTGTTTCTTGTCTGGTCATTAGCCTAGGCTTATGACATCATACATAGATCTCTCTCACTCACATTAGAGTTTGCCAAGAAGGGGGGGGGGGGGGGGGGGTGAGTCATAAGAGGGCCAATGAGAGCTGCAGAGCTGGAGGTGTTCCTCTGTGTAAATCCAGGAAGTGAACAGGCAGCAGCTTCGGCTGCCCACAGTTAAAATGGATGCAGCCAAACTCAGTGGAGGGAGATTTCTGAAGCATATTTGGCAAGTACAGAATCACAGTATATATAAAATAATATGCAAAGTGGTTGGAGGGAAGCTTCAGAATGCCAAACATGTTTTTATTACAAATTATGCGAGCAGACTGCAGTTACTCTTTAATTAGCCCTTTTCCTTCCAATATTTTTAAATATATATGTGTGTTTTTGCAAATCTCTTGCATTACCTGTAGTTGTGTTTTGTTCTACCAGACATGATCATTCAGCCTGTTTACAGGCTATCAAGATGGGTGACAAGGGCCCTGAGACTGCCCAGGTGATATATTTGACCATGATTACCCACAGATGGATCCCAGCTGGGGCCAGGCGGCCCGGAAACAGGATATCCTGCCATCCGCCCTGAACCAAAATGGCCACAAGAACTTCAGGTATACTGGAATTGCCATGTTGAAAAAAGGACAGATGACCTGAATCAAAGCCCAAAATTACACACCAAATCCTGAACTAAAGACCCTCAATTACACAGAGCGATTGAGTCTAATATTGAAATAAAGATACAGTCTTTTAATGCTGAGTTTCTTTCTATCACGGCTTCATTTTTAAGGGGAACCCTACGTTATCTCATCAATATGATCCATTTTGGCATTTAGGGTAAATACAGAAACCACAATTCCATGGGTGGAAGGTTGTCAAAGAAAAGGTACAGGGCTATATTTCTAAATTCAACTGAATTAAATACATTTATTTTTTCTACTAAATGCTATGCCTTAAAAGTCCCATAGTTATACTATAAACATAGTTTTGATGCATTTACACTTATGATGTTATGTCCAGGAATTTTTTCCCTTGAATGTCCCACCACTTCCGTCAACCTTCCATCTCCAGCACAGGCAAACTGATGGCCCCTTTTTCACTTCTCTCACACAGCCGACCACATTATAACTTGAAGTCAATACCGTTTACTATGTTTTATAAGGCTAAGCTGTAAAACAGGCAGTCAGTAGTCACTGTATTAGACATAAATGAGAAAGGTGAAGGTTAATGGAGAAAACGGAGTGTAAACTCACGTTTCCCTGTCAGCACTTGTGGTTAACATTTATTTAGTCTATATAAGGTGGAAGAAAGTACGCAGCTACAGTGATCTGTAGTCATATAAACACAGCAGAAATTCAGTCAACAGTTGGAACAGATTTGTGTTGGCTGTTTTTAAGTCTTAATGGGACAACGAACATTTATCCATATTTCAGTCTACGTAGATTTGTAAGGGGGTGTTAGACTAGTTCCTAGTTTGACCACTTGATGGTCCTAGTTTGGCCACTTGATGGCCCTTCATCAAGTTATAAATAGTGGGTTTGGTTGGACAGTGATGCCGCGTACACACGATCGGACTTTTAGAGGGACTAGGTCCGCCGGTCTTTCCGACAGACTTTTGGCGGAGTTCCGACGGACTTTCCGAATGAACGGACTTGGCCACACACAATCACACCAAAGTCTGACGGATTCAAACGTGATGACGTACGACTGGACTAGAATAAGGAAGTTCATAGCCAGTAGCCAATAGCTGCCCTAGCGTCGGTTTTTGTCCGTTAGACTAGCATACACACGAACTGATTTTTTGGGCCGGCTGAGTTAAAATTTAAAACATGTTCTATTTAAAGTCCGCCGGATTTTTGGCAAGCAAAGGTCCAATGGAGCCCACACACGATCGAATTGTCCGACGGACTCGTACCTTTGCTGTCGAAAAGTCCGGTCGTGTGTACGCGGCATAAGTCAGTCCAGTAGGAAGTTTAGAAGAGAGGAGATTGTCGTGCAGCTGGCCCCCGTGGGACTAGGTGGGGCCCTCTTTAGAGATGGGGTGATACTGCAAGTCGGGGGACATGTCTAGAAGTACTGAGGCCCAAGAAGGGTCTAAAAGAAGGAAACCCCTGGAGGAAAGAACTGGCAACTGCCACCAATGAATGTGGAAGAAGTTGCATGCCTTGTCATTTAGTAGCATTGAAAACCAAATCGATTTGTCTTTAATTTCCTGGGTGGCCTATCCCTAAATGGATACCAGGCCCAACTGGGGAGGTAGTGGTGAAGTGTCGTTTCAGAGTATGATGCATGTTTTGGAAAACTGATTACTTTGATGCTCTCAGAGAACAGGGACCCATGCTAATGTAGAGATTAGACTAGAGCCCTCTCAGTGGTACCCAGGGATGCAACCTTGTGCCAATGTTTTCTTGGCCCTGCTTGAAAGTTCACTGTCAATGCAGTCATCTCAAAGACAGCGTTGTTTGTAGGGTAGGGGCATGGAGGTGTCCAGTGTGGTTCACCAAATTGGCCACTGGATGTTGCCATAGTCTGGGCTGGGAGTCCTGTAGATAGTGTTGTTGCCTAGGTAGCCCTTAAAGTTCCCCAGAGTAAAAACTGGGATGTACCATAACAAGGGAGTGCCAGCCCTGCCCCTGTTGGGCATTTTGGGTAAAGGGTTCCATATAAATAGTCTATTGGACCTGGGGTCATCAGTTGGTTATGGGAAGCATTGCAAGGGCCACAACAGCAAAGATGTATGCAAAGTGGATCTAGTTTCTGGGAGCTTCCTCTTAGAGGTGGATACAAGGAAGGAGAGCTACAGGACTAATGGGACTACTTACTTCCCTTGGATCCCCTATGGGTTGCTACTCAACTCGATTCTTTAATCTGCTGTTTACTGTCGTAAATTAAGGAGTGTGCAGTCACCATTTGGAATGAATGAAGCATGTCAATATGTATCATCTGTTTCTCTTGAATTGTTGTTATTGTATTGACTCTTCCTTCTCCTAACCTCTAATGGGAACATCTGGAAAGAAACATGTGCTGGAAGAACTGTTGCTGGGGTCCATTGCCATAAGGCCTAAGGAATGTATGGAACGGGCTGCTGGGTGGGACTGGAGAGGCCAGGCCTAGGTGCCTCCCGGGGGAAGTCTTTGTCATGGCACCCAGGGGGGGATCATGTACCCATATCTCCTCAGTGAACCTAGGGGGCCAACTTACTGTGGACACAAATGGGTTAAGGAGGAACTCCCACACTACGAGGCTGTGCACGTGGTGGACATGCAGCCAGCACATCATGCAGAGAGAGGAAAGATCAGGGAGGAACCACACCTGGTGCATTGTATTGAGGCTAGTACATGCTATAGAAGGATATGCTTTGTTCATTTTTCAAAGCCCTCACAGATCTTTATAAAAAAAAAAAAAAATCCCTATACATACATACCTTTTTCCTGTAGTCTTCTGGTCTGGTCTGGTGATCTCATGGAAGTTCTTTCTTCTTCCTCTGTGGTGGTATGCATTCTTCCTGGAATGAGTGGTGCTCACACAACAACTTGTGATTGCCACTCAGTCCTGGAGTACCATAAGCCTAGCCTGCATGATGATGAGGCCCCAGGGGGGTATGTTAAACATAGGCTGGGCTCACAGGCACTAGGAAGAATGATGTGGCTGTCAAAGAGGAATGGTGACTGTGATATGAGGAGGAGGCTGGGGAGAACGCTGGAGCAAGGAGAGGGTAAAGCCGGCCATTAATGGGTCGAATTCCGAAAGAATTTCCTTTCGAAAAATCGTAAGTAAAGGAATTTATGTTCAAATTTCAGGCCATTAGTGGTCTGCAGCAACGGACGATTTTCATGCGCCCATTGAATTCGAGTGATTGGGCACTTTGGAATTTTTTTGCAAAAAACAAACCATTTTCTAATCAATGATGGGAGAATCGTGCGAGAAATATAATTGAAAAAGAAATGTGCATGAGCTATGACCTGAAAAGAACAGAAGATTCCCAGCCATGAAAATTATTTTCTGTACAAGATGAGATTAAATTGAAGGCTTGGTTGGTCAAATTTCGAAATCAATGGTGGCACCAATCGGATCACAAAATGCACCAAATTTCTGATTTTCCAAAGAAAATTTGTTCGACATTCAACACATGTATGGCCTGCATTAGTACAGCTTTGGCACATTTTTATTTTTATTCATACAGGACGAGTTAGGGAGTTAACCTTAACTGTTAAAGCGGTATTAAACCTAAAACGAAATATTTATTATATTGCAGATCACCAAGTCACAGATGTGATGGCTGCATTTGTTTTATTTTTTAGGCTTTTTTTTTCCTTCTATTTTCATCTGGTGATCATGCCAGTAAGTCTGTTGTTTTTCAACAAAAAATCTCTCTTGCAGTTACAGGTTTGAGACAGATCATTTAACACTGGCCGGGGTGCCTAAAATGATCAGCTTTTATTCATTTATGTAAAATGTCTTTATCCCCAAAAAAAAAACAGTTTGTTGTAACGACAATGATTACAAAGTATTAGCTGAAATTCAGCTTCAATTTGTCAGTGTATTTAAATCTGCTAGTACAGCTAACACTCCCCCCCCTGACTGACAGTGCTGCTGTCCAAATATTATGTTCATTCATCCAGAGTGGTTTCTATATACAGTAACACAGGAGGTGTGTTACTGGCCAGATCACCAGGTGAAAACAGAGGGGAAAAAGCCTAAAAAAGAGAAAACAAATGCAGCCTCCACATCTAATGATTGGTAAGCTGCAATATATTCAATTTTTGGCTTTGAGTTTAATACCACTTTAACCAATTCCAGACCGCCGCCGTTATACGTCTGTCCATTGACGTTAAATACTGTTGTTATGGCAGCAGAGAGCGGCCATAACTCCGGTATTTTCTTCAACGGTCTGCTTTAAGGTAAAAGTGGTCTCCGGGGCGGATTCGCCACAAGATCCCTTTTATTGGCGGCGGGAGATGTGCCCCCCCGACGCATTTCCGGTCGTCTCTGCCGGTAGCCACGGAGACGATCTGATGTTTTCCCTGCTTGAAATGTGATCCCAAAGATAGGCTGAGCCTTTATGGACACCAAGCAGTTTCTCCAATTTTCAGTTGACCACTAGAGGCAACACTCCAGAGAGGAGCATGTTTTAGTTTAGTGTTGGCTCCTTGTAGGTAGCAGATATATGAGGATAGGACATGTGAACATATCTTATGTTATACCATAAATATGGATGGAATATGAAATATTATTCCAAAGGTGGACTAAGCCTTAAAGGGCACTAAACAACTAGTTGGCCACCAGAGGGAATGCCCCCCAAAGTTGGTCTGAGAAATTAAGGATGCCAACCAACGTCCTTTATTTTCAACTTGTCAACTAGAGGGAATACTCCACGGAGAAGCAATTTTTGGTAAGTTAGGAGGGGCGCTGAGGGTAGGGGGGGTTTGAGTATCAGATATGTTAACATGTCTTATGTTACACCCGAAATATGGATGAAATATAGAAAGTGGTCCCAAAGGTCGACCAAGCCTTTAAAGTGGAAGTAAACCCTCCTATCATTTTCAGCCAAGGAAGCTGCCATCTTGGCCTCTGTTTGATCTTCAGCTGCCATGATGCTGCACATGTGATCCGTTATGACATCAGCCATTGTATGGTTTGATAGTTTGGTTGAGAGCACATCCAATATGACAGTTATATTCCCGACACGTGCTGCAAATTGAACTGTTTTTTTAAACTGTTAAATCTATGGTAAAATATATATTCAATAATATAAATTAAGTCAAACAGTCCACAAAATATTGTGACATCAATGTAAAATCTGTGAAAATGGCTCCTGATAGCGATTTTCACCATCCACCACCGAAGTGATACAAATATCAGTGCCTCCACCAACAGCTAAAGGGCTTGTTTACCAGGCTACCAGCTCCTATTGATCCCTCATTACAAGGGATCATTAGCGCTTGTGGCTTTAGCCCAGCCAAGGCCTTTCTCCAGGTCCACATGGTCTCCCAACACATTCACCCCTTGATGCCGTGAAGGATATGGAGGTATCTTGCTCCAGACATGGCTTGCCTTTAGGTCAGGGGTCTCAAACTGGTGGTCCTCCAGCTGTTGCAGAACTACAAGTCCCATGAGGCATAGCAAGGTTGACAGTTATAAGCGTGACTCCCATAGGCAGAGGCATGATGGAACTTGTAGTTCTGCAACAGCTGGAGGGCCGCCAGTTTGAGACCCCTGCTTTAGGTGCTCTGTCAGCACCGAAATGATGTTAAATGTATGGGTTTACTTCTGCTTTAAGGACACCAATCAACTTCCCCAATTTAATTGACCACTAGAGGGAGCTGCTATAAATCTGTTTTTGAAATACACTAATGATAACATGAAAAAAGGAAGCAAGAAAAAAAATGCGAAGGCCGAGTCGAAAACGATTTCAGGCAAACCTTACGGCAATAACTCTGAACATATAATTACTGAAAATACAATGCGTATATAATATATAATTATGAAATATACAATACAGTTCCCTTTTAACATGCACTACTAATAACTTACAGGGAAAGATCTGCAGAGAGAAAGCCGCATTCCTTGTAATGTTTCATAATTAAGACCCGCTTAAACGAAGACATGCACATATAATAAATCCAATTACAGAAGTGTAATTGGTGAATCATCAAACACAGATGGCATGAAAATAGATAAATGTGTAGTACTTTAATTAAATTGTAGTCAAACAAGATGTACAAAAGAATATGTAAGTTAATTATTAAAGGTGTGAATGGCTTATAAATTGCACTATGCAGCAGATTGTATTCATGTGCCTAGGAACCAATATCGCTTAAAGGGCCACACAGTCCAAAATTAAAGGCCCCCAATGTATATAAACTGCTAAAAATTATTAGATGTCCCCAAAATTGATAAAGCTGTGATATTGTATATTGTAAGAGAGACAAAAATTAATCCCTATGCTACCAATGTGTTTATACCCTGGGGATGTAGAAATCAATTCTTTCACTGATTGTTATAGCGGAAACGCTGTCATGTGTCATCTACCATAAATACTACCATACAAAAAAAATTCAGTGCAACAGAACCTTAATATTTTAAATCACTTAGGCTGGGTTCACACTTATGCAAATCAGCTTTCCTTGCATCCAATTCGGTGACAGGAGAGTGTGACCGGCTCTCAATGGAATCGGTTGACACATCTCCGCGGGCAGCCGCGGAGCGCACAGCAAAAGGGTCCTGTGCACCTTTGGCTCCGTTTCAGGTCCGAATTCAGGCACAAATTCGGACCCAATTCAGGAACTGAAACGGTGAACAGGGATGCGCTGGACCCCCTGCTGTGAGCCACATCGCGACTAGGTGCTTCTGCCAAGATACAGCTTCCTTCACTTTAGAACCAGGAACCAGATATTATAGCTGAGCATTGCACCCAAGAACGAGACAAAACTAGCTTAGGAGCAAACTGGAACTGACTTTATTTTTTAAAGGGGTTGTAAACCCTCACGTTTTAAAAACCTGTCTAGTGTGTTTTTTTATTGACACCTTTTTCCCACAGGTGAATGGGTAGGGGTACGATGCACCCCATACTCATTCACATAGGGTGGGGGGCCGGGATCTGGGGTCCCCCTCATTAAAGGGGGCTCACAGATTTCGATAAGCTCTCCGCCCACAGACCCTGATAACCAACGTCCAGGGTTGTCGGGAAGTGGCCCTTGTCCTCATCAACATGGAGATACAGTGCTTTGGGGTGGGGGGGCTGCAGGGCGCCCTCTTTTCCCAAAGCACCCACCCCCCATGTTGAGGGCATGCACTTGTTACGGTTCAGGAGGGGGGGGTGCTCGCTCGTCCCCACCCCCCTTCCTGACTGGCCGGGCTGCGTGCTCGGATAAGGGTCTGGTATGGATTTTGGGACTCCCATGCCATTTTTTCTGCGTAGGGGGTTCCCCTTAAAATCCTTACCAGACTGAGACTTACCAGATGAGGCGGCTGTGCCTCTTCCTCTTCAGGACTGATGTCCCTTCAACAGAAACCAGTGATTTTTTTTTTTCTCCTCACGCTGTTAGCATGAGAAGAAATAAAAATGATTACCGATCTTCTGTTTACATCACATGATCAGCTGTCAGCCAATGACAGCGGATCATGTGATGTAAACAGAAGATCGGTAATCATTTTTATTTCTTCTCATGCTAACAGCGTGAGGAGAAAAAAAAAAGATCACTGGTTTCTGTTGAAGGGACATCAGTCCTGAAGAGGAAGAGGCACAGCCGCCTCATCTGTGCCCACCAGTACCGCCTGCTAGTGCAACCTGCCAGTCCATACAGTGCCACGAATCAGTGCCCACCAGTATATAACAGTGCCAGCAATCAGTGCCACCTCTCAATGCCCACGAGTGCCACCTATTAATGCCCACCAGTGGTGCCAATCAGTGCCTCATCAGTGCCTCCTAGCAGTGTTGCCAGTGTCACCTACCAGTGCTGATCAGTGCCCATCACTGCCACCCATCAGTGCTCATCACTGCCACCTGTCAGTGCCACCTATTAGTGTTCTTCAGTGCCGCCCATCAGTGCCCACCAATGCCACCTATCAATGTCCACTAGTGCTACCTTATCAGTGCCCACCAGTGCCCATCAGTGCCGCCTTATCAGTGCCCATCAGTGCAGCCTAATCAGCATACATCAATGAAGGAGAAAAATTACCTGTTTGCAAAATTTATTAACAAAATATAAAACGATTTTGTATATATTTTTTTTAAATGTGGTCTTTTTTAATTTTTTTAACAAAAAATTAAAAACCCAGAAGTGATCAAATATCACCAAAAGAAAGCTCTATTTGTGGGAAAAAAGTGATAAAAATGTAATTTGGGTACAGTATGACCGCGCAATTGTCGTTAAAAGAGTGACAGCGCTAAAAGCTGAAAATTGGTCTGGGCAAGAGGGGGGTTTAGGTGCCCATTAAGCAAGTGGTTAAATCAAATAAAACATAATTACACTGTATACCTTCTCTCTGCCATCTGTTACCAACAATCTGAACACATTTCGAGGACATCCCAAGCTGCTACTGGTGTTCACGCCTGGAGGACAACATAGCCCAGCTATCAGTACAAGTGCTTTAGACCTCTGTCATGGATGTCCATGATATCTGGTGAGTGCAGAACTTGGCACTTTTTATTTTGCACATGGAAATGGTTATTCGCTAAGAAGGTTTTGAAGTCTTATGATATTTTGTGAAATTTTCTGTGAACTTCATGAACTTTATATGAACTCCATTGTTGCACTTGCACTTTAAGTTGATATTTGCACAGTATTTGTTGTATTTTATAATGTATCATTTACAATCTGTGGGGTAGCGCTTTCAAATTACATATTTAAAGGCACAGGCACATTTAGAAAGCAGCAACCCATATTTAATATAAATTTAAATTGAATTAGTACACAAACACATAATTTGTGTAACTTGAATCACACATCTTTGTTATTGCACCTATTATCCAGCAATCACAGGAAGTATCAATCTGGCACCCACAGATTGATTGGTACATTATTCACCTCTAGGTACTGACTGTGACGTATCGCTTGGCACCCCGACTGGGTGCTTCTGCCAAGATACAGCTTCCTTCACCCTGGAACCAGGAACCAGTTATTATAGCTGAGCATTGCACCCAATAACAAGACAAAACTAGCTTAGATGTGAACTGGAACTGACTTTATTTTATAAAAGGGTTGTAAACCCTCACGGTTTTTCACTTTAATGCATTCTATGCATTAAGGTGAAAAACCTTTTTGTGCAGCTACACCCCCCCCCCCCCGACCCCCCTCCCCTTTTTTTTATTGCCTGACCCCAATCGCCTGACCCCAATCGTTCCATTGACAAGAACAAGTCCAGCTAGGGTTGCCACTTTTCCTTCAAGCCAACCCCGAACACTTCAGCGGCGCACCGCAAAAACATTTTTTTTTAATATACACTATAGGATTGTAACAGACTCGGACACTTTTGGTCGCTCCAAAGAGAATAGTAATGCTATGCAGATAGTGCCCTCTTACTCTCCTATCAGGCCCAGTTCTGAGCCACATTCCTGTCTGAATATTGTGTCTGGGTTTCAGGCGGACTGAAACCCGGACACATGATTCAAAACCTGAACTGTCCAGGTGAATCTTGAACAGGTGGCAACCCTAAGCCCAACAGCTCCAGCTGCTGTCTCGGGTCCTCATTGGATAGATTTATAGCAGCAGGAGCCATTGGCTCCCGCTGCTGTCAATCAAATCCAGTGACACAGAAGCCAGGGGTGGGGCCAAGTCCTGCTGTCTGTGTCAATAGATGCAGCAGCATGACTTGGGAGCTCACCTGCACGGGTGCCCCCATGGAATGTGGCTCTCCGTGGGGGCACTCCAGAAGAGGAGGAGCCAGGAGCGCCGCGGGGATGACCCCAGAAAAGGAGGATCGGGCCGCTCTGTGCAAAACCCTTGCACAGTAGAGGTAAGTATGATATGTTTGTTATTTTAATTTTTTTAAACTAAGCTTTACAATCACTTCTAAGTTCACACAGAATATATACCACACAAGATCAGGTAAGAGCTTGATCACATCATCCTAAACAATGCAAACTGTAAGTAGTAATGTCAGTACATCTAATGAACAACTAACATAAACATAAACAGTAAGCTAATTAATCAGTAAGCTAATTAACAACTTGTCACCTAGAGAAGCCTAGGAGCCAGTATCCACGCACACAGTTCGGCACCAGTATTCAAGAAAGGAGACCCAGGACTGTCCAAATCTCATTAAAGCGGAGGTCCACCCTAAAGTGGACCTTCCGCTCATCGGAACCCTCCCCCCCTCCGGCGCCACAATTGGCACCTTTCAGGGGGGAGGGGGGTGCAGATACCTGTACAGTACAGGTATCTGCACCCACTTCCGGGATAGCTCTCTGCGGAAAGGGGCGTAGATTACGCCCCTTTCCGCAAGTGCCCGCCCCTTTCCGCAAGTGGGAAACACACAGCAAGTGCTGGGAAACACACAGATCCCAGAGGCAGCGGGGACCGTCCTTATTGCGCAGCGCGACTCGCGCATGCGCAGTAGGGAACCGGGAAATGAAGCCGAAAGGCTCCATTTCCTGATTCCCATACCCAAGATGGCGGCGGCAGCACCCGAGACACGATCTAGAGATCGGCTTCGGGTGCCGACATCGCGGGCGCGCTGGACAGGTAAGTGTCACTATTTTAAAAGTCAGCAGCTGCAGTATTTGTAGCTGCTGGCTTTTTAAAAAAAAAAAACGCGGAGTCCCGGCGGACTCCCGCTTTAACCAGGTTTCACTTGTGTAATGTGTCCACTAGACATCACACAAGTCATCATAAGACAAAAATCATACAATCCTCTTCTTCAGCGAGGGTCCGCTTCGAGATAACAGTGGCCTCTGTGGCGGATTCGCTAAAAGATCACTTTTATCGGCGGCGGGAGAGGGCACCGGAGAGCGGCGATCTTTCATAAAAATGATCTTTCAGCGAATCCGCTTACCGGAGCTGACGGCAGTGGCGGAGGCGATCGTGTCCTGTCCCTGGGACTTTTTTTTTTTCAGATGACATAAATTTTTGTTTTTTTCTTTTTAATTGCATTTTAGTGTAAATATGAGATCTGAATGTTTACATTCCTTGTATTAGGAATACAAGTGACATCATTTTATTTTTTAAATAACAGTGTAAAAAAATGAAATAAAAAGGTAAAATAAATAAGAAGAAACATTTTTTTTTAAACACGCCCCGTCCTGCCAAGCTCACGTGCAGAAGCGAACGCATACATGAGCAGCGCCCACATATGAAAATGGTGTTTAAACCACACATGTGAGGTATCGCCTTGATCGGTAGAGTAAGAGCAATAATTCTAGCCCTAGAACTCCTCTGTAACTCAAAACATGCAACCTGTAGAATTTTTTAAATGTCGCCTTTGGAGATTTTTAAGGGTAAATGTTTGTCGCCATTCCTTGAGCGGGCGCAATTTTGAAGCGTGACATGTTGGCTATCAATTTACTCAGCGTAACATTATCTTTCACAGTATAAAAAAAAAAATTGGGCTAACTTTACTGTTGGCTTATTTTTTAACTCAAAAAGGTGTATTTCTTCCAAAAAAAGTGCGCTTGCAAGACCACTGCACAAATACGGCGTGACAGAAAGTATTGCAACGACCGCCATTCTATTCTTTAGGGTGTTAGAAATAATATATATATAATGTTTGGGGGGTTCTAAGTAATTTTCAAGCAAAAAAAATGTTTTTAACTTAACCTGTTAACCTGTACAAGACACCTTTCCATCCACTCCAGAAGGGAAGCTTTATTGTCCTTATTCAGAGAATTAATCCAAGGATCGTGTTCATTCATCACACTGTTGTCCATTGTTGTAACCACAGGTTGCAGGAAAGAAATTAGCATGATTTCCCTATCAACGCAGACAGTGTTGCCGAGCACTTGTCTTCTCCTGGTGGGGGGCGGGGAAACCAGTCTGGCTGAAAAAAGACAGAAGTCCATCCATACAATCCTATATATACAATCCTATACCCCACAGTCGATCGATCAATTTAGTGCATTCAGCCTGCCCATTAACGTTTAGAATCTTGGCCGGTTCCTGCTAAACCAGCTGAAATTCAAACCATGTACTGTATGGCTGGCCTTAGTGACCCTTCCAGCCAATGTCTGTTAGCGCCAGATTGTCCGCCACACTATCACAGTCACACCATAAGTCGCTGATCACCTCCATTACAGTAATTTTTATATTTTTTTAATTGGATATGTTTTATAACAAAGTAGAAAATATCGTTTTGTTTTCAACATTTCCAGTCTTTTTTTTGTTTATATAATAGAATATAAAAAAAACCTAGTGGTGATCAAATACCACCAAAAGAAAGCTCTATTAGACCCTTTTCACACGGACGGACCGTCCATCCATTTTTCTTCCATCCATCAACGGACAGCAATGCATTCCTTTGGGCATGACTATGGATGACTATCCGTTACCATCCGTTAACCTCCGCTTCCGTTTTTATCAGTTTTTTTTTTTAACGTACAAGGCTACGTCCAGATCCGTAAAAACGGATATTAACTGACGTTAACGGACAATGTCCGTCAACGTCCGATCAGTTAAGATCCTTTTTAAAGAAAAATTTTTTTTTGTTTATCTGTATGGGAGGAGCAATGCTTTCTGGGTAAATTCCTTAAAGGCACAGAAAATGCTGTAAACGGATCAAAACGGATACAAAAACGGATGAAAAAATGGATGTAAACGTGTACATTAACAGATGAAAATGGATATTAACGGAACAGAACACGGATGAAGCAACGGATAAGAACTGATACGTTTTTAACTTGGCTAAACTGATGGTGCCCGTGTGAAAGGGGCCGAGTGAAAAAAAATGATATAAATATTATTCTTGTACAATGTTGCATGACCAAGCAATTGCCAGTTAAAGTATCACAGCGCTGAATAGCAAAAAAATTGTCTGGTCATGAAGGGGTAAAACTTTCCTTTATGGCCAGATAAATAAAAATTTACTCACAATGCACATCCAACCAGTACACTTGGAATAAGTTACCTAAAAACTGGTGTATTGCCACCCTTAAGAGTGAACCTTGGCACTACTGTAGAAAAAAACGATCCTCCTTGTGCTTCTGAGTATGCATGATGACATCTCTGGGGCCTGAAGCTTATCCTGCCTGACCAGGGTGAAGAACTTCAGCTGCAGGAGTAACGACCTTAGAAGCTAGGTACAAGCTTGATCCTTGCCGGAAGTATGGTGGCTCATCCAGTGACCTGAGTACTGCTACTGCTTGACTATGGTTATAAAATATGGCTTGTGCTTAACAGCTATATATATATAAAAAAAAAAACACCCTTCCAATATAATGACCACACCACAACAGTTTAACCACTTGCTTACTGGGCACTTAAACCCCCCTCCTGCCCAGACCAATTTTCAGCTTTCAGCGCTGATGCACTTTAAATGACAATTGCGCGGGCATACAACACTGTACCCAAATGAAATTTTTATAATTTTTTTACCACAAATAGAGCTTTCTTTTGGTGGTATTTAATTACAGCTGGGAGTTTTATTTTTTGCTAAACAAACAAAAAAAGATGCAAAAAAAAAAATCATGTTTAATAGTTTGTTATAAAATTTTGCAAACAGGTCATTTTTCTCCTTCATTGAAGTGTGCGGATGAGGCGCACTGATAGGCTGCACTGGTGGGCACTGATAGGCTGCACTGGTGGGCACTGATAGGCATAGTTAAGGCGGCACTAATAGGCACAGATAAGGTGGCACTGATAGGCACAGATAAGGCAGTACTGATGGGCACAGATAAGGCGGCACTGATGGGCAATGATGGGCAAAGATGGGCACAGATAAGATGGCACGGATGGGTGGCACGGATGGGTGGCACTAAGGGGCACTGATAGGTACCACTGATAGATGGAACTGATGTGCACTGATAGGTGGCACTGATAGGTGGCTCTGATAGGTGGCACTGCTGGGCACTGATGGGCAGCACTGATGGGCACTGATAGATGACACTGATGGGCACAGATATGTGGCACTGGGGTGCAGCACCGTTGTTGAGGCAGATTGTGGGTGGCACTGTGGGCACTGATGGGTGGCACTGTGGGCACTGATGTGTGGCACTGTGGGCACTGCTGGGTTGCACTGTGGGCACTGCTGGGTGGCACTTATGGGGGGCACTTATTTATTCCTGAGGGGGGCAGGTGGGCACTGGAAAGCTGGCCGTGATCGGGACTGATGTCCCGATCATGGCCGCCGGTGATCGGCTCTTTTTTTTTCTCCTCGCGCTGTCAGCGCGAGGAGGAATAATAGCCGATTACCGGCTCCATTGTATCACATGATCAGCTGTCATTGGTTGACAGGTGATCACGTGGTAAGGGGTCGGGATCGACCCCTTGCTCGGATCCGTGATCAGGCGAGTCTGAGGCCGCGTACACATGGGCGGACTGTTCGCCCAACTTTGTTCGTCAAACAATACGACAAACAGTCCGCTCAAAATTTGCATGGACGGACTTGACCACACACGATGAACGAACAGTCCGCTGAAAGCGTGCGCGATGACGTGAACGGCACGTACGACGGGACGAGAAATTCGACGTCCAATACACTGCAATGCAACCTTCGCCGTGTAAATCCTTTCTGAGCATGCGCGAAACTTAGTTTGTCGAACAAGCCTACACACGAGCGGACTGTCCGCCGAAACCAAGTTTCAGCGGACTGTCTTACGGGAATTCCGAAAAACTTTGTTCGTCAGACTGTCCGCTGAAACTGTCCGCTGAAGCCCACACACGAGCGGACTGTCCGCTGAAACACTGTTCAGCGGACAAAGTTGGGTGAACAGTCCGCCCGTGTGTACGCGGCCTCATAGACTCGCCGATCACAGAGCGCGCCTCGCGCGCCCCTCAGGGGGCGCGCAGGCCGCTTGTGCACGGGACGACGTCAATAGACGTCGTCCCGGCAAAGGAGGTCCGCGCTGTAGCCGTCATTTGGCTATGGCGCGGGTCTCAAGTGGTTAAAGTTAAATTGGCCATAGCAGCCCCTTTTTTAACAAAAATATAAATAAATAATTTAACTGATTGTAGCACTGACCGCCGAAGGAGCGGCTGATTTGATTGGGCTTACCATCACCTTCTTGACCTCGTGTACGTCTAGAGGTTTCCAGAGGTAGATGGCCCAAGAACTGCGGAGACTGACACCAGATCCACGTAAGGGATTTTTATTTGCAAAGAAGAATAAACGAACACAGTCTCTCAAAGTAGGGTTGGAGGGTTTAGGTAGGAACGTCCAGGTACTCTCGGAACTAAGTCAAGTAGAAAAGAGTCTCTCACATTAGGGAAATCCAGAGAATAGCCATTCACAACTGGATCCTCGCCCTTATCGGATAGTCCTTCTCTCACTAGGCCTAGCAGCCAACAGGGTGCTCAAACAAAGCGAAGTCTCTGCCACAGACTTGTTATAGGACACTTGAATAAAGTCTCTGCCACAGACTTGTTGTAGACACTTGAATAACTGAAAGATGTAGAAAACTTAGAGAACCCTCATACAGTACCAGTATCTTTCAGCCGGTTCGGCGATACCATACGAGATCAGATTCGCTTGGGGTCTTTCAACTAAGCCTCCAGGCTCCTTCTGAGAAGCCAACCTTTACGTGGCCCTCTCCTGAAGAGTCCTCCTCTGGATGCTTCTACAGCTGCTGGGCCTCTCCACAAACCCGAGACGGCACCGGACCACCTCCGAATCCTTCCTTCAGCTACTTAGTCTCGGGCCAGCCAGCGCTGAGACTTGGAGTCGGTTGGATCCGCACCCCAGGCCATAAGAGCCCTGGGGGCTGGTCAGGAGGACCAGGACCAAACAGACAGAAAGCACTTCTGGACCGGAACCCCCGAAGCACGTGATGTCAGCACCTTAAGTACCCCCTCCCGAAATACACAGCAAGAGTGACCCACCCACTGGGCTGGTTCTGAGAGAGAACTGGCACTCAATGCACCCAACTGGACTGCGTTCTGGCAATTGCCAGAGATGACAGCGCCACCTACGGTCAAGCAGAACACAATGCAATCCAGCTAGACTGGTACTGAGACCAAAATTTCGTGTAATTGAACCCAAAACCAAACTGCGGTTCCAGGAATATTAAATGACAAAAACACATAGCGTGTGCTCTTCAGGGGCCATTGCTATATGATCAATAACATTGAAGTAACCTTAACACACAGTGTATTAAAGAATGGAGCCATAAGGTCCTAATAGGCATCAAAAACCAAGACGGTACCTGTGAGTCACTTCTCAGGCCACCAGCTGTACCACAGACAGGTCCCTACACCATACCTTTTGTGCCCCTCTGAGCCAAAAAGGACCTGGCAGTGATGCCGGCTCCCTTCTGCGCATGTGCAAAGTGCTTTCTAAATGGCCGGCGGCGGGGGGAGTGGGGGCGAACTTCTGAGTGATCGCGTTGGGGACAGGTACCTGTCAAAAACAGTTATCCGCTCCCCCTGCCTCCCTCCCGAAAGGTTTCAAATGTGGCACCAGAGGGGGAGGAGTCAGCTGAGTAGAGCTTCCAATTTTGGGTGGAATTTGGCATTAAGGAATTTAAGGCAAAAGGAAGCTTTTCAGGGTGTTGCCTAATCACTATAAACATGTCCCTATACCGTGTTTCCCCGAAAATAAGACCTACCCCGAAAATAAGCCCTACTGTGATTTTTGGGGAGGGCTGCAATATAAGCCCTATCCCAAAAATAAGCCCTAGTTTAAAGTGGTTGTAAAATCCTAGAATGCACTGTATTATAGTATTATATAATTTGTAAAACGTGTATGTTTCTGTAATCTATTTGTGGTAAATACCTTCTTCTCCATCTGCAGTGCTCAGAGCGGTGAAGAGGGGTCCAGTGGGTCACAGTAGCGCCGATCGGTGCTATAAGAAGGTATTTATCACAAATAGATTATAGAAACATACACAGTTTACATTATATAATACTGTAATGCAGTGCATTCTAGGATTTTACAAGCACTTTTACTCAGTTCCACTCGCCACTGGGAATTCCTGACAGGCAGGGAGGGAGAGGGGGAGAGAAAACAGAACATGACAAGCCCTACCCCAAAAATAAGCCCTACTGGGTCTTTTGTTGCCAAAATTAATATAAGT
>NW_027507764.1:47435896-47758396 GCF_037356315.1 Lithobates pipiens
GAGAGATCAGCAATGGCAGCCTCTATTCTATTCTCATGGCAGGGAAATCGACAGTTTACAAAGTAGTTGGGGATATTCCATTATAACTGGAGCCTAAGAATATTATCAGTATCTCTGTTCCTACCAGCTGTAGAGGCAACCAATCAGATTTATGCTTACTGTAGTCAGATCAATAAAAAGATGAATTCTGATTGGATATAATGCTAGGCACATTATGGTTGTACTTTGGGTTGAATAAATGTGTTTACATTATTCCTATAACTATTTTTACTGTTTTTAGATTTCTTAGATGATTTTTAAAGACATATACCTGAATAATTTGAAGGCACTAACATGTTCTGCATTCAGGAACTAAAACAAAAAAAAGTGCTCACATGTGACCTCTAGTGGAGAAATTAAATACTGCACTTTCTGCTAAAATTATTTGCGGAACTGAAAGCGGGAGTCCGCCGGGACTCCGCGTTTTTTTTTTTTTTTTAAAGTCAGCAGCTACAAATACTGCAGCTGCTGACTTTTAAAATAGTGACACTTACCTGTCCAGCGCGCCCGCGATGTCGGCACCCAAAGCCGAGCTCTAGATCGACACTCGAGTGCTGCCGCCGCCATCTTGGTTATGGGAATCAGGAAATGGAGCCTTTCGGCTTCATTTACCGGTTCCCTACTGCGCATGCGCAAGCCGCGCTGCGCAATGAGGACGGTCCCCGCTGCCTCTGGGATCTGTGTGTTTCCCAGCAGGCAGCGGGGCACTTGCGGAAGGGGGCGGGCACTTGCGGAAAGGGGCGTAATGTACGCCCCTTTCCGCAGAGAGCTAGCCCGGAAGTGGGTGCAGTTACCTGGATTATCCAGGTAACTGCACCCCCCTCCCCCCTGAAAGGTGCCAATTGTGGCGCCAGAGGGGGGGAGGGTTCCGATGAGCGGAAGGTCCATTTTAGGGTGGACCTCCGCTTGAAGTCAAAAGATTACCAACTGCTGGTAGGTAGAGGGATTTTGGCAGAAGAGACATAGAAAAGTCTCTTCTGCCAGAAAAATAAGTCCTCTGTTTGCTCCCTGCAGTATTTTATTTTGTGTATATTGACTGTGGTGCATGCACAGTAAGCTATCAGGTGCTGGGAATGGAGCCAGGTGCCAGTGTGATGTCATTCTGCATACACAAGGACTCATTAGTTCATTAGTAACTGCCTAATGGAAAATCAGGTAGACCAGTAGAAAATGCTAGCAGTGGTATTAGAGTGACGGGGGGGATTGCAGATGCCACATTGCTTGAGGAAGCCACCCTGGTAGGTAGGTGTGCCATAATCTGCAAGTATGCTGCACACAATATGGCAATAGCCAACACACCCCAAAAGCAAAGCTAGCAGCAGCATTGTCACCCTAGTACATGGCGTGTGTTAGACTACAGAACACATCACTTCTCTCCTCCTCTCCGTGACATAGGGGGAGGTGTTCTGTAGTTCACAGAGAGCTGAGAATGATGTTGACTGATAACAGCACAGCAAAGCAAGAGAGCAAACAACATGTTCAGATCATTAAACCTGTGTGGCCCCCGGGCGCAGCATACGATACTCCAAATCAACAGTAAGGGGGACTGTGATGTAGTGAAAAAATATATATAAACTAAATATATAAACTCGCACTAAATGGTGTAAAAATATAATAAAATAAAATAAAAATGCAGCTGCTATACACAAAGTGCTAATCACTTGAAAAACATAAAAAGTGAAATATAGCGCTCGCTAGCAAACACATTGAAAAAAAGATCACAATATATAAAACCAAATAATGTCCAAACAAAACAGTGACAAAAGTGCTCCAATCCGAAGGTAAGCAGTGCAAAAGGCTTCAGAAATATTCAGGTGTGTAACACCCCCTCATGTGTCCCCCCCTCACCGCAGTGAGACGACCCCCAGATTTTCAGTCTGGTGGGTCACTTAAAGCTTTGTAATGGTGTCCAGGAATGGTGGATGTGGTATCAGATCCTGAAATGTGAAGTTTCTTAGTTTCTCAGCAGCACAAAACAGGTACCCAAAAGTGAAGAAACAATGGAACTGATAGTACCATTAACACAAATGTATTTGTACAGGGGAGTGGGTCCCCATCAGAGTCCCCCTTACATCAGGGTCCCCATCAGAGCCCCTCTTACATCAGGGTCACTCGCACTACCATTAAAAACAAATTTACTTGCACAGGGGAGTGGGTAATTGCAAAAAATACAATCGAACCGGCTTCAAATATAAATCCGAACAAAAATATAAATTGCATCAATTTCCGGTATTACTGACGTCACTTCCGGTCCCGTGGAACGCACGCCACGAACAATGTCTTCACATGTTCCGATTTATATTTGAAGCTTGTGCGATCGTATTTTTTGCAATTACCCACTCCCCTGTGCAAGTAAATTTGTTTTAATGGTAGTGCGAGTGACCCTGATGTAAGAGGGGCTCTGATGGGGACCCTGATGTAAGGGGGACTCTGATGGGGACCCTGATGTAAGGGGGACTCTGATGGGGACCCTTTTGTAAGGGAGACTCTGATGGGGACCCTGATGTAAGGGGGACTCTGATGGGAACTCTGATAGGGACCCTGATGTAAGAGCAACTCTGATAGGGACCCTGATGTAAGAGCAACTCTGATAGGGACCCTGATGTAAGGGGGACTCTGATGGGGACCCTAATGTAAGGGGGACTCTGATGGGGACCCTAATGTAAGGGGGACTCTGATGGGGACCCTAATGTAAGGGGGACTCTGACGGGGAACCCGATGTAAGGGGGACTCTGACGGGGAACCCGATGTAAGGGGGACTCTGACGGGGAACCCGATGTAAGGGGGACTCTGATGGGGAACCCAATGTAAGGGGGACTCTGATGGGGACCCTGATGTAAGGGTGACTCTGATGGGGACCCTGATGTAAGGGGGACCTTGATAGGGACCCTAATGTAAGGGGGACTCTGATGAGGACCCTGATGTAAGGATAAATTTGATGAGGACCCTGATGTAAGGGGAACTTTGATGAGGACCCTGATGTAAGGAGGACTCTGATGAGGACCCTGATGTAAGGGGGACTCTGATGGGGACTCTGATAGTGACCCTGATGTAAGGGGGGCTCTGATGGGGACCCTGATGTAAGAGGGACTCTGATAGGGACCCTGTTGTAAGGGGGACTCTGATGGGGACCCTGATGTAAGGGGGACTCTGATGAGGACCCTGATGTAAGGACGACTCTGATGGGGACCCTGATGTAAGGGGGACTCTGATGGGGACCCTAATGTAAGGACGACTCTGATGGGGACCCTGATGTAAGGGGGACTCTGATGGGGACCCTAATGTAAGGACGACTCTGATGGGGACCCTGATGTAAGGGGACTAAACCTAAAGGCGTAGTTTTATTTGCAATCTCCTTGCTTTGAGTTACTGATGTTCATTCTTCATTCTCTATTGCTCCGAATCATATCATGCTGCTTATAAAATACACATCCAATCATTTCAATGTTATTCATTCTTTATTTGTACGAATATTTGTACTGAACAGTTTGGAGACCCCCATGCTTTTTACTGAAAAACACCAGTGCCATCTAGTGGTCAAATTAAATAATACAATATAAGCACTGAACAATTAAATGACAAGTAGAGGAAAACATGGAAGTCCTGAAGCCAAAAGGGATTGTATAACATTTAGTGATGAGTTTTATTAAGATATTAAAACAAATTTTGACTTTATAAAAGTCAGATTGTATGAATGTTATTATTTGTTTCTACTATATTTTTCTGTGTAGTTTCTGGGTGATATTGCTAGATTTTGCTTTAGATCGTGTTTCCCGTAGTGCTGTGTTCCATTGATCTCATTTTGGAAGCTCTAATCATTGTACGTTATTTCTCTTTCCTCTCACCATGTATAAATGACGGTTCCTTTAGCTCCGGAGTACAAAATGATGTAGCAGTCCCTGCCATAGAACTGTCCATAGGCCTCGGGCTCTACCGGGACTCTTCCAGTGGCTTCAACGCGCCAGATCTTCCAAAAGAACAAAGAACACCCTTAGTAAAATAAAAAAACATTTCATAAACTCTATATCTCTCGATCAGACAGATACGATGTGTGATCCCCAGCCTGTGACTGGACAGTGAAAGGAGAAGCAGCACAGCGATTAACTCATCTCTCGGTCACTCCACTCTCTGCTCCCATCGGTAGGCTTCTTGTCAGCACATCATCTGATTGGCTCCATGTCTGCTTCTCCCTCTCCCAGTCTGAGTTCTGCTGTACAGAGACTGCAATAGGCTGATACTAGATGAAGTTCAGGCATTAGAACAGCTTGTATTTAAAAACATTACATATACCGAGGTAGCGCACCCCCTCAGGAGCACCCCCGGTGAACTGACTCTCTTTCCCCAGTTAGGGCACACACAGCCAGGCACGCAGCTTCTTCTTCTTCAAGTGGTTTAAAAGGAACAGTCTAGGGGTGTCTTTTTGGGTTTTTATTATAATGATGAACTTGGATGGGGCAAAGGGAGCATGGGATACCCTAAAACTGGTGAACTGAACTCTTTGAGGACTCTTCTCTTACTGAGCTGCACAAAAATGTCCTACAGAGTCACTAATGCTGACAGGTGACTAGGAATTTCCCAACAGACCAAAACTGCACACAGTCATTAAAATATCCAGCACCGGGGTCACCTACTCATACGGCCACAGGATCATCGGTTGCCTCCTTCCGAAATCCACCAGGTGCTCTTCTCAGTGAGTGAGATGTAGACTCATACCACCATAGGACAGCTGGACACCTCTCCCTGAACTTTCTGATGGTACTCTCCAGTGTGCTTCTCTTCTACAGACCCATTCAGAATCCAGGACTAGGCTTTGCAAAGAGGCCCCTCTGATAAAAGCTCGGCTGGGACCTCAATCTCCTCTAGATGGCACCTCCAATAAATCTGCCCCAGGGGCAGAGCCCATTCACAGGCTTCTCCTCCTCCACCTGGACTGGATCCAGGAACTCTCTTGTCTCAGGCCTGTGACTTTTCATGGATTCTCCAACCACCTACTGGTCACGCCTCCCCAAGAATCGGCTGGAGTCCCCATATATATATATATTTAGACTGCTTCCTCTGTTCTTCCTTACACCATAATTCTTGAAATCCTCTAAAATTAGGGGGAAGCAATCAGAGCAGCAGCCTGTGAGACACCGAGCAGGCCTGAATAATCAAGCCCTGATCCACTGATTACAGAGGAGCTAGGCTAAATTTGCCTAGCAGCCTACACTACTCTAGAAGAGTGCTAAATAGGGCCGGATCTAGGGTGTCGCTGGAGTCGACTGTGCCCCCCCCCCAATGTTAGTTGTGACCCCTCCACCAGGCCTCTGAGAGTGCATTCATCGATCCATGAGCCATTGTGATGCAGACATTTGATGTAAGGAGGCAATCCGAGGACAATCCATGAAGAAGATGCTCTGGTGAGGACAACTCATGTAAGGGGGACTCTATTGGGAACACCTGATTTAAGGGAGAGGACTCTGATGGGGACACATGATGTAAGGGAACACTCTTGATGGGGATGATGGGGATATCGGATGTAAGGAGGCACTCTGAGGAAAAATTATGCAAGGGGGGACTCTATTGGGGACTCCTGATTTAAGGGGGCACTCTGATGAAGACACCTGATGTAAGGGAGTACTCTTGATGGGGACACATAAAGTAAGGGGGGCTCTTGATGGGGACACCTGGTGTAAGGGGGAAATCTTGATGGGGACACTTGATGTAAGGGGGTCTCTTGATGGGGAAATCTGTTATAAGGGGGCACTCTAATGGAGACACCTAAAGTAAGGGGGGACTCTTAAAGGGGACACCTGGTATAAGGGGGGAATCTTGATGGGGACACCTGATGTAAGGGGCATTTTGACGGGGCAACTAATGTAAGGAGGCACTCTGATGGGGACATCTCATTTATGTAGGCACTCTTGGTGGGGACACCTGATATAAGGGGGCACTCTGATGGGGACACTTGATGTATGAAGGCACTCTTGGCGGGGACACTTGATGTAAGGGGCCACTTTTGGTGGGGACACTTGATGTAAGGGGGTACTTTTGATGAGGACACCTGACGTAAGGGTGCACTCTTGATGGAGACACCTGATGTAAGGGGACATCCTTGATGGAGACACCTGATGTAAGGGGACACCCTTGATGGAGACACCTGATGTAAGGGGGGACTCTTGATGGGAATACCTGATGTAAGAGGGCAATCTTGATGGAGACACCTGATGTAAGGGGGCACTCTTGATGGGGGACACCTGATGTAAGGGGGCACTATTGATGGCAACACCTGATGTAAGGGGGCACTCTTAATGGGGCACTCAGTGTAAGAGGGTACACTTGATGGGGATACCTGATGTAAGAGGGCACTCTTGATGGGGACACCTGATGTAAGGGGGGACTCTTAATGGAGACACCTAATGCAAGGGGGCACTCTTGATGGGAAAACCTGATGTAACTTGTTGAGTAGTCATGACATAAAGGGGGGCTCTGATAGAGCCATCTTATATAAGGGGGCACAGGTTCTGTTTAATAGTGTTTCCCAGGTCATGACAATGTGTGATAGACTGTAAATAATTCATACACACTGTTGACATTATGACCCCTGACTTTCTAACTGCCCCCCCCCCCCCCCCCCGCAGATAAGACAGGCTAGATCTGGCTGTGCTGCTACACTGATATATTAGTGATTACAGAGCTGTATTTATTTATGTATTTTATATCTATTTTATATATATAAAAAAACAAAAAATAAATTGCATTTTTGCTGCAGATGGTGCGACCAAGATTACCTCCACCTTTCCGGACCCATCGTCCATCATGTTATACTGTGCGGACATTTTCGTAGATTGGTGCAGAATTTTGGCATCGAACGGAGTCTGATTTACTTTTGCGATCCTTCCTGTGGTCGCCACCTTCCCGAATCCCTGACTTTGGTCCTTGTCCTTCCAGTCCTTGAAGTATTGCTTGAACATCGGAGTCTCCCCTCCCTCCGGCAGTATGATAATCTGGGGCAAATAAATAGATGAAGAAATGAATTGGTAGCTCAGTAAAGTCTTCTTAGAATAGAAGGAATTCACAGGTCTCATTCCATCACATATCCCAAAAATAAGAGGATCATTGAGAATATGTTACCCCGACAGTTCATATTCCTGATATGTGCCTGCTGTACCATGTATGTACTTGTATGAGAAAGGATCCTGTTCTCTTAGTATTGCTTGCTTTGTGTGAAATCCCTGGTGTTCATGCCAGACCCTCTGCTTTGCTATTAAAAACTGACCACACTGGGCTTGAAAGAATGGTGTGGTCAGTTTTCTGGTTGTGCTGAGAACTCAGCCTGCTCTCCTCCAATGATCAGACTTGTGCTGACACACCTCCCCCCTCCCTACTCCTGTTGCACAACCATTTACTGGAAAACTCAGTGTGCTGCTGTTTCTCCTCCCCTATCTCTCTGACCTTCTTATGCAGCTGAGAGCACAGGGGGGAAAGGTATTTATAATGTTTATTTTTATATCTATACACAAATGTTTTGCTGTTCATTTCTATTTTAAACTGAATAGATTGTTTTAGAAGGTGAGGGTTTACATATAATCTTATTTTGGGGCAGTGGGTGGAGCCATGCAAATTATTCCTTTGCACCCCATCAGCCTGATGGACATCCAGGACCGTTGGTGTAAAGTACTAATACATATATAAAATACTATAGAGCCATGGGTTACAAAACGCATACATCTGTTTCAGCCCCCGACTCTACATAAAGAGTACCTGTCACCACCTATTACTGTCACAAGGGATGTCTACATTCCTTGTGACAGCAATAAAATAATTAAATTAAATGATTAAAAAGATTTTTTTTTAAACCCAACTTAAAAATATAAAAATAAATAAGAAAAAAATAATTTAAAGCGCCCTCGTCCACGCGAGCTCGCGCAGCAAAGAAAACGCATACGGAAGTCACGCCCACATATGTAAACGGTGTTCAAATCACACATGTGAGGTATCGCCACGATCGTCAGAGCGAGAGCAATAATTCTAGCACTAGACCCCCTCTGTAACTCTAACTTGGTAACTGTAAAAAAAAATTAAAGCATCGCCTATGGAGATTTTTAGGTGCCGTAGTTTGTCACCATTCCACGTGCAATTATAAAGCGTGACATGTTTGGTATCTATTTACTCGGCCTAACATCATCGTTCACATTATACAAAACAACTGGGCTAACTTTACTGTTTCGTTGTTTTAAAATCCATGAAACTGTCCCTTTTCCCAAAAAGTTGCATTTAAAACACCGCCGCACAAATACCGCGTGACATAAAATATTGCAACAATCGCCATTTTATTCTCTAGATTCTAGTTACCTGTGTATTGGTGGAATAATTCATCTGCTTAATAAAACTTTCAGCTGTCTTCAGTGCCGTCTTCTTCTCCTCATTATTGGACTGTTTGCCTAAAATATTCAAGCCATATATATTAGACAACATTTCATTTTTTTTTTTTAAGGTGACCCTCACTTTCCAAAAAAAATTTCAAATGTGGCTTCTGCAATAGAAATGGGGGGGAGGTGAATGTAAACTCCACTGTATTCCAGCAAAGTTTTCAGCATTCGACACTTCTGCGAGTGTCAAATGCCTCCTCCCCCCTCCCATCTATGCAATGTGGTTTCTTCCACCTCATAGTGAAGTAGGGGCTGGCAGGAGAAACCACTGAGTGAAGTAGGGGGATGACTCTCCTTGCTGTGTGCTAAAGACTTTACTGGAGGCTTCTACTTGCAGGAGCGTTACTTTTGTTTTTTGAACAGCAATACATTTGCTTTAATCATTTGTAGCGGTCTCCCCGACTTCCAAGGACCTGATGGTGACCCCCAGTGCCAGGGAGAACTGGCATAGTGGGTGTGGTGCAGAGTGGAAAGATTGGGTGTCAGTCACTTTTTTTTTTTAAATGAACAAAGAGATTTTATTTCTCTTAACAGGAACGGTGAGAGAGAGGGTTAGGGCACATGACCCCGTTAGGAAAATGCAATAACAATTAAGTCAAACTCCACAGATAAAAATAGAACTAGGCAGACAGCAATACAGAACGAGGGCCTTTAAGCTGAATGCAGCAACCTGTATCTGGTAGCAACCGCTGTCTCCTATAGCAACAACTTCTCTCACAGTATCCCACTATAGATCTTCCAGTTTAACTCACAGTAACCCACTGTAGATCCTTAGGCTCAGCTCACCGCTTCTCTCATTAAGACTTCTTGGACTCTCAGCCACCCGCTGGATTTCCTGAGCTTCACCCACAGCTAACCGCTGTACTTATCTTCAAGCATTACTTACAGCTACCCGCCATACTTCTGCAAGCTTTACTCACAGCTACCCGCTGTATTCCTGAATGAGTCTCCACTGAAGCTTTCCCACTACTTCACTGTCCCCGGCTGCTGAAGTGTCTGCTCGGGTACTTCTTCATAACTTCATCCTTTCCAAAACTTGCCTCCGATAAGAGGTGTGGTCATCCCTTTGTGGCCACTGCTTCTACTTTACCTCTGACAACAATCAGGCTCCCCTCAGGCCGAGCCTCTAACACAGGGGTCTCCAAACTTTTCAAACAAAGGGCCACTTTATTGTCCTTCAGACTTTAGGAGGGCCGGATTGTGGCCAGCAAGGGCAGAAAATATCACGGGCCCAGCATCAGTGAGAATAAATATGGCCTCAGGGTTGGTGGTCAATAGGAGGAGTATTCCCCCTATTAGTAGGAGGAATAGTATTCCATCATTGGTATTGGTGGAAGATATAGTGCCCCATTGTTGGTGTCAGTGAGAGGAATAGTGCCTCATAGCAGTGGAAGGAGTTCTGCCCCAAGGGCAGCATAAAGGCTAGCAAAGGGCCACATCTGGCCCTCGGGCCGCAGTTTGGAGACCCCTGCTCTAACACATGCGGTTCCTCCCCAGGCTTTGGGCGTAACCTTGGCTGCTCTTCCTTTGCGGAACCCTGAACTGCTGGATATAGGCTTAAGTGGACCTAGCAACCAGCATGCCTCCTGGAGAGGCCTCAGGCTTCAGGCCTAGCAACCAGGAGATTCTCAACACAGACTACCCAGGCTGTTGCCTCGGGCTGGAAGAACCTGACTCCTCCTCCTAAATAGCTTTTCCCATCATACACAGAGGTTAAAGACACTCCTGCTGATTAGCTGAAACAACCTAGGTACCCATTACTAGGGATGAGCTTGGCGTTCGACTCGAATATCGGCCGCTCGTCTGTTCGGCAAATTCAGAACTTTGTGGACCGTTCTCACCAAATTCATGTGGCACGAACAGTCCACAGTGCACTGCGCCATCACAATGCATTGCTGGCTCATGATTGGCCAAGCATGCACTGTGACCCCGCATGCTTGGCCAATCACAGCGCCGGCAGCGAGGATGCCTGTGGCCAATTATAGCTCAGGGGGTTTAGTACACGCCCCATACTATATAAGGCCGCCAGCGCAGCGGCCTTGTGTAGTGTGTTCCGGCATGCAGGGAAAGAGCAAGATAGGCAGGGACAGGGTGTTCTTTTCTCAGGCATCTGCAGGAGTGGGTGTTGTGTGCCTCCAGCACAGCACAGTATACACCTGTATCTACCCTTTTTGCTGGTGTTCTCTATTACAGGCATCTGCAGGAGTTAAAGTGGGTGTTGTGTGCCTCCAGCACAGTATACACCTGCAGTATACACCACAGTATACACCTTATTGCTGGTGTTGTCTGTTGCATATCTTGCATATTAGCGTTTAAAATGAGCACTTTTGATTTCGAACGTTCGAGTCTCGTAGACATTAATAGGGTTCTAAAGTTCGTACAAATTTTTGGTCCGTTTGAACTAGGTTCGGGTGGCTCATTCCTACCCATTACCTGAACTTATGGTAAGCCATCATTCTAATGCCAAAAGCAACAGTGCCACCTATTGACAGAAGAGAGAGACTACCCCAAATTTAGAATTAAGACAGGAATCAGTGGATCAACATACCAATTAGCCAGGCTAGTTACCACCTAGCACAACTAGATTTATTAGCAGCCCCGTTTAGGACCAGGGTGCTACACATTTTTTCATTTATTTTACCTGATATACAGTACCTGCAATTAAAGTGCAGCAAAAAATATTTTTTATATTTTCTACATTTTTCATTTCTATTTTGATCTTTTAACTTTTTTTTTAAATAATGTGGGTATATAGGCTAAATTCACAAAGCTTTTGGGTATATATACAATTGGTCGTTTCTGGCTTCTGGCATATATCTTGACTTTTAACTCTTCAACCTCTACCAAAAACTGAAAGGTAGCCACATTTTCCAAAACAGGGGCTACTAGCCTAATTTTTGTTTTTAGCTGGGTGGTAGAAAGGTCCAGACTAATTGTGTAGTTCTTCATCGGGTCTTTCATAAACTCAGCGGGGTTGTGATTTCTCACCAATAGGGGTCACTGATATCACTGGCCATAGTAGGAGATTTCATGAACAAGTAAAAATATTTATATTTCCTTCAGCAAATCCAATAGAAGGTTTGGGTCACTGGTGCATGATGGGGGAAGACTTATATATTTGGGACAGACCATGTGCTTTCTCTCTTCCCCTGGGCTGAGGCCTGGGGAGGTTCTGCCATAAGGAACTCTGCTGTTTGGGCCCTATGTGTACTGAATATGGTCCTGGAGCTAGCCTGCCTGGTGATAGGGGAAGCTATGGACATGTGTTGATGCTGTCCTGCTTGGTCTGGAGGAAGCTGTGCGGAGGAGGAGGCCTCTTGCTGGAGAGAGCCAGGATGAAGGCTGGTCTCTCAGAAGCCCTGGTTACTCACTTGGAGGACGCATTGAAATCTGGAAATGTGCTTAGAGAAATATTAGTTTTAGGGGGACAAACCCTTTAAAAGAGAAGCAACACTGCTCGGGATCTGCCATTACCAAAGCTAATCCACTTCTCCTGTCCAATTTCAAAAACGTATTGCTTTCAAATGGTTCTCCAATTCTGGACTGCCATTGTTTCACGAGCGTGCGTTCTTACAACCATACCAATCAGCCAGTGAGCTCACCAATGGAGCATCACATACATCAAGATAAATTCAGATCAGCAGCACCCTAGATGATTGTGATCCTTTCAAGCATACACCTCGAAAAAAGGACCCACTGAGGCCCTGAACCATTGGTGGTAATTCTATCGTCTTTGTTTGTTATCGGAGTGCTGGAGATCTGAAGTTTTCTTGATGGATCATGACCAAATGGTTTCTTACACTGGAAGCCAAGGAAACTATCCATAGCAGGGGGCCTGTTGGGATGCATGTTGATTACCAGACCAAAAAGTAATCCCAAGTTTGGCCATCTCTGGTATACTGACCTTTCCAGACAAAGATCTTATCTCCAGCATCTAGAATGAAGCATTCCTCTGTCAGGAGCATGGACATGGAGAAGGGGCTCTCTTCTGAAGCCACTGTGATCTTCATGGAACCGCTTGCATCAGAAACCTGAGAAAGTGAGATAAAAATTCTGGTTATATGCTGTGATTTACAATAAGATCATGGCACTGAGTACAGAATTTAAAGCTGAACTTGAGTTTTTCTCCAACCTCTGTCCACAGTCTCTCTCCCCTCCCTGAGCACCCCCTGTAGGAAGATGCAGTCAATTTTCCCCACTGCAGGTTGCTCTCTTGTGCAGCTGTATACAAGTGGAGGAGGAAGTCGAGCGGAACCTAATTCCTCTATTGTTTCCTTAGTCACAGGGAGGCAGCTATCCGATTGAATGTCGGCACCCCACGTGACTCTGGTTGCCATCTTGGGTAGGGCAGAGTCTATTTACGACCATGGCTCCCCGGTTTGCCGTAAATTTTGTGAGTAGCTAGACTAGGGACAGGTCACCTATCTGTCAGGGACAGTACTTAGCATCAGGGAAAGGTTCTGGAGGAATAGGGAAAGCGCAAGGACACACCATCCTTCCTGGAAGACTTTGGATGCAGACCAGCCAGGCTGCATTCTGCTCCTCGGGACCTCTGGTTCTGACACTCTACTACCGCTTTTCCGTTACAACTTCTGAGTGCTCCCAGTGAGGTTACCTTCCCGCCGGACCTGTTTGTATTCTTGTTACTGCACCTGGACTCCGTGTTTTCTACCACCACATCACGCTGCACCTTCCCACAACCTCACCTGTGCATAGTAAATATTAAAATAGACATTTGTGTATGTCTACCAACTTTCTGAGATGAGAAAGAGTGATGGGTATCCAGTATAGGCAAGGGTGTCACACTACCAGTTGCAAGGATCATGAAGATTTATTAACCAAAAAGTAATTGGTTGAACCTATTAATCCCCCTTTGAGGACCTTGATCACCTGCTGGTGGCACTGTGGCTCCCTGGGCGGAGGGTTGTAGTTCCAGTGTCCACCAGCAGGTGTCTCCCAGCAGCCAGCTGATCCCAGTAATCAGTTTCCACCTGATGCTTGCTGCTGGGAGGGTATTTAGGTCCTCCCTTATTCGTCCCCCTGTGCTCAAATGTTTTGCTTGCTGCCAGATACTGATAGCTGTTATCCTGTTCCTGCTCCTGCCTTGTTTGCTATACACTGTAATCTGCTGCCTTGTACCTCCTCTCCCTTGTTCCTGATCCCAGTTTTCCCTTCCCATCTGCTCCCTGCAACTTAAGTTTTCCCTGCTTGTCTTTGTTCCCCAACCTATCACATGGCTATAATCTTTTTATATGCACTATAAACTGAAGGATTTAAGAATAAATGGTGGTGGAACGAATCATCTAAGTTTCCATTATTTCTTATTTAGAAATTCGCTTTGATATACAAGTGCTTTGGATTACAGGCATGTTTCTGGGACTAATTGTGCTTGCAATCCAAGGTTTTACTGTAGTTAGTTGTTAGACTTTCTGTTTGCTGGTTATTAGTTAGGTATTCTGTCACTCAGTTATTGGTTCACCTATTTTTCTGTTTGCTGTTTGGATTGATTTTGTTTCACTGTAAATATACCTCACTTAAAGCATACACAGTCTGGTCCCAGTTTCCTGAGTGTAGCCACGCAGATCTGGCGATCCCTACCTCTGATTCCTGATGCCCCCTTTCAACTCACCATATGCAGCTTGGCTTTTTTCCTGTTGCTGGCATCTGCCACATGATCCGTGTCATCATCCCCTTCAGGCAGCTTGGGTTTCGCACCTAAAATCTTCATCATAAATAAGACATTGTAAGCACATAAACTGAAAAATTACCTTTTTAGTTTTGGATAAAGAAGGGAAGGGCTAAAACGCCTGCCAGGGTTTTGTTTCTGCTATCTATGCACCATTGGGGAAATTTCCCTTTATTTCCTGTACCAGTGATGCAACAGGAAGTGATAGTAAATTTCCCAATAGAATAGCCCTCTTAGCCCTTGTACACACGGTCGGACATTCTGACAACCAAATCCGTCAAGTTTTGGCTGACTGATTTTGTCTGAAACTGTTGCATACACACGGTCGGACAAAGTTGTCAGAAAATCCGATCGTTCAGAACGTGATGACGTTATTTCGTTACAACGGGACTACGTTCAGGATAGTAGCCAATAACTTTGGTGTAGGAATTTGATCTGAGCATGCGTGGCACTTTGTCTGATCGGAATTCTCTACACATGATCGGACAAGGTCCGATCGGATCATGTTGTCTGAAAATTTTACCGACAAGTTGGAAAACTTGGTCCATCGGATATTCCGACGGAAACAGTCCGATGGAGACCACACACAGTCGGATTATCCGACAAAACGGTCCGATCGGACACATTCCGTCTGAATCTCCGACCGTGTGTACAAGGGCTCAGACCATCATCCCTAGAACAGATGTCGTTATTGAAAGACTAGAGGGCATCAGTACAGATAGGAATGGTGAATCTCCCCAATGGAGGCTCAGAAAGCAATAAATATCTGACAGAGGGTCTAACCCTTCCCTTCCCTACTCTATTCAAAACAAAAAAAGGTTTGGAAAGCTTAGGAAAACACTTTAATAAAATACCACAAGAACATTCTTTGCCATCGGGAGTAAGTTAAAATTTATAAACCCAGACAAAAAAAGAAAAAAAAAATGGAAGCAGGCCATAATAAAAAAATGTCATTAATAATAACAATAAAAAGCTGTAAAAATCTCCCAAATAAATATTGCCTCTATGTAGAAGACATTTACTGTATGATCCATTTATAGGATATACAGTAAAACCTTGGTTTGAGAGCGTTTTGCAAGACAAGCAACATTTTTAAATACATTTTGACTTGATATACAAGCGATGTCTTGATATACAAGTAGCATCATGTCACAGCTGAGTATAAAAGAGAAGAGAGGCTCCTCTGAATGTAGCAATATGGTTACATTTTATGAAGGTACAACATTTAGCAACTCACATGGTTGATGATTAGAAGAGGCACATCTAAGTATGCAGGCATCCAGGGTAAAGCTGTCCACATAGACCATCCCCCGCACCACCATTGGCGTCATCACTTCCACAAGTGCTTCAAACCTCGCTTTCAAATCACTCTACTGCAGGGTAGTCTTCCCAATCACGATTGCAAACTGACAGCGGTGAGAGCCGACAGTACGGGGAATGGTCTAATTGAACAGCGTTACAACAGATGCCTGCATACTTAGATGTGCCTCTTTTAATAATCAACCATGTGAGTTCCTAAATGTTGTACCTTCATAAAATGTAACCATATTGCTACACTTAGAGGCACCTCTTCTCTTTTATACTCTGTAGCTTCTGCTGGATTTTGCTTCTAATCCCCTTGTGGAGGCTTCCATTTGTAGATGGGCATTTTATGGTTACACAACCAATCACATTGCTATAATCTTTTTATATGGACTATAAACTGAAGGGCTTATGAATAAATGGTTGTGGAATGAATCAGTCGAGTTTCCATTATTTCTTATGGGGAAATTTGCTTTGATATACAAGTGCTTTGGATTACAACCATGTTTCTGGAACGAATTATTCTTGCAATCCAAGGTTTTACTGTACTGTATAAGATATATATATATATATATATATATATATATATATATATATATATATATATATATTTATATCACAAAAGTGAGTACACCCCTCACATTTTTGTAAATATTTTATTCTTTTCATGTGACAACACAGAAGAAATGACACTTTGCTACAATGTAAAGTAGTGAGTGTACAGCTTGTATAACAGTGTCAATTTGCTGTCCCCTCAAAATAATTCAACACACAGCCATTAAAGTCTAAACCTCTGGCAACAAAAGTGAGTACACCCCTAACTGAAAATGTCCAAATTGGGCCCAATTAGCCATTTTCCCTCCACCGTGTCATGTGACTCGTTAGTGTTACAAGGTCTCAGGTGTGAATGAGGAGCAGGTGTGTTAAATTTGGTGTTGTCGCTCTCACTCTTTCATGCTGGTCACTGGAAGGTCAACATGGCACCTCATGGCAAAGAACTCTGAGGATCTGAAAAAAAGAATTGTCACTCTACATAAAGATGGCCTAGGCTATAAGAAGATTGCCAAGACCCTGAAACTGAGCTGTAGCATGGTGGCCAAGACCATATATAGGTTTAACAGGACAGATTCCACTCAGAACAGACCTCGCCATGTTCTAACAAAGAAGTTGAGTGCACATGCTCATCTTACTTAGACCCCCAATTCTATCAAATGATCCCACACATATTTAAAAAATAAGCGAATGGGATTTTCACCAAGAATTCACTGGTGGTGAATCAATACCAGTCATTTAAAATACCTGGGGTGAACGTTTTCTGAATGTTTGATTAATGCTTTATAAATGTGCCCAAAATGTGCAATATGTAAAGCACTTTTGGCACTATATACTATATGAATGCTATGTAATAATATTAATAAGAGTAATAATAATACTTAATAATATTATGTTATGTTATGTTATCATTTAATATAATAATCATATAGGAAATGTTGTAGGAATTTATAAGTATAATATGTCAATAGATCGATGCACATTAATGTTCTACTTGGAGTCTAGTTGTGCAATGACACATGTAAACAATAGATGACCTTAGAACAGCATATTTTATATTCTTTATACTTTTTATTGTAGTTGTGCTCTTTGAACACTAGAGGGCCTCAGTCTGCTTATTCATATTACACCCACCCCCTATATTGGTTACTACATATTGACCTCCTTCACATTGCATTGGATGGAAAATGTAAATTCTTAGATTATGAATACATGAATTTCATTTTATTTATGAGACAAAACAATTACAGCATTCTGTATTGAGAAAGAGAAATGGTGGACAATTTTAGTGGCCAACGTGCCATAGTAATATTTTCATCATATCAGAGAGAATAAATAAGAGATAACAGAAAGATCTTATATATTCAAACAATGTTTCTTGCCCATATATCAATAGCTTCAATTGTGAGTAAAACAGAGATAATAAAAATACCAAGAAACACTTTACATAATTTATTTTCCATATTTTAGTTATTGTATTAAATGTAGAAATGTTTACAGTGGCCACTAGAGGGAGCTCTAAGCCTCAGTTTATGAGTCTATGGATCTCTTTGCCATGGTGGCTGAAGGGAACTGTAGTCTTACCATTTGCAGATCCCTGTGAATGGGTTACACCACTGTGAGGGCAGACCCATACACTCTGCGCCAAATTCAATACAAAGCAGAAACACCCTGTGATTCAGGTATTTGATGGTGGGGGGGGGGATAGGGGAATGCAACCATGTCTCATGTTAAACCATAAACGCCACCATAATGATTAGCTTATTGAGTTAGAGTGCATGCAAAGTTATCCAAAGATGGCACTGGGACCCCAGGACACAGCTCAGAACACATCACCATGACCCACCCACCGTCCTGCCTCAGGCCCATGCATTAACTGGTTGATCCCTCGCAGACCCCATCCACCTACCAGAGTGGCCCACACAAACACCAAGTGTAGACAGCTTCCAGCTTTTCCATGTAGCTGCTGATTCTTCTACCTTCCCCACCTACCCTGTTTTGCTGGAAGCCAGAGCAGCCTGTGTAAATTTCTCTTCTCATGCGGGCTGTGCTGTGGCTCTGTGTGAGACTTTTCCTTTGCTTACTCCTCCCTTCCTGGCAGCAGAGCATAGTACCAATCAGGGAGCAGGAGAGCTAGCCAAGCAAGACTCATAGACTGTAGCACACAGAGCTTGGGATCATGTGAGATGTATTCCAAAACTGCATCTCTATAATGCAGGAATTGACTTTCTGAACTACAAATCCAGGTAGTCCCTGACCCTGAGACTCAGGAGGAGCTGGAGGAGGATTTACAGTACACTGCCTGGGAAAGTTCTAGGCCAGTGATGGCAAACCTTGGCCCCCCAGATGTTCTGGAACTGCATTTGCCATGCTGCTCAACTACACTGCAGAGTGCATGAGCATCATGGGAAATGTAGTTCCAAAACATCTGGGGTGCCAAGGTTCGCCATCACTGCTCTAGACTTTGACTGTCTAAGCAAGGAAGAGAGAGGACCTCTGCATACCAGGACCCCGGGGAGTCTGGCCCGGAGTTAACTGGGTTCTGTGACTGGGGGGTGAGAACACTGGTGGCTTCACCACATTGGATGCGCCAGCAACACCCGTGCCGCTGCTAAAGAAAAGTTTAAGCATCCTTCCACCACCCGCAACTACCGCTGTTCACTGGAGGCTTCGGGAGAGACTGAGGGGGCCCTTCCATTTTGGACACCTACAGCTGCACCCTGATGACTGGTGAGAGGGTTTTTAGCCCTTTTGGCTATGAACAGGACACCAAGTACTTCCAGCTCTTAATGCATTTATGCCACACCTACACCGCACCCCTACCAACTCCATACCAGCGCTATACTGAACTACCGCTATATCTGATGCACCTTTACCCAGTACTTGTGCCACATTTACATTACATCAGTAAAAAAGGCTATACCACCCTGATAGGAAACCTTAACTGCATGCAGGTTCTTTAGGACTGTCGCTAAGTGCACCAACACTTCTTAGAAGGCCCCAACATATAGCCGGCAGAAGAAACAACTCAAGAACTGACCCTGTCACGTAACCTGCGTGCAATCTCCTGCTCTCTCCCTATAACCTTTCTTGACCTCTCAACTACTGACAGTGCTTACCAGACGGTTTTAGACCTAGCATAGCCACCGTTAGTGCACTCCGGCAGTATAGCTACAGCGGTTTATAGTTCTTGTATATTACTGCTCACTGCTGCACATCAGGTGGTGTTGGTGGTGTAGTGTTGTTACTGTTTATGCTGTTCTGGACTGCAAGCATCACCTTTAAACTAAGTGAATAAATATCATTATTATTTATTTCAACTTTTGTCTCTACTTGCCTTTACCAACTTTATTTTGTGACAAAATATCAAGTTTGTTTTTACCAGTTGGTCAGCGTTCTTTAAATCTAGCATTATAGTTGGGTACTGGTGTGTCAGAGTTCCTCTATGAAATGATGTGTTTGAGAACTAGTATGTCAGAGGGGCTGAGGTCGGCCCAGTGACTAGTTGGTCCCTTCCAAACCCAACCCACTTACCAGAGTGCCCCTCCCAACCCCCCACCTCTAATTAAGCAAGGGCCGCCCACTTACAGCCCTCAATCACCATAATGAATGCCATTTTAGGTTAGTGTGCATGCAAAGTAACTTAAGTTTGACACTGGGACCCCAGAACACACCACCACCAGCACTGAGGTCCAAGATCAAGGACACTTGGTGTCTATGTATATGCTGTAGTTAACAATATTTTTGCATTGTGTGTATAAAATCTCCTTATTGCACTTTGGACCAGCTATTTAGATAAGAGATTAATAGTTTATGAATTCATGAAATTACTCTGAGCAGTGATTGCATGTTTCAAATAATTTCATACATTATTTGTTTCCAGGGGAACATAAAATAGATGATACATTGTAGTAAGTTGTCGCTGACCCTTGAGACCATAAAGTCTCTGCTCAGTAAAATCACACAGCTGCAGGTATGAAAATTGTATGTACAAAAAAAAAAAAAAAAAAAATGCACACATATTATATCTTGTCATGTGACAACACTGAAGAAGTGACACTTTGCTACAAGTGTAAAATAACTCAACATACAGCCATTAATGTCTAAACCGCTGGCAACAAAAGTGAAAATGTCCAAATTGGAACCAATTAGCGATTTCCCCTCCCCGGGGTCATGTGACTCGTTAGTGTTACAAGGTCTCACGTGTGAAAGGGGAGGAGGTGTGTTAAATTTGGTGTTCAACACGGCACCTCATGGCAAAGAACTCTGAGGATCTGAAAAAAAATAATTGTCACTCTACATAAAGATGGCCTAGGCTATAAGAAGATTGCCAAGACCCTGAAACTGAGCTGCAGCACGGGGGCCAAGACCATACAGAGGTTTAACAGGACAGGTTCCACTCAGAACAGACCTCGCCATGGTCGACCAAAGAAGTTGAGCGTGATATCCAGAGGTTGTCTTTGGGAAATAGACGTATGAGTGCTGCCAGCATTGCTGCAGAGGTTGAAGGGGTGGGGGGTCAGCCTATCAGTGCTCAGACCATACGCCGCACACTGCACCAAATGAATCTGCATGGCTGTCGTCCCAGAAGGAAGCCTCTTCTAAAGATGATGCACAAGAAAGCACGCAAACCGTTTGCTGAAGACAAGCAGACTAAGGACATGGATTACTGGAACCATGTCCTGTGGTTGGATGAGACAAAGGTAAAATTATTTGGTTCAGATGGTGTCAAGCATGTGTGGTGGCAACCAGGTGAGGAGTACAAAGACAAGTGTGTCTTGCCTACAGTTAAGCATGGTGGTGGGAGTGTCATGGTCGTGGCTGCATTTGTTTTATTTTTACAGGCTTTTTTTTTCCCTTTAGTTTTACCTGGTTTTACCTAGTGCTCTTGCCTGAGACAATTACACACTATAGAGGGATATGCTTTGTTCATATTTCATGTTTGAGGGGTACAACCACTTTAAGAAAAATATTGTGAAAGATGGGTGAATAATTGTCATATTTGTCCAACAAGTTTTATATAAACAGACTGCAGACTGTGGAGTTAAACCTCAATTTAAAAAAAATGAGTGTCCAAAGGACAGAAAGATACATAGTTATATAGAGGTCTCATTTATGTATCTATGAAACATCGCTGCAACATTTTATCTATCTGTCCTTTGAAGCTCTTTTTGCACTTATGACCTCTGACATGATTTGGCGGGATATGCACACCAATCACGTGGCTGGTAATTTTATTTTAGTACCACCATTGCGCTCATAAAAGTCTTCAATCTGTACTTTCTGGATACACCAAGGGAAATAAAAGAAATTATATGCATGTTTCTGAAGTCTCCCTCAGATCAATAAATTAGATCTATAACCTGATATGTGTTAGAATTAAAGTGATTTAAACCTCAGACATGAAGCATATCCCTCTATAGTGTGTACTTGTCTCATTCCAGAGCACTAAGTGTTGTTTCTGTCTGCTCCCTGGTTCCTATATTCTCTGCATGAGTCACTTCTGACAGGGGAGCGAACGCCAGAGCTCCAGCAAACAGCCTATGATTGAAAGCCTCAGCTCTGTCCCTGTGTCCAGGGGAAGGGGGTTCCTTTACTCCAATCAACTCTCAGTGGTCCCCTCATTGAGCTGTGCAGTGTGTCATTTCAGCTTTCCACCCCCTGTTGTCTGACAGCTCAGATAAGAGACAAGGAGAAGGAGGCTGAGGAGAAGGAGAAGGAGGAGAAGGAGGAGAAGAAGAAGAGAAGGAGGAGGAGAAGGAGAAGGGAAATGAGAAGGAGAAGGAGAAGGAGAAGGAGAAGAAGGTGAAGGAGGAGAAGGAGAAGATGAAGAAGGATGAGAATGTGAAGGAGAAGGAGGAGAATGAGAAGGAGTAGAAGGAGGAGAAGGAGGAGAAGGTGAAGATACAGGAGAAGGAAGAGAAGGTTAAGATGAAAGAGAAGGAGGAGGAGGAGGAGGAGGAGGAGGAGGAGGAGGAGAAGGAGGAGAATGAGGAGAAGGAGAAGAATAAAAAGGAGGAAGAGAAGGAGAAGGAAAATGAGGAGACGGAGGGGAAGGAGAAGGAAGAGGAGGAAGAGAAGAAGGAAAAAGGAAGGGAAGGAGGAGGAGAAGGAAGAGAAGGAGAAGGAATGTGAGGAGAAGGAGGGGGAGGAGGATGAGAAGGAATAGAAGGAGAAGGAAAATGAGGAGAAGGAGGAGAAGGGGAAGGAGGAGAAGGAAGAGAATGAGAAGGAATGTGAGGGGGAGGAGGATGAGAATGAAGAGAAGGAGAAGGAAAATGAGGAGAAGGAGGAGAAGGGGAAGGAGGAGAAGGAAGAGAAGGAGAAGGAGAAGGAGGAGAAGAAGGGTTAAGGGAAAATAGGGAAAGGGGGGGGGGGGGGAGAAAGGGATAGGGGAAAAGAATAGAGATCTACAGATAAATAGACACAACTTATGTAGGAGGATCACTTTCATCTCTGTTTCTCACCTGAAGCCAGTCACTTCACTGGGTATATGTAAGGGTTTACAACCACTTTAAACCAGAAGCTTGTAATTCTAATGCCGCGTACACACGATCAGACTATCCGGCGGACTTCGCCGGATTCCGCCCATGTGTGGGCTCCGGTGGACTTTTTTTCCTCAAAAGTCCGGCGGACTTATGCCGCGTACACACGATCAAACAGTCCGGCAAACTCAAGTCCGCCAAACAATCCCCCCGTGTGTAGCCTCCGGCATACTTTTTTGACCTGAAAGTACGGCGGACTTAGAATGCCGTGTTGCACTCCAATCTTCCCGCCGGACTCGCATTTCGGCGGACAATCCGGCCGTGTGTGCGCCAGTCCGCCGTACTTTTGAAATGAGCGGACTTTTCCCGCCCGGAGAAAAGTCCGCTCATTTCGAGCGGGTCTCCAGGTAGGCGGGGCCCGCGAAGGAGACATCGCTGGCCCCGCCGCCTGGTATGGACTTAAAGGGGAACCCCAACGCCGAAAAAAATCAAGGGGGGACAAGGGGCGGTGTCACATGGCTTTATGTCACATGGGTTGGTGTCACATGGCTTTATGTCACATGGGTTGGTGTCACATGGTGACCCCGCCCCCTTACAGTCCGGAGGATGCTGGGACTGTCGCCATGTGACATCAACCCATGTGACCAACCCATGTGACATAAACCCATGTGACACCGCCCCTTGTCCCTATATAAGTGGCAGCGCAGCGCGTCCCTGGCATTGCGGCCGGAGAGATCGTCGAGTCAACATCTCCTGGAGAAGAAGAAGAAGAAGAACGGCAGGCGGCGTCAGCGACAGAAGACCGGGCCACCGCCTGTAAAAGAGCTATAAGAAGGCGCGGTGGCCCGGCAGAAGAACCGAAGAGGGGGACAAGACCCCCAAAGTCGGAAGAAGAGGCCGTGGCGACGAAGAAGAATGCCGGGCTCCTCCGCTAGTAAAAGAGCTACAAGAAGATAGCGGAGGAGTCCGGCGAGAAGACCCCCGAAGACGGAAGACCCCCAGAGCTGTGCAATAAATTATTTTATCTTGTGTGTTGTGTTTTTGTTTTGTACTTTATTTTACAGGTGAATGGGTAGGGGTACATTGTACCCCATACTCATTCACATAGGGTGGGGAGCCGGTATCCGGGGGCCCCCTTATTAAAGGGGGTTCCCGGATTCCGATAAGCCCCCCGCCCGCAGACCCCGACAACCAACGGCCAGGGTTGTCGGGAAGATGCCCTTGTCCTCATCAACATGGGGACAAGGTGCTTTGGGGTGGGGGGGGCCGTGCGGCCCCCCCTTCCCCAAGGCACCCCCCATGTTGAGGGCACGCGGCCTGGTACGGCTCAGGAGGGGGGGGGGGCGCTCGCTCGCCCCCCTTTCCTGGCTGGCTGGGTAGCGTGCTCGGACAAGGGTCTGTTGTGGACTTTGGGGGGGACCCCCACGCAGATTTTTTTTCGGCGTTGGGGTTCCCCTTTAAATCCATACCAGGCAGCGGGGCCAGCGACGTCTCCTTCGCGGGCCCCGCCTACCTGGAGACGCGCTCGAAATGAGCGGACTTTCCTCCGCGTGTGTGGGCGAGTCCGTTCATTTTAAAAGTAGGGCGGATAGTACGGCGGACTTATACGCCGTATTAGTCCGCTGAAAAAGTGGCGTGTGTGGGCAAGTAGCCCGTTCGGAAAGTCAGACGGACGGTCTGGCGGGAAGCCCGCCAGACTAAGTACGTCGGACATACCGCTACGTGTGTACGCGGCTTTAGAAAGTAGTTTTGACTCAAAAATTGTCCGCCAGACTGCGAGTCCGGCGGACAATCCAGCCGTGTGTGTGCTAGTCCGCCGTACATTTGAAATGAACAGACTTTTCCACACAGAGAAAAGTCAGTTCATTTTGAACTTGGCTTCAGGTAGACGGGACTAGCGCAGGAGGTCAATGTCATCGCCTCCATGGGCGAGATTGACACGTCGCTGGTCCCGTCACCTGGTATGGACTTAAAGGGGAAGCCCTACGCCGAAAAAACGGCGTGGGGGTCCCCCCCTAGGTCCATATCAGACCCTTATCGAGCACACTACCCGGCCAGTCAGGAAAGGTGGTGGGGATGAGCGAGTGCTCCTCTGGGACTGTGACATCATAATGGGCAGGGACATCACCCGGTGACCCCGCCCATTGTCCCTATATAAGTCGCCGTGCAACACATCCCTGTCATTACGGCCAGAGGCAGCGACTAGTCAACATCTCTAGGAAGAAGAACAGAAGAACAGGAGGTGGTGACAGAAGACCGGGCCACCACCAGTAAAAGAGCTGGAAGAAGGAGCGGAGGCCCGGCAAGAAGAACCGAAGAGGGGGACAAGACCCCCGAAGTCGGAAGAAGATTCCCGGGTGGCGGCGGCGACGAAGAAGAAAGCCGGGCTCCTCCGCTAGTGAAAGAGCTAGTAAAAGAGCAGAAGATAGCGGAGGAGTCCGGCGAGAAGACCCCCCAAGACGTTAGAAGACCACCGGAGCTGTGCAATAAATCATTTTAAAAACATGTGTTGTGTTTTATTTTTACACTTTTTTTTCACAGGTGAATGGGTAGGGGTACATGGTACCCCAATACTCATTCACATAGGGTGGGGGGCCGGGATCTGGGGGCCCCCTTATTAAAGGGGGCTCCCGGATTCCGATAAGCCCCCCACCCGCAGACCCCGACAACCAATGGCCAGGGTTGTCGGGAAGAGGCCCTTGTCCTCATCAACATGGGGACAAGGTGCTTTGGGGTGGGGGGCCGCAGGGCCCCCCTTCCCCAAAGCACCCCTCCCAGGTTGAGGGCACGCAGCCTGGTATGGCTCAGGAGAATCATATGCAAAGCCTGTGAACACCCCTATCCACTACCTTTGCAGTTTAAGGAGGTGGTGGGGTGGTTCTGACACAACAATGCTTTTATTGCCCTCCAACCACAAGTCTAAATGAGCCCTAAACTGGTTATAGTCAAGCTGTGTAGTGATCTGACTACTTATAGTTTTTGGTTGTGTTTGTATTGTTGTATACAAAACAGAACTAGACCTGCAGTCACAATCCCTTTTCCAGCATGTACAAACTTGTGACTATTTTTATCTGTATTTGGCTTTTCATTACATATTTACGCTCAGAAGGTCACCAGACTATGAAGCAAACTTTTTATTGTCACTTATCTATTGTGAAACTCCATGCAGACGGATGTCTGAGGATTTGCAGGGAAGACTTCTGCAACCTTATCTTAAAGGGAATGTACCAAAAGTAATGAATAAGATGCCATGGCAGACCTCTCCTTACATGAATTCTGGTGTCCTGGCACTGCCCTGTAAAGTTGAACTCCAGGCACAGCAGGGCTCAGACTGGAGCACAGAGAAGCAGTTCATGGAGCACACTGATGAGGGTTTTTTTACTTCAATAAATACTGTGTTTTATTTATTGTTCTATTTTTCACCTTTTATTTCCATCATGGGGGGTTTTTATCCAGTCAGTGGAGATCGGATCCAGACCCCCCCATTCAGCTCTGCAGCAACAGATCACTTGTAAAAGTGATTTATTCCTTTCTGCAGCCATCAGCCATCAGCCATCAGCCAGCAATAGATCTCTATATAGCAATGAGCTACTACTGCAGGAGGAGGCTTGATCCGCAGCTGTGCCAGTGCTTCTGCCACATAGTGCCCATGGGTGCCGATAATTTTAGGTCAGTTTTAAAATATCACTGGGACAAACAACCACTGGGACAAACAACCACTGTCTCTCTGGAATTTAAAAAATGGCACCTGGGACGCACTTTTACCGCTTATTGTAAATTTTTTTAGATAGCACTTCTAAGCCCTTGTACACACGGTCGGAGATTCCGACGGAATGTGTTCGATCGGACCCTTTTGTCGGATAATCCGACTGTGTGTGGTCTTCATCAGACTGTTTCCGTCGGAGTATCCGACGGACCAAGTATTCCAACTTGTCGGTAAAGTTTTCCGACAACATGATCCAATCGGACCTTGTCCGATCATGTGTAGAGAATTCCGATCGGACAAAGTGCCACGCTTACTCAGATCAAATTCCTACACCAAAGCTATTGGCTACTAGCCTGAACGTAGTCCCGTCGTAACGAAATAACGTCATCACGTTAAGTACAATCGGATTTTCCGACAACTTTGTCCGACCGTGTGCATGCAACAGTTTCGCACAAAATCTGTCGGACAAAATCCGAAGGATTTGGTTGTCGGAATGTCCGACCGTGTGTACAAGGGCTAACAGAAGAGCTATCAGCAGCCATTACCTTTATCACAGGGCTCGGCTCACTCCCATCCTCCACAACAATGACTTTAGCTCTGCCTTTCCTTTCGTTGTCACGAATGCCATTGGCGACCTGTGAGGCTTTGAGGCGCTCATACTTGTTGCATTTTTCACCGCACCATTGGTATACTTCCTGCAAAAAAACAAAAACGAGAACCAAAAGACCGTTAGGGCTACAAAGGCTCTCTACTTAAAGATAATACTTTTTCAACACGCTGATCCTGATTTACTAAGGGAGTTGAGCATGTTCACTTTTAAAGTGAATTTTTACTTTGCAAAGCAATTTTTTTGCATATCTGAATAAGGTAAATAAAACATTTTTTTTCATATCTGAATGAGGTAAAAAAAATAGAAAATTTAAGTTGCAAAGAACACCCAATTATATGCAAGGAAAATTAAAAAAAGAGGATTTTTGCATGGACACGATCAATTAATTAGACATGTGCAGAATGAAAAAAATTGTTTCGTTTCAGATCAATTTGTTAATTTACTAATTTTGTTTAGTTGCATTCATAACAAAATTAGGTTTGTTTGTTTATTCATTTTCGGGCAGATTAAAATTTTTCCAATGGATTCAAAGTATTTAAATCAAATCTATGCAAATTCATTGTGAAGAAAAGCTGGTTCTATTCTATTTGAAATCCGAATTTCAGAAGATGGTTATATACTTTCTATTTTATTTTTTCTATTCTAATCTATTCTATTCTTTTCTATTCTATTCTTTTATTTTCTATTTTATTCTTTTTATTTTTTTATTTTCTGTTCCATTCTATTCTATTCTGTTATGTTTTAATCTATTCTAGTCTATTCTGCTTTTTATTTAGAATTCTTTTCAAAATTTGGAAGACAGTTTTTTTTTTATTCTATTCTATTCTATTAAAATATATTCAATTTTTTTCTATTCTATTCTTTTCTACTCTATTCCATTATTTTATATTCTATTATTTTATTTTTTATTCTATTCTGTTTTATTATATTCCATTTTGTTTTTTAATTTGAATTTTAAAAGACAGCTATATTGTAACGCTAATACACATATTGAAGGAAATCATCAATAGTCAGAAATATATATATATCTCGAATTTTGTTTTATTTTGAAATTCTAATCGAATTTGATTCAAATTTTTGCAATGGATTCAAGTCAAGTTCAAGTCAAATCTATGCAAATTAGTTGTGAAGAATAGCTGGTTCTATTCTATTTGAAATACGAATTTCAGAAGATGGTTATATACTTTCTATTTTATTTTATTCTATTTTATTTTTTTCTATTCTAATCTATGCTATTCTTTTCTATTCTTTTACTTTCTATTTTATTCTTTTTATTTTATTTCTTAATTTTTTTGTTCCATTCGATTCGATTCGGTTCTGTTTTACGCTATTCTAATCTATTCTGTTTTAATTTTTAAAATTCTTTTCAAAATTTGGAAGGCAATTACATTCTTTTTATTCGATTCTAATCTATTAAAATATATATTTTTTTCTATTCTATTCTTTTCTACTATATTCCATTATTTATATTCTATTCTTTTATTTTTATTCTATTCTGTTTTATTCTATTTAATTTTTTTTCGAAATCTAAATTTTAAAAGACAGTTATATTCTAACACTAATTAATACACATAGGGGGTTATTTACGAAAGGCAAATCTACTTTACACTACAAGTGCAAACTGCAAGTGCAAAGTGCACTTGAAATTGCACTTGGAAGTGCATTCGCTCTAAATCTAAGGGGTAGATCTGAAATGAGGGGAAGCTCTGCTGATTTTATCATACAATCATGTGCAAACTAAAATGCTGTTTTTTATTTTCCTTGCATGTCCCCCTCGGATCTACAGCGACTGCACTTCAAAGTGGAGGGTGGCACAGTGGTGTAGTGGGTAGCACTTTCGCCTAGCAGTAAGAAGGGTCGCTGGTTTAAATCCCAACCACAACACTACCTGCCTGGAGTTTTCATGTTCTCCCTGTGCCTGCGTGGGTTTCCTCCGGGTACTCTGGTTTCCTCCCACACTCCAAAGACATGCTGGTAGGTTAATTGGATCCTGTCTAAATTGTCCCTAGTATGTATGAATGAGAGTTAGGGACCTTAGATTGTAAGCTCCATGAGGGTAGGGACTGATGTGAATGTACAATGTATATGTAAAAGCGCTGCCAAAATTGATGGTGCTATATAAGTACCTGAAATAAATAAATAAGTGCAATTTCAAGTACACTTTGCACTTAGTGCAAAGTGGATTTGCCTTTCGTAAATAACCCCCATAGTCTCTGAAGGAAATCATCAATAGTCAGCAATATGTTTATATCTCGAATTTGATTTCATTCTCAAACTCTAATCGGATTTGATTCAAATTTCGGACACAATTTTGTTTCATTATTTTGCATTCGTTAAAATTCATTGCTATTGTATTTCGGAAATTGAGCTATCTCTAAGTCTCAGAATTACAAAAATTTCATCCGAATTTTGATTCAAAACGAAACGAACTGCACAAGCCTGACTGAAGTCAGCACAACTTCACCTCATTAACCAAGCTAAGTGTAATTTCTCTTTGCACTTAGCTTAGAGCAGGCTTTCTCAACCTTTTCAACACAGAGGAACCCTGAAAATAATTCTCCGGTCTCTGAGGGGAACCCCTGATAAAAATTCAAAATCTACAACTCATGATACATTAGTGTGATGGTCAGTGGGAAGAATGGTCCTTACACTTGTGGTCATTGGACAGAATTACCCCCTTACAGAGAGCTAAAAAGATTAATGGTGTCCTTGAGAACTTACCTGAGAGGCAGAAACTGCTCAAGGAACCCCTAGCAACCTCTGGAGGAACCCAAGGGTTCCACTGAACCCTGGTTGGGTAATCCTGGCTTAGAGAATGAGTTTATACTGAGCAGGAGTCAATTATCCAATTATTTGCAAGCATTGTTCTTTTTTTTTTTTTTCCTTGCAAGTAAATGGGTATTCTTTCAAGGGAATTTTAAAGGGGATTTTCACTTTGTTTCACTAAGGCAAGTGAAAATTCTTCAAAAGTGAATATAGTAAATCAACCCAAGAATCTTTTGTAATTGATCCAGGGAGACAGGGCATATGGCTTTCACTGCCCAGTGACTCAGGAAACAATAGAGGAACAATGTTCCTCCTGACTCCCTCTGCGTTGCCCCTGTGGTTGAGTCTCAGGGATCTCTCACTCCAGTCTATACTCACTAATGACTTTGGATAATTGGATGACTCCTTCCAATATCTTCCAGACATCTCTCCTGTGGTACCAGATCCCCAAGGTGACAGTCCCTCAGTCAGCTCCAGTGAAAATCAGTAGAATAAGCCCCCCCAACTAAGCTAGCAGGGACCTCAATGAGCAGCAGACACATGGCAGGCCTGCCCAGAAAGGCAGCAGCCCTTTCAGGCTGGGATCTCCTCCTTTAGAACAAGAACCAGTTTTTTTATGCTCCCTCCCAGCCACCATCTGGGCATCTCTCCCCATGGATTGGCCAGGGCTGCATAAATATTCAACTGCTGATTTGGCTCTCACAGTCCACTATCTTCCTTTACATACAGAAATCGGGAAGCAGTTAACCCTGAAACACAGAACAGTCCAAAATAATCAAATGTGGCTCAGTTGATTACAGCTAACCAGTAACTAAATTTATCAAACCTAGCACCTATCTAGGAGGGTGCTACATTTGCATTCAGTCTTCTGCTGTATACAATACAAAATGTAGAGAGCAATATGAATGCTAGACATGTGTGTGACGTAAAAATGTGCTTCATTTAGTTTCTTTTGATTCATTAATCTAAATATTTCGTTTAGTTCAATTCGGTTGATTCGTTCAATTCGTATTCGCAAATTTTCTAATTTTCTTCAGATTTACTGACTTTTTCGATTTTGAAATGTTCAAATCAATAAATGTTCAAAAAGGAAAATGATTCGAATGCAGCAAAGTGAAAAAACAAAAGGAAAATCTTCATCATATGATTACAATGGCTCTTTAAATCACCTTTGGCTTAACAAAAACAGCATTTTTTAGAAATGGTACTCTAACACACACAGTTTTTGATTTTAGCATTATGTGCAGTTAGAATTAGACTGGAGTTCAATGTAAAATTCGGAAGAATTTTGTTACGTTATTCAGGGCATTCAGTAAAATTTGTTTATATTCTAATTCGGGTATTCGGATATATCCGAATAATGAAAAATTTGTCTGAATATTAATTTGGAACGAAATGAACCGCACTAGTCTAATGAACTGGGACTAAGAACAAAGAAGACATTTGCTTCACATACTTGTTTAAGGTTAACTTAAAGATACTAAATATATATTAGCAGGCATAACCCTTCCATGGCCTTCAAATGAAGATATGCAGGAATAAGGAAATTGTAAAAGTTTTCTTGGGTAAAAGCTTGCAATTATGCAAATCAATCAACATATCTCTGATGCACGTAGTAAGAATCTAGAGTGATCCTATGCAAATAACTTTGTCCTCAATAAAGGAAAGTAAAGCATGAAAATTCCTCCATGTGCACATTAATCATCAACAGTAGAGGTAAGTTTATTACTCTCATGCTTAGTGAAATGATATATTAGTGACAGACCGACCTTGTGACAGGACAGAGTAGAATGTGTAAGCTGAGTCAATACCACTCCTGGTCACCTCACATCAAGAACAGGAACATTTTACGTCTTACCACCAAACCAGATAATGGAGAGATACTTTCATATTCCTTGAATTGTAAAAGAGCCTTCTAATTCCTCTTGGCATCCTCACACCATCTTAGCCTTACATTTCTCTCTCTAGGTAAATTTAGTCAAACATGTCCACAGTTGGCCAGCAGAATGAGCCAACACAAAGAAAATGTTTTCACAATTTGTATGTGTAGCATGGCTCCCTTGGGGACGGCTGAGAATTACCTGCTCATCTGCACGGCCATGACCAGGTGAACCTTCCAACCCACCTGAAACTCTGGATTCAGACATCCTGTTAATAATATAGAGCAGGAGTCTCCAAACTTTTCAAACAAAGGGTCAGTCTACTGTCCTTCAGGCTTTAGGAGGGCCGGATTGTGGCCAGCGGGGGTAAAAAATGTCCCAAGCCCAACATCAGTGAGAACAAATATGGCCTCAGGGTTGGTGGTCAGTAGGAGGAGTAGTGCCCCATTATTGGTATTAGTAGGAGGAATAGTATCCCATCATTGGTATCAGTGGAAGACATAGTGCCCCAATGCTGGTGCCAGTGGCAGGAATAGTGCCCCAAGGGCATGTTTTACTTGAACCAAATAGGAAAAGGGTTATTTTACAAAGAGAGGAGTAAATCCGCTGAGCCGCGATAACAGCATCAACTCAGCAAACAGACTCCTCCCAAGGACACAACAATGCTTAAACAATGAATAATGCTATGTACACAAGGATGCACTATATTCAGATCCAAAGTCACCTTCTAGTGGATGTTCCAGTTAACTGCACAAGTGGCCACACCGTAATCTAGACAGCTTATTCTATTTTAATGATAGAGCTAATCTCATGCTGGTGTTCCTATGAGTACTGGCGGTAAAGTTCCAACGTGGCAGGCCTGTTGTTCTTCGCTAGCTAGTTGGAGCTCCAGTTGTAATCCATTTGGTTGCAGATGAAGGCAATGGATTCCAAGTGCTGAAGGCTTAAAGCATCTGAGTACAGTGTTCCAGCATTGCAGTAAAGTGTTCTTTGGTAGAGATGTGTGTGCACTGTGTTCTGTAATGGTGGTAGTGAATAGATAAAGATTGAGCAGCTTGTTCTCTCACCAACAACCCAAATCAATATGCCGTCTTCTAGACAGGAACACGAATGGCAATGCTCCGGCAACGGATGCTCCGTCTTGGCCTTCTGTAGTGACTTGCTCCACACATCCCCACCGATGGGTAGACTCTGTATATTATGCTAGTGACAGGATGTCCAACAGCAAGTTGCAGGATTAGGCCCCTCAGGCCTCACCTCTCTCTCTCTCTGTCACACAGAGAGGTCCGTCTTGTGTCAGGCCCAGGAGGAAGAAACCGTGCATGGACTTCTAAGCTCCTTTTATCATCCCTCCCAGCAACCTTCAGGCCATTGCAAGGATCCCTGTGATTTGTAGTCTTATGCCTTGTACACACGGTCGGACATTCCGACCACAAAATCTGTCAAATTTTTTTCCGACGGATTTTGTCCGAAACTGGTGTTGTATACACATGGTCGGACAAAGTTGTCGGAAAATCCAATTGTTCGGAACGAGGTGACGTTTGTAGCGTATGACGGGACTACGTAGAGGCTAGTAGCCAAATAGCTTTGGTCTCGTAATTTAATATGACCATGCGTGGCACTCGTCAGTCGGAATTCTCTACAAACTATCGGAAAAAGTCAGATCGGATTTTTTTTGTCGGAAAATTTTAGATCCTGCTCTCAAATTTTCTGATGGAAAAAGTCTGGTAGAGCCCACACACTATCGGATTTTCTGACAATATAATCTGATCTGACCTTTTCCATCTGAATTTTCGACCATATGTACAGGGCATTAGAGTACATGGATGCACAGCAGCATATTCAAAAAGGAAACGCCCCATAACGCTCTCCACCGGCACACAGATTTGAGGTCAGTGTTTGTACGAATAATCATGGGGACAAATAATGTTTAGAACACTGGAAGGTAGGAAGCTTTCTGATAACAGTCCATATCGCTACATATGTTTTGTTTAGGGAAATATGTGAAGTTTTCCTATTTATCCTGGTCATGCTATAGTTAGTATTCGTTGGCCACATTCAGCTGGACCTGTTATGTAATGTTGAAGATGTTTCATGACTTATCCAAGTGGCTTCTTCGATTAGATTTGGATGTCCAGAACAATCCCCGGCCATTTATAGCCATATGAGTTTGTAGGCAGATACAGTCACTTTTTTCCACTGCAGGTGGCACTCAACCGCAGTGGCATTGCAGAGGGAGAGAAAGTCAAGAGGAACATATTCCTCTAGGGCTTCCTGGGTCACTGGGGAAGTAATCCAGTTGGATGCTGCTCCCATGTGACTCTGGTCGCTATCTTGGGTCAGGCAGAGTCTATTTAAGACCTTGGCTCCTGGGCTTGGCACGCCTTTCTGTGAGTGGACAGGCACAGGTTACCTGTCTGTCAGGGAAAGGACGAGGAGGATCAGGATAGGGGAATGCTTTACTTCCTAGGAATCCTGCCCCGTTGGGCTCAGAATCGCCAAGCCACATTCCGCCCTCAGGTACAGATGCAGTCGGTGCATCATAACCTGCTCCACTCTTTGGCACAGAGCTGAGTGTTTCCAGCCAGAGCCTTCCCATCAGGCTGTTGTATCTTTGAGCTGATCGTTCAATACAGGTTTGCTAATTGTAACCAGACTTAGTTGGCTCTCTGCTGCCGCACCACACTGCAACGACCCGCAAGTTACTCAGTCACCTTGATCCAATTTCCATGGAATATGTCAAGGCAGATACTGGTTAGCGAAGAGCATAATGGGAAGTGTGAAAGTTTGTAAAACCATCCTGTTCTTTTGAAATTGTATTCTTATCAATTTTTACAGGTTTTAACAAAGAAATACGTATACAATGTAATTTCGAGATTGAAGAGTATAGTAGACCAATATAAAAGTAAAATATAGAGGCACCAGGTAAGTGTCAGCTAAAAAAAAAACACGAAGGGTCAATAAAATTCTAAGTATGGACCATAAGGTCTTCCAGCTAACAAAACCCAATAAACCATCTTGCTCTAAATACATAATCCAATTTCTTGGTATCGGGAAATCTGGGACATAATCCAAAACAAAGATGAATAAAACCTGTCCTAAGGTCCTGGTACCATGGTGACAGGGTAATTTCACAAACGTTTAACCCATTCCATCTTGGGCAGTCAACATCAGCCTTGAAACATTCCATGGTGATTGGATTAAGGTGACTGTCTCAAAGCACAATATTCCAAATGCACACATTTCTGAAGGTGGCTGTAAACGTAAGTGGGTGTAACCAGCACACTGTGTGGCTATAAATGCTGGGGTATGTTCCTGACACTTATTAGATCTGGGGAAGCAAATTGGTTAGAGTGGTTATTAACCTTAAACTATTAGATAAGCACCTGAGCAACCACAACATACAAGGATATACAATGTAATACTGACATATAATCACACTCATAGGTTGGACTTGATGGACTTGTGTCTTTTTTTTGTTTTTTGTAATTTAATCTTTTATTATCAATTTTATAAATGTACATACAAAAATCATAATATCAAATTTTAATATTAATAATTTATAAGTCATATGTCATTTAAAACCCCACTATCCCTCCCTTCTACCCCTTTTGATCTGTTGTCTTCATTTCCTTCTACCTTAGCCTATTTCTGTTCATTGCCTGGAAGTATTTTTCTGTCATTTTAAACATTCTCCATTTTCCCCAGATTGTCCTATAGTTTTCATTCCGTCCCTGCTCTGTGCTGCACAGATATACCATATTGTTCATATAATCTACTCTCTGTAACCACTTCTTGGCTTCAGAAATTTTTTAGGATTTTTATTAGGGAGGAACAAGAATTATTGCCAATGGGAAAGCTTTGTAATTCAAAAAAGCCAGTAAAAAATGGTATATCTCAAATATATGAAATATTAACAGAAATATAGGGGCAAGGGGCACTACCATTCGTTGAAAAATGGGAACAAGATATGGGTCAAAAATTAGACGAAAAGCAAATGATAAGTGCAGTATATAACTATGCATCTGATATAACCTCGATAGAGGTAAATTATAAGTGCATGGTACAGTGGCATTTGACACCAGAAAAAATACATAAAATCCAGCCATACACATCCCCACAATGTTGGAGAGAATGTAATCAACAAGGAACAATATTGCACATATGGTGGGAATGCCCAGAGATAAAGGATTACTGGCGGAGTATATTAGAACACATAATGTTCTAAGAGATAATAAGAGATAATAACTGGAGAGAGGATTCCCCAACATCCCTGGAACTGTTTGTTTCATGGAACAACTAAAACTCAACGCAGCAAAAGATTTGACTCCTAAAAAATGCCTGTGTGCTTGTGTCTTTTTTCAACCTCAGCTACTGTGACAGACCTATCCGGGACAAAGGCTTTTGGAGGGGACTGAATGCGGTTATGGACCCTGGCATTTGGGGGAACGGTGCTCTTTGCGAGCTGTATGCCTGGGGACCTCTGAGGTGGTGTTACTTGGATTCAGGTCCATGTCCCCCCCAAGACACACAGACTCTGGATATGTATTTGCCATATTAGCAATAGTGACTGAATCATACTGTTGGGACACATAGTGTTAGATGCTAATATCATCAACTCCAGCCACCTGTCTGTTGTGAAAATGAGTCTAGTCTGGCTTGTAAGAGTATTCCACACATTGTTGTTGTGCTAATTAACCCTGTGTTGATGTTTATGGTAATGTATATTGAATAGTCAGCCAGTGAGCTAGGAGACATAAAGTCTTACCCTGAAAAGTCTGGGTCAATGATTAGATAATTAGCTCATGCTAATTAGGTTAGGTTTTAGCCATCCTGCTGTATATATTTGTGTGAGATCTCAAATAAAAGATTATTCCTGATGTAGACTGGTGTTGTCTAGCTCTTGGGGGTTCCTATAGCTAGATCCATTAGACTTAGGAAGCGGTATACCGACGGACACTCAAGCGGAGTGTGGGAGATAGGATCCGTCACAGCTACTATGTAAAAAAGTCCAGCTGAATATGACTACTAGCTTGGGCTCAGACTCGCCAAGCCGCATTCCGCCCTCTGGTACAGATGCAGTCGGTGCATCATAAACTGCTCCACTCTTTGGCACAGAGCTGAGTGTTGTATCTTTGAGCTGATCCTTCAATACAAGTTTGCTAATTGTAACCAGACTTAGTGTGCTCTCTGCTGCCGCACCACACTGCAACGACCCGCAAGTTACTCAGTCACCTTGATCAAATTTCCATGGAATATGTCAAGGCAGATACTGGTTAGCAAAGAGGATAATGGGAAGTGTGAAAGTTTGTAAAACCATCCTGTTCTTTTGAAATTGTATTCTTATAAATTTTTACAGGTTTTAACTAGGGATGAACTTCGTGTTCGAGTCGAACATACGTTCGACTCGAACATCGGCTGTTCGCACGTTCGGCGAATACCGAACGTTATGGGCCATTCACGCCAAATTCGTGTGGCGCTCACGGCCCACAATGCACTGCGCCGTCGCAGTGCATTGCTGGCTCATGATTGGCCAAGCATGCACTGTGACCCCACATGCTTGGCCAATCACAGCGCCAGCAGCGAGGAGAGCCATGATCCTGCCTGTGGCCAATCATAGCTCAAGCTGTGTAGTACACGCCCCACACTATATAAGGCCGCCAGCGCGGCGGCCTTGTGTAGTGTGTTGGCGTCTGTAGGAGTTAGTGGGTGTTCTCTTGTACCTTCAATGCAGTATACACCATTCGTTATCGGCCGATTTAGCGTTCTTGCTCTTCTGTAATTGAGCTTTTAGCAATCTGCAGGAGTTTGTGGGTGTTGTCTGCGTGCCCTGACCGCAGTATACACCATTATATCCACCTATATAGCTAGCTATATTGCTCTTCTGTAATAGAGCTTTCAGTCAGTTGTAGGAGATTGTGCGTGTTGTCTGCGTGCCCTGACCGCACTATACACCATTATATCCACCTATATAGCTAGCTATATTGCTCTTCTGTAATAGAGCTTTCAGTCAGTTGTAGGAGATTGTGCGTGTTATCTGCGTGCCCTGACCGCACTATACACCATTATATCTACGATTTTTGATGCAATGCTTTGCAGCCGGGCTCATTCCTGCACTACAACTAGAGTATATGGGAGAGGTTGCAGTGTCGTGGCACCAGCACCAGTGCCTAAGGCCCAATTTTTCAGCCCCTGTTTAACAGGGGCATGTAATTACAATTCTTGATATAATATTTCACAGTAGGGCCCGTTCTTGTGCCCACTGAGAGTAACTGTGAGGACTCATAGTGTTGTGGCACCAGCACCACAACCACCAAAGGCCCAATTTTTCTACTACTGTTCAACAATGGCATGTAATTACAATTCTTGATATAATCGTTCACAGCAGGGCGCTCCAGCGCCCACCAAGAGTCACTTTCAGGGCTTACAATGTTGTGGCAACACCAACACCTTGTTCCGCCATTTCTGCAGAGCATATAGAGCAGGCCCCTACTTTCAAACATCCAACTTACAAACGTCTCCTACTTGCAAACGGAAGGAGACAACAGGAAGTGAGATGAAAAAAGACGGACGGCAAAACAAATTATACAGGGGTAATAATCCTTCCCTATGTTTTCCAAAAAGCTTAAAAATAGATTTTTTGACTGGAGCTACACTTTAAAAATGTACCAGTTCAAAATTACAAACAGATTCTACTTAACACAACAAACCTACACAGTCCCTGTCTTGTTTGCACCGCCTGTATACTGCTGTTCTGAGTATATAGGGCCTGGGGGCCCCACGTCTTTCCTTTTTTTAATATGGGTACGGTATTCCCCTTAATATCCGTACAAGACCCAAAGGGGCTGGTAATGGGCAGGGGTGGCTACCCATGCCATTTTTCTCAATGATTTTCATCCATATTGCCGGAACCAGATATTACATTAAAAATGCAAGCAGTTTTAAATGACTTTTTTTCCGTTAAATGTAATTTTTTGCAGGGACTGTTCTAAACACGGGAAACATGTGGCACTTCATAGGCATACTATAGACACCCCCCAGGCACAATATTTAAAGAAATATTTCACTTTTTTTCTCACTTTAATCGTCATTAAAATCAGTGGTCCCGCCAAAACGGCCATTTTTAAAACATTTAGGCATTGACCCATGTCCCCTGGGGCAGGAGCCAGGTCCCCAAACCATTTTTAGGACAGTATCTTGCATATTAGCCATTAAAATTAGCACTTTTTATTTCAAACTTTCGAGTCCCATAGACGTCAATGGGGTTCTAAAGTTCGTACGAATTTGCGGTCCGTTCGAAAGTTCTGATGCAAACCGAACCAGGGGGTGTTCGGCTCATCCCTAGTTTTAACAAAGAAATATGTGTACAATGTAATTTCGGGATTGAAGCGTATAGTAGACCAATATAAAAGTAAAATATAGAGGCATCAGGTTAGTGACAGCTAAAAAAAAAACACGAAGGGTCAATAAAATTCTAAGTATGGACCATAAGGTCTTCCAGCTAACAAAACCCAATAAATCATCTTGCTCTAAATACATAATCCAATTTCTTGGTATCAGGGAAATCTGGGACATAATCCAAACACAGATGAATGAAACCTGTCCTAGCGTCCTGGTACCATGGTGACAGGGTAATTTCACAAACGTTTAACCCATTCCATCTTGGGCTGAAGGAAGCTTTTAGACCACCTTTTAATACAGAGAACACCTGAATTCTCTTTTAAGTCTCAGAGAACATCTGACAATATTTAAAATTTCTACAGCTCAAGGTACATTAGTGTGGCGGTCAATAGAAAGAATGCCCCTTACACTGGTGGTCACTGGAAAGATTGTCCCTTTTACATTGGTGGTCATTGGAAAGAATGTCCACCTTATATGGTGGTCATTGGAAAGAATACCACCCTTGCATTGGCAGTCATTGAGAAAAATGCCCCCTTACATTGGGGCAGTAATTTTGAAGAATGCCCCCTGTACATTTTCGATCATTTGGAAGAATGCCCCCCTTGCATTGGCAGTCATTCTGAAGAATGCCCCCTTACATTGGTGGTCATTTGGAAAAATGTCCCACATACATTGCGGTCATTTAGGAGAATGCCCCCCTTAGATTGGCAGTCATTGGCAAGAATGCCCCTCTTACATTGGCAGTCATTGGAAAGAATGCCCACCTTATATTGGAGGTCATTTGGATGAATGTCCCCCGTACATTGACAGTCATTTGGAAGAATGTCACCCTTATATTGGCAGTCATTGGGAAGAATGCCACCCTTACATTGACAGTCATTGGGAAGAATGTCCCCCGTACATTTGGCGGTCATTGGGAAGAATGCCCCTATTACATTGGTGATCATTCAGAAGAATTTCCCCTGTATATTTTGGCGGTCAATTGGAAGAATGTCCCCCTTGCATTGGCGGTCATTGGGAAGTATTCCTTGCTTACATTGGTGGTCATTTAGAAGAATGTCCCCTGCACATTGATGTCATTGGAAGAATGCCCCCGCACATTGGTGGTCATTTAGAAGAAAGCCCCTCATACATTGGCAGTCATTTGGAAGAATGCCCCTCTTACATTGGGGGTCATTGGTAAAAATATCCCCCTTACATTGACAGTCATTGGGAAGAATGCCACCTAACATGGTGGTCATTGGGAAGAATGCACCCTTACATGGTGGTCATTGGGAAGAAAGTTCCCCCTTACAAGGTTGGTTATTGGAAACAATCTCCCCCCTTACATGGTGGTCATTGGGAAGAATCCCCCCCTTACATGGTGATCATTTGGAAAAATGTCCCCCTGTACATTGGTAGTCATTTGGAAGAATGCCCCCTTACATAGTGGTCATTTGGAAGAATGTCCCCCTTACATGGTGGTCATTGGGAAGAATGCCACCCTTGCCTCGGTGGTCATTGGGAGCAATGTCAATGAGCTAAAAAATATCATTGTGTGAATTGTTACATTTTGGAGAGCAAGAAATTGCTCAGTGCTCACTGAATCCCTAGCAACCGATAGAGGAAACCTAGGGTTCCACAGGACCCTGCTTAAGAAAGTCTGTTTTAAACTGTACAGAGCACAAAAGGGAAGTACTGCAAAAAGAATGTTGGCGCAGAGGTTTGCATCAAATAGAGCAAACCATTCATGTGTCATTCACAACTCATTACTCTGGCGTAAGCAGGGAAATCCAGGGGTTACATTAGCAGACAGTTTCTAGTCGAGTCATACACAATTTCTTTTTAAAGCTACTATTCAAGCAGAAGGAAATTGTACTAAGGGCAACAAAAATACACTCTAGAATAGAAACGTTTTATCTGATGAAGTATTTATACTCTTATGGAATCGCTTTTTGGTGCCCAAAAGGTGGAGCTACACTTTAAAACAGAAATTGAAAACTTTGGAATGATATTGAAATGTGTCACCTATCTCCATTTTAATTATTTTGATATTTCTGTCTACTCACAGCTCCAACATCGATGATAAAGCAGTCCCCCGTATTAAAGCTGGACCAACTGAATGGCACCTCTGTAGCTCGGACCACCCTGCGACCTTTAACATGTAGAAGTCTCTTAGCGGAAAGATCATTGGTGACCACATGGGTGAATCCAGAGGCCACCCCACCTGCCTGAGAAAAAAAATAACATTAGGGTATTTTACTCAATTATTTTCACAGTCATGAAGAATCTTCCTGCCCATTGGGTTTTATAAGCCAAACTCCACTAATTAAAGAATTGCAAAGATAAGCCAACAGTTCCATATTCACTCTTCTTTCTACATTTATTGAGTAATTAGCTAAGTGACTGCATATAGAGCTATCTTCTCCCAAATCCAAACTTTCTTGACGCGTTTCAAACTTTCTTGACGTGTTTCACCACTCCTTGTGAGCAAGCCAACAGTGGTGAAACCCTTCAAGGATGTTTGAATTTGGGTAAAGCTCTTCTAAACTATCCAAAAAAAAAAAGGGGTTTCAGTAGTACAGTAGTATAGTATGAATAATGCCAAAACTATTTTCATGGTTAAAGCATCTATAAATTATTTTGCCATCTGTATCCCATGGAAGAGATTTCCGAAGATCTCTGAAGTGAGAGAAATCTTTTAGACAGTTGTCTCTGAAACAGATGTCCTAATTGGAAGATCATAGTAGAGCAATAAAAAGAGCTGAACAATAGAGAGGCATAGACGCATCAGGTATATTGTAGTTGTCGAAAAAAAAAAAACAGAAGAACTGATGGAGGAACAATGACATTATTCTATTTTGGAGACAGCTCAACATTTTGCATTTAAAATACTTCATCACCTAAAATATTCTGTGTTGTTGGAGGACTCTGTTTCTTTCCATCTATAATAAAGCGGTGCATTATGGATAAGGAAGCCCAGGGACAGATCTCTTCTCAAAGCAGGCCCTTCCTGACCATGTCAACAGAAGCCCACTCAGAGCAAAATGATAGGTTCTCCTAAAACTAATCAACAACTTGGTTTTACGCACCTTCACAACGCTACATAGCTCTTTTATACCACCTGCACATCTTTCTATTGCAGTTGCTGCAAAATACCCAGTGCTGGCGAGCATGTGACTTCCATTCCTCATACAGCACTTGGGTTTTGCTGCCAATCGCTAGGTCTGAAAACTGCCAGATGGCCTGAAATCCAAAACTGCCATCTGTACATATGATGGATGGTGCAATGGAATAAGGAGCAGCATAAAAGTGCTGTAAAGGTGAATATAATTGGGCTGGGTGGACTTTAATGAGCATCTTCTTACTTTGCCCTGAAATGGAATTGTAACAGGGCCTCTTTAAGAATAGACTGGAAAATATGAACATGTGAAAAGGAACCAAAATCTCCACCTGCTGGATGGATATAAAAATATGATACATTTGCATGTAGTATATACTTTTTTAAAATGATATTATATATATATATATATATATATATATATATATATATATATATATTATTTTTATTTTATTTTATTTTTTTGTAAATAATAAATAAATATTATATATAAATATATATATATATATATATATATATATATATATATATATATATATATATATATATATATATATATATATATATATATATATAGATAGATAATGGACTGGATTGTCTATTAATTTATGTCATACCTGATATTTTATTCCATTTTTAAAGTAGCCAAGAAAAGTGTTGCTTTCATAACCTTGAAGTTCCCGATACTGGACTGCATATCCACCAAGATGGTCATCCATCTGTACCGTAAAAATGGCTGCTGCTGTGCTCTCATCCTGGGAGCATTCACTTCCTAAATTACATAATATCAATATTTGGGTCATTTAATATAATAGATTGATCAATCAACCAATGTGATTACATTTTTTTTACCAATGACAGATTCTTGTTGCTCTAAGCTAGGGCTGTTACTGATAAAAAAAATGTGTGTTCGATTAATCTTTTTTTTTTTCGATTAATCGACTAATTTCGATTAATTATAACGCACATACGGATCCAACTACTTTTAGCTGTTCTCCTTGCATTGGAACTCTGCATTAGTCAGTGGTAAATGTGGTATACACTATATACAATCACCCGACACTAGTTAGTTTCTACAATCCATGACTTAACTTCACAGTTCACACAAATACATTTTAAATTCAAACTGTAGCACTGATGTAAGTCATTTTTTCTCCACAGTAGCGTGACAATCCCTCCACCTCCGGTCTAACTAATCACTCTCACCTTATGGCATGGACCCCTGTGCAAACAGGTGGTCATGCAAGCGGGTATCAAAAGGTTTAACACGGACCATAAACTTCTCTCACATCTCCTTAGATCTCAGCAAGAACGCCAGGTCATGGGTAGAAAGAAAAGATCTAAGTGCTCACCGCTTAAGTATAAGATTTAATTTTTGTGTTCAAACACAAACTACTCACATAAGGATGATAAAAACACAGCATGAAAAGCTGAAAATCGTCTTAGTTCCGTAGGGCAGCAGCGGGTGACGTCATGCGTAGCTCCTACCCCGTACGCATTACGTTCAATCAGAACTTCGACGTCACCAGTGTCCAGAGGAGTCCAGTGACGTCGATGTCCGTGATGTTACCGGATCTCCAACGGAACTCACTGAGGCCGGCGGAGAGGTGAGTACCGATCAAAAGAATTTTGATCGATCCAAAAAAATTAACGATTAATCAAGGAATTAATCTTTAATTTCCACAGCCCTACTCTAATCAAAAGAAAAATGACGGTAAGTATTGATACAATTTTCAGTTTTTGAGATAATTGCATGAAGCCTGGAGAAGAGATCTACGACATCCTGAATGCCTGCATCTTTAGTCATTTAGGGGATCACTCAAACTCCAAACTTTCTGGAAGAGCATCATTGTGTAGATATATTGTGCACATTGCAAACAGGGACCACAGCATGTGCATTAAGTGTATACACTTAATGGACAGGGGTAAAAATAAATGAACTGTAATTATTAATGCCCCACTAATGGCTGCATTTAGTAAAACTACTTTCATTCAGCTTGGGCACGCTGTAACCAATGAACTGCGGAGTCCCAGCTCTACTATACCACATTGATCATAGTGGGTCATTCACGGTACTCCTCCATTCACAGACCATCTTGTGTTCTATCCATAAAATGTGAGGCTATCTATGATTGGAGGAGGGGAGAGTGTGATGTTGATCAGCAACTCCTACAATCACAGAATGCCATGCATTCTATGAAAAGAGCGCAAGAAGTTTTGTGAATGGAGTAGCTGAGCTTATAACATCTGTGTCAGAAGAACAGCGGTTACAGTGGTGGCCTGGCTAAATGAGAAAAAGAGTTTTACTAAATGCAGCAGCCAGTAATGAGACACCCAACAATACATGTAATTTATTTTTACATGGCAAATACTTTTTTTACCCATCCATCAGCTTCAAAAATAAAAACAGAAAAAAAGAAGGAAAACTAAAAAGACCAGGCTCAACGGCCCATTTGGTCTTTTTCTGCCGTCACTCTTCTACGATATTATACCATCACTATTTAGTTTAGGAATGTCCAACTCAAAAGAAGCATTATAATAAATCTTTCAGACCTGTTTTGTTTAAAATACCACTTAATGCATTGATTTACCCGCTTAAAACAAGGCTGCCTTGGCTGTATCGTCACCTGCTGACTTGGCACCATCCACAGGCAGCTCATCTCTTCAATAAGACACAGAAGTAGAATCTAGCATGATTTTACTTCCACTAATTGCAGTACAGAGGATGTTTTCCAGTCTTTTGAAGTGTAATAAGACAATGATGTTCCTAAGCCCTGTCTCTGTGAATAACTAACATTGACTGATGGAACATGGAAGACATGGGGAGGGTCTAGCCGGGACTAACTAACTAGCACTAAACAGGAGGGAAGGACAGAGGAAGATGCCAAAATCACATTTGTAAAACAAGTTGTAGTAGCCCAGAACTGCCACTACGTATCAGCAAGCAACAGAAATATAATCTTATAAAGTTCAATACAAGACATAAAAAATACAGAAAAGTGGGGCAGAACAAGTCCCCTTGCACAGGGGGATGGCTATATGCTGTGGTTCCCTCCTGGCAATTTGGAACGCTATGTGTTCAGGGATAAATGCTCAGAAGGCAGAAGGCCTGCATACCGGGCATTTGTCCCTGAATGCATAAGGCCCTAGACATGGGTACCCAAGTTCAGCCCCATTCAGCCTTAGCCTGCCATAGGCTTTGACAGACTGTAGGCAGCATGGCTGGATGCTGCATGTGTGCCTCTTGGGTGCACCAAAACACCAGGAGGGATGTACAGCTGGTAGAAAGCCCTGTGTGCAAGGCACTTTAAAGATTTATTCTGCCGTTTTATTTTGAGTTTGAAATTCCTGAAATAAATAACAATGGCATAGAATTACAGAAGATGACAGAAAAAAGGGGCAAAATACTCTGTTGGGTCTGGACTAAGGAAGTTGCTCTTTGGCTGGTTGGTCCTGGTCCTGGACTAAGGAGGTTGCTCCATGGTTGGTTTGTCCTGAGTTAAGGAGGTTGCTCCTTGGTTGGTGCTGGACTAAGGAGGTTGCTCCATGGTTGGTTTGTCCTGGACTAAGGAGGTTGCCCCCTGGCTGGTTGGTCCTGACGTAAGGAGGTTGCTCCTTTTTTGGCAAGTCCGGGACCAAGGAGGTTGCTCCTTGGTTGGTTTGTCCTGCACTAGGGAGTTTACTCCTTGGTTGGTTAGTCCTGGACTAAGGAGTTTACTCCTTGGTTGGTTGGTCCTAGATCAAGGAGGTTGCTCCTCGGTTGGTTTATCCTGGACTAAGGAGGCTGCTCCTTGGTTGGTTGATCTACCAAAGCCCACAACAATTTAATTTCATATTGCCAAATCAAATCAACAAATCAACAAATCAAACTATATCAACTGTATCAACTACAAAACAACTTAAAATTATAAATGTTATAGTGTTTTTCAGTTAAACTTCTAAGAACAATACACAAATTCCATACAGAAAGAGCCCCTGGTGGGAATTGAATCCAGGAACCCAATGATGCACAAGGACCATACTAATCACTGAGACACAATGCATCTGAAACCAACTGGTAAACTAGCAGGTGACAGATTAATACGCACTGCCCAGTCCAAGAGTGAGCCCGGTCCAAAGTTCTCTCCCACATGGAGAGAGGTGTTGGGATAAGTGTCCCAAATTATGGATCCACAGCATAGGAGAAACAGGGCCACATGTGGCCCAAAAATAACACCAGTTTGCACGTAACAGTTGCCTTGACTGAACTTAGCAATGTCATCTATGCCAATTTTTTCTGAAACTTACCCAACCAGAAATGCAGATTGTAAAGTTTATACAGCGTCATGTCCACCGTATTTAGTATTATATAGGCATCACCCACAAAGAAGCTGCCATGGACAGGCTCTGGGACTTCAACCAATTCCATCTTCTCGATCCTCCAGATCTGACGTCCAGTTTTTTTGCCGGCCTTTTCAAATTCCTTGTGTTTCAGGCCCATGGTTGGATTATTTTACCAGACTGTCACCAAATGTGACCAGCTCAGCACCTGAGAAGTGTGTACAGCTGTGTTTATGAGTTGTAGGGATTTCTCCAACATGATGCACTGATATATTGAGAGATAACGGAGGTGTGTCATACTTTTATTACACCTGAAGCGTATCACTTCTTTTCATAATACTGAAAGTTGTAGCACATTCCTCCAAGGCAAAGACCCGTGCAAAGTACAACAAACTACACAAACACTCTATCTTCCTTGATCAATAAAACTGTCATCAGTATCAAGAAAGTCCCAGCTTTGACAGATTTGTCCCATGGCAATGACCTTGGCTTCTCATTTTGAACAGCCATAATGACTGTAAATGTCTCCTCTGTGTTTTATCAGGTTTCCGTTTTAGTATAGTAAGTGTAAATCTGAACTGAATGACATTTAATTTGCTAAAGCACAGTGTATTATAAAAAAATAATCTTTTTTTGGTTTCAATTACTATTATTATGTTTTTCAAATACAAAATAAAGATGACAATGTGACTTTATTCTCTGTTATTATCATTACAGGCACATGATGCATAGCTTCATAGCATAGCGTCGCTTTAGCTATCAATTGCGCGGTCGTGCAACAGTGTACCCAAACAAAATGTATCTATTTTTTTTCCCCACAAAAAACTTATTTATTCATCAGTTTAGGCAGATATGTATTCTTCTACATATTTTTGGTAAAAAAAAAAACACAATAGGCGTATATTGATTGCTTTGCACAAAAGTTATCGCGTCTACAAACTATGGGATAGATTTAGGGACTTTTAGTTAATTTTATTGTTTTTACTGATAATGGCAGTGATCTGTAGTGATGGCCGAACGGTTCGCCCGGCGGTCGTTTCGCGGCGAATTTCCGACTTTCGCCGTCCGCGGGTTCGAACGCCTTTTTCCGTCGTTCGCCCCGGCGGACTTACGTGTTTAATGTATACAAGAACTTTAACCTTTCGTGACACGTTTATCATGTGTTACAGGACAACCAATTGAGACATGACAGCTCATGGACACTTGGACATTCCCCCTAACCTATAAATACACCCGATCCGGTGGCCATTTTACATTCTTTCTTCTGTCACTGTAGGGAAAGGATCCTGTGTGGAGTAGGGACAGAGAAAACGCTAGCTATTTGGTACACAAAAGTTCTTTTCAGGACTGGTATAGGTGTTAGGTCAGCAGCCTGAGTTTCTTTTGTCAGTTTAGATAAAGGGACAGAGCGCTGTATGCTGCTATTTTAGGGACAGCTCAGCCAGATTAGTCTTTCTTCATCATCATCATCATCATCATCATTAGCTGTTACTATCAGGTCCACAAAAGAGCTGTTCCAGCTAATCGTTCCAGCCTACTCTTTTTTGCCAATTTGTATAGGGACAGGCAGGAAGCAGTGTGTCAGGCAGTGAGGATAATTTTAAAGACTTGCTGTTACTATTAGTTCCACAAAGGTTCTTTTCAGGACTGGTATCAGTGGTACGGTAATAGGCTTGTACACGTATAATATTCTTTCTTCCAAATATAGAAAGAATATTATACTTGACTGCTGCCCTTCTGCTGCAGTCTGCTAATCATTCACAACTCACTTGTTCCACAAAAGTTCTTATAAGGACTGGTAACTTGGTCTGTCTAGGGTGCTACGGTACATAGGCTTGGGTGCGGTACAGTCTGCTGTTCTGTAAGGACCGCTATCGGTCCACAATAGATAGGGTTGCCGTGCACTACTGCTGACCGCTGCCCTATACTGCAGCAGTCCTTCAGCGGTATAGGGACTGACGCACAGTCTGCTAAACACTAATACACAACCTGCTTGGTCCACAAAAGTTCTTATAAGGACTGGTAACTTGGTATAGGGTGCTACGGTACATAGGCCTGAGTGCGTTACAGTCTGCTGTTCTGTAAGGACCGCTATCGGTCCACAATACATAGGGTTGACGTGCACTACTGCTGACCGCTGCCCTATACTGCAGCAGTCCTTCAGCGGTATAGGGACTGACGCACAGTCTGCTAAACACTAACACACAACCTGCTTGGTCCACAAAAGTTCTTATAAGGACTGGTAACTTGGTATAGGGTGCTACGGTACATAGGCCTGAGTGCGTTACAGTCTGCTGTTCTGTAAGGACCGCTATCGGTCCACAATACATAGGGTTGCCGTGCACTACTGCTGACCGCTGCCCTATACTGCAGCAGTCCTTCATTGGTATAGGGACTGACGTACAGTCTGCTAATCACTAACACACAACCTGCTTGGTCCACAAAAGTTCTTATAAGGACTGGTAACTTGGTATAGGGTGCTACGGTACATAGGCCTGAGTGCGTTACAGTCTGCTGTTCTGTAAGGACCGCTATCGGTCCACAATACATAGGGTTGCCGTGCACTACTGCTGACCGCTGCCCTATACTGCAGCAGTCCTTCATTGGTATAGGGACTGACGTACAGTCTGCTAATCACTAACACACAACCTGCTTGGTCCACAAAAGTTCTTATAAGGACTGGTAACTTGGTATAGGGTGCTACGGTACATAGGCCTGAGTGCGTTACAGTCTGCTGTTCTGTAAGGACCGCTATCGGTCCACAATACATAGGGTTGCCGTGCACTACTGCTGACCGCTGCCCTATACTGCAGCAGTCCTTCAGCGGTATAGGGACTGACGCACAGTCTGCTAAACACTAACACACAACCTGCTTGGTCCACAAAAGTTCTTATAAGGACTGGTAACTTGGTATAGGGTGCTACGGTACATAGGCCTGAGTGCAGTACAGTCTGCTGTTCTGTAAGGACCGCTATCGGTCCACAATACATAGGGTTGCCGTGCACTACTGCTGACCGCTGCCCTATACTGCAGCAGTCCTTCATTGGTATAGGGACTGACGTACAGTCTGCTAATCACTAACACACAACCTGCTTGGTCCACAAAAGTTCTTATAAGGACTGGTAACTTGGTATAGGGTGCTACGGTACATAGGCCTGAGTGCGTTACAGTCTGCTGTTCTGTAAGGACCGCTATCGGTCCACAATACATAGGGTTGCCGTGCACTACTGCTGACCGCTGCCCTATACTGCAGCAGTCCTTCATTGGTATAGGGACTGACGTACAGTCTGCTAATCACTAACACACAACCTGCTTGGTCCACAAAAGTTTTTATAAGGACTGGTAACTTGGTATAGGGTGCTACGGTACATAGGCCTGAGTGCAGTACAGTCTGCTGTTCTGTAAGGACCGCTATCGGTCCACAATACATAGGGTTGACGTGCACTACTGCTGACCGCTGCCCTATACTGCAGCAGTCCTTCATTGGTATAGGGACTGACGTACAGTCTGCTAATCACTAACACACAACCTGCTTGGTCCACAAAAGTTCTTATAAGGACTGGTAACTTGGTATAGGGTGCTACGGTACATAGGCCTGAGTGCGTTACAGTCTGCTGTTCTGTAAGGACCGCTATCGGTCCACAATACATAGGGTTGCCGTGCACTACTGCTGACCGCTGCCCTATACTGCAGCAGTCCTTCATTGGTATAGGGACTGACGTACAGTCTGCTAATCACTAACACACAACCTGCTTGGTCCACAAAAGTTCTTATAAGGACTGGTAACTTGGTATAGGGTGCTACGGTACATAGGCCTGAGTGCGTTACAGTCTGCTGTTCTGTAAGGACCGCTATCGGTCCACAATACATAGGGTTGCCGTGCACTACTGCTGACCGCTGCCCTATACTGCAGCAGTCCTTCAGCGGTATAGGGACTGACGCACAGTCTGCTAAACACTAACACACAACCTGCTTGGTCCACAAAAGTTCTTATAAGGACTGGTAACTTGGTATAGGGTGCTACGGTACATAGGCCTGAGTGCAGTACAGTCTGCTGTTCTGTAAGGACCGCTATCGGTCCACAATACATAGGGTTGCCGTGCACTACTGCTGACCGCTGCCCTATACTGCAGCAGTCCTTCATTGGTATAGGGACTGACGTACAGTCTGCTAATCACTAACACACAACCTGCTTGGTCCACAAAAGTTTTTATAAGGACTGGTAACTTGGTATAGGGTGCTACGGTACATAGGCCTGAGTGCAGTACAGTCTGCTGTTCTGTAAGGACCGCTATCGGTCCACAATACATAGGGTTGACGTGCACTACTGCTGACCGCTGCCCTATACTGCAGCAGTCCTTCATTGGTATAGGGACTGACGTACAGTCTGCTAATCACTAACACACAACCTGCTTGGTCCACAAAAGTTCTTATAAGGACTGGTAACTTGGTATAGGGTGCTACGGTACATAGGCCTGAGTGCGTTACAGTCTGCTGTTCTGTAAGGACCGCTATCGGTCCACAATACATAGGGTTGCCGTGCACTACTGCTGACCGCTGCCCTATACTGCAGCAGTCCTTCATTGGTATAGGGACTGACGTACAGTCTGCTAATCACTAACACACAACCTGCTTGGTCCACAAAAGTTTTTATAAGGACTGGTAACTTGGTATAGGGTGCTACGGTACATAGGCTTGAGTGCGGTACAGTCTGCTGTTCTGTAAGGACCGCTATCGGTCCACAATAGATAGGGTTGACGTGCACCACTGCTGACCGCTGCCCTATACTGCAGCAGTCCTTCAGCGGTATAGGGACTGACGTACAGTCTGCTAAACACTAATACACAACCTGCTTGGTCCACAAAAGTTCTTATAAGGACTGGTAACTTGGTATAGGGTGCTACGGTACATAGGCTTGAGTGCGGTACAGTCTGCTGTTCTGTAAGGACCGCTATAGGTCCACAATAGATAGGGTTGACGTGCACCACTGCTGACCGCTGCCCTATACTGCAGCAGTCCTTCAGCGGTATAGGGACTGACGTACAGTCTGCTAAACACTAATACACAACCTGCTTGGTCCACAAAAGTTCTTATAAGGACTGGTAACTTGGTATAGGGTGCTACGGTACATAGGCTTGAGTGCGGTACAGTCTGCTGTTCTGTAAGGACCGCTATAGGTCCACAATAGATAGGGTTGACGTGCACCACTGCTGACCGCTCACCTATACTGCAGCAGTCCTTCAGCGGTATAGGGACTAAGAGTTTTGTCACAGGGTCATTTAAAAAATGACATGCAGAGGAAGAGGCAGGCCCTTCCGCAGGGGTGGTAGGGGTAGGGCAGGAGCAACAGGCTTGAGCCAAAGTGGGAAGTTGCAGAAGGTGCGTTCAATTACTTTAAAGGATGCACCAGACTTGGTTGAGTGGCTCGCTCAGCCTTACTCTTCTGCACCCTCCTCATCCTCTCGATCTGCACCCTCTTCTTCACTCTCTGCTATGTGCACCCCCAAAGACACTACCACCAACAACACGACCACCACCACCACCACCACATACCTTCCGCTTGAGTCACTGGAATTATTTTCCGATCCATATCAAGAGGACATTTCTGATGCGCAGCCACTCTTGGTATTGGATCAGGAAGAGGAGGTAGCAACAAGCGCTACTCAGCAGTCTGACGCCAGTACCCAGATCAGCCCAAGGAGGAGGTTGGTCCCCGGTGTTGCTGCCTACTCTACTTATAGCGGTGGGGAAGGTGACGTTGATGATGACGTGTCTAGTGATGTCACGTGGGTGCCCACAAGAGAGGAAGAGGAGGGGAGTTCAGAGGGAGATATGGACCAGCAGATAGGGAGGAGAAGCAGCAATGACTTACATTGCACAGCAGGGACAAAGCAGACTGCAAATGTATCAGGAGCGAGTCATCGACCATGTACGGTCACATCTGGCGCTCCCAGGACACCGGCACATGGCTCCGCAGTGTGGGCTTTTTTTAACGTGTCCGCTGCTGACAATAGCGTTGCCATCTGCAATCTTTGCAGTCAACGCGTTAGTCGCGGTAAGCCCAATACTCACCTAGGGACGACCGCCTTAAGAAGGCACATGAGCAGCCATCACCGAGCCCAGTGGGAGCAACGGAACACACAAAGCCACACTGCAGGCTCTCACCGTCCAGCCTCGTCTTCTACTTCTCCTTCTCCTCTCTCCTCACAATTGTCCTCCACTCCACCTTCCATCACGCCAAGCTCACATTTTTCTGCAAAAAGGCAGGCTTCCGTGGGCCTAATGTTTGAGCGTAAAAAAATGATGACGCCGGATAACCCTCTTGCCCAACGGTTGGCGGCTGGCTTGTCAGAACTCATAGCCCGCCAACTACTGCCATATAAACTGGTGGACTCGGAGGCCTTTCGCAAATTTGTGGCCATTGGAACACCACAATGGAAGGTCCCAGGAAGGAAGTATTTCTCAGAGAAGGGCATCCCAGAGCTATATGGCCATGTTCAGCGGCAAGTGAATGTATCTCTGGCACACAGTGTCGGTGCCAAGATACATCTGACCACAGACACGTGGTCTAGCAAACACGGGCAGGGAAGGTATATCAGTTTTACTGCCCACTGGGTGAACCTTCTGACGGCCGTCAAGCATGTAACCCGTGGCACCCGTGTAGATTTGGTTTTACCGCCACGGATTGCATGCAGGCCTGACTCTTCTTCTCCTCCTCCTACTCCATCCTCCTCCCTCTCCTCCTCAGCTGCCTCCTCCTTTTCCGCTGCTAGCGTCTCTTCCACTGCACCGCCCAAGCTCCCCAGAACCTATTCCACATGCCAGGTGAGACGTTGCCATGCCGTGCTGCGTCTGTTGTGCCTGGAAGCAAAGAGCCACACTGGCCCGGCACTCCTTTCAGCTTTGCGTTCACAGGCAGATGAGTGGCTAACACCGCTCAATTTGACAGTTGGTAAAGTGGTGTGTGACAACGGTGCCAATCTGCTTAGCGCATTGAAACAGGGCAAAATCACGCACGTGCCGTGCATGGCACACGTCTTAAACTTGGTCGTGCAGCGATTCCTTGTCAAATACCCTGGGGTCCAGGACATCTTGCGGCAGGCAAGGAAAATCTCGGCCCATTTCAGAAGATCTTACACGGCCATGGCTCGCCTTGCTGACATTCAGCGGCGACACCATCTGCCGGTCAGACGTCTTATTTGCGATTGCCCGACGCGATGGAACTCAACCTTCTATATGCTTGATAGGCTGCTCCAGCAGAAACGTGCAGTTAACGTCTACCTGTATGAACTCTGCGAAAGAAACGGTTCTGGGGAGCTGGGTTTTTTTTCACCGCGCCAGTGGCTGCTCATGCGCGACACATGCAGACTTCTGCGGCCATTTGAGGAGATCACCAAACTGGTCAGTCGCAGCCATGGCGCCATCAGTGACATGGTACCTTATGCCTTCTTTCTGGAGCGTGCATTGCGTCGTGTCATTGATCAGGCTGTGGAGGAGCAGGAGCGGGAAGATGAGGAAGTCGCAATGCTGGATGAATTCCCAGGGGGGGCTACTCTATCTGAGACAAGTCAACAACAGGAGTCTGATGAGGAGTCAGAGGAGGATGGTGCCGGGGCGGATGAGCAGGAGCAAGAAGAGCATGCTTTAAACCTTTCTGGGATCCCTGTTGTGCGAGGATGGGGAGAGGAGAATGAAGAGGACGACATTATCCTGGATGATGAGCAGGAGCCAGGCCACCACACCGCTTCCACTTTAGTGCAAATGGGGGCCTTCATGCTCCAGTGTTTTAATAGGGACCCCCGTATAAAAAGCATGAGGGTCAAGGACCAGTACTGGGTGGCAACGTACTTAGACCCCCGGTACAAACACAAAATGGCGGAAATGTTACCGCCGTCGCAGAGGGCTGTCAGAATGCAGCACTTCCAGGCCTTGCTTCGAGAAATGCTGCATTCTGCTTTTGCGTGCGCTGGCAGAGGAGCAATTCCCACTCCCAGAGAAGGATTTGCGGGTACCAATCCAACAGCGCCTGCAAGAAGAGGCCGGTTTGAAGATGTGTTGGTGACTTCGGATATGAGGTCATTCTTTCAGCCGACCCATCGACAGGTGTCATCCGGATCCAGCATCAGGGAACGCCTAGACCGTCAGGTGTCCGACTACATTGGGTTAACGGCCGATGTGGACGCTCTGAGGAGTGATGAACCCCTAGACTACTGGGTGGGCAGGCTTGACCTCTGGCCAGAGCTTGCCCAATTTGCAATCGAACTGTTGGCTTGCCCCTCATCCAGTGTCCTGTCCGAAAGGACGTTCAGCGCAGCAGGGGGGATTGTGACCGATAAGCGTACTCGCCTAGCTCACCACAGTGTTAACTACCTCACATTTCTAAAAATGAATGAGGCATGGATCTCGGAGGAATTCAACACATGTGATCAGTAGACCATGTATATGTCTATAAACAATTTTTGGAATCAAGCACACAGACCTTCTTAATTCATTTGGCTCACTTCCCTGACCCAAAAAAGCACACCGTACTATATGCCCCTACCCTCCTCTTTGAAGAGGTTGAGCGGTGTCATATTTCTACTGGGGCTGCTTATTATGAGGGGTTCCCACCATCCCTGTGCTGTGCTGACTTCCTCCTGGGTGTTCTTATTATGAGGGGCTCCCACCATCCCTGTGCTGTGCTGACTTCCTCCTGGGGGTTCTTATTATGAGGGGATCACACCATCCCTGTGCTGTGCTGACTTCCTCCTGGGGCTGCTTACGGTGCTGCTGTCAGCGCTGTATGTCACGGAGCTGCTGTCAGCGCTGTATGTCACGGAGCTGCTGTCAGCGCTGTATGTCACGGAGCTGCTGTCAGCGCTGTATGTCACGGAGCTGCTGTCAGCGCTGTATGTCACGGAGCTGCTGTCAGCGCTGTATGTCACGGAGCTGCTGTCAGCGCTGTATGTCACGGAGCTGCTGTCAGCGCTGTATGTCACGGTGCTGCTGTCAGCGCTGTATGTCACGGAGCTGCTGTCAGCGCTGTATGTCACGGAGCTGCTGTCAGTGCTGTATGTCACGGAGCTGCTGTCAGCGCTGTATGTCACGGAGCTGCTGTCAGCGCTGTATGTCACGGAGCTGCTGTCAGCGCTGTATGTCACGGTGCTGCTGTCAGCGCTGTATGTCACGGAGCTGCTGTCAGCGCTGTATGTCACGGAGCTGCTGTCAGTGCTGTATGTCACGGAGCTGCTGTCAGCGCTGTATGTCACGGAGCTGCTGTCAGCGCTGTATGTCACGGAGCTGCTGTCAGCGCTGTATGTCACGGTGCTGCTGTCAGCGCTGTATGTCACGGAGCTGCTGTCAGCGCTGTATGTCACGGAGCTGCTGTCAGCGCTGTATGTCACGGAGCTGCTGTCAGCGCTGTATGTCACGGAGCTGCTGTCAGCGCTGTATGTCACGGAGCTGCTGTCAGCGCTGTATGTCACGGTGCTGATGTCAGTGCTCTGTATTACGGTGCTGCTGTCAGTGCTCTGTATCTCCTGCACCCTCTTGTTTGCCTACCCTGGTCCCTAACCTTCCCTCTCCTCCATTGCCTTCATTAGCTCCATAGTCCTGAATTGTCAGAACAATTTCCCAAATAAAAAAAAAATGCTTGTAGTTATCGATCCCAAATTCACCTCATACATGTATTATGCTATTGTCCAGGTGGTGGGACTACGTGCTACCCCCTAATAATTACCCCGTGGCCGCAAATTCGACCTAAAGGTTTGCGAAATTCGCCTCCCATTGAAGTCAATGGAGCCCGCGGCGAACGGTCGTTTTCGCGAACGTTTGTGCCCGTTCGCGTTTCGCGTTCGCGAAACGTCCCGTCGGAAGTTCGTCCATCACTAGTGATCTGCAATTTTTAGCAGACTACGACACTGCGGCAGACAAATCTGACCCCAAATGACACTTTTTGGGGACCAGCTACATTAATTACATTGATCAGTGCTATAAAAATGCACTGATCAATGTTTAAATAACACTGGCAGGGAAGGGTTTAACACTAGGGGCGATCAAGGGGTTAAATGTGTTGTTTGTTCTAACTGTAGGGGAGATGGGCTCACTGGGACATGACAGAGATCGTTGTACCCGATCACTGGAACAGAAGATCTCTGACATGTCATCTGGCAGAATGGGGATCCGCCTTGTTTACACTGGCAGATCCCCATTCTGCCACTGTACACCGCCATCGCGGATCGCCGGCGGACATCGAGTCCGTCGGACCCAGGGCACGCTCCCGCGCACATGCCTGCTATCGCCATTGCATGGACCGCTATGCCGATTCGTACAGGAGAGCCGACCTGCCACAGTATAATAATGGTGGCTGGTCAGCAAGCAGTTAAAGTAGAACAATAGGCAAAACTTTTTTTCATTTTGGAGGAAGCAAGGGAGGTTTTATAAGAGTAAAAGTATTCTCGCGCCTATCAATGTGTCCTAGAACTAGTGTGGTTGCAGCAAAACACCGGCAGGGGTGTAAACCCTCCCCAGATTAAGTGATAGTAATTAAGAAATGGTGTTGCGCTCCGGCTAAATAAATCTAATTAAACTAATATGTACTTAAGTAACAGCCAAAACAGAAATAGAATAAAAATGTGAAACTGTATGTTTAAATAAGCTCAGACAATGTGCATAAATACTAAAGTGCAATACACCAGGTCAAATTGTGCACTTGACATAAAAAACTTAGTATAAGAAATCTTCTATAAATGACAGTGAAGTAATGTTGAGTGCACCCAAATGTATAAATGATATGGCACAAAAAAAGAAAAAAAAAACTGAGTGTCGTTATAAAAGTGCAATACAAATCAAAAAATGCACAAAATGCTAATAGTCCATGTGCAGTGTATCACGTGTATGAACAAAATGCTAATGGTCCATAAACAGTGAGATATGTGTTTGAACAAAAACTCCAAAAGCAAAAATGAGGTGAACTACAGTTATATAAAAAGCATGTCCATTTAGTGGTAAAATACGTCCATTTGGTGATCAACAAAGCAGTATCCTGCGTGCTCCAAAAACAGGAGGTGGATTCCACCAGTGCTCATATGCGTATAATATCCTCACACTAGGTGCAGTAATTACCTTACCTTACTGCTGTAAGGTAAACAGCATTTCCAAAGCAACGCTTGTTGTCCAATAATGTAGGTTCAGTAGGTGATGTGATCCTAGACTCTCATTCACCGTGGGCACGTTGTAACATGCAGAGAAAGTGGGAACACTCCAATGGTGAAGTACGTATTCACAATTTATTGGATATAAAACGAAGATATAGGTACTCACATTTAAAACAGTAATACAAAGCACAACTAAACGAACGCGTGTCACGTTCGCGCTTCCGGACGTCACTTCCGGTGTCCTTACTGGCCAATTGTGTTCCTACGCGTATCGTCAAATGACTTCATCAGGGAAAGAAAGGGAGGTTTTATAACCCCTGTAAGGTTTATTTTTGCCATCTTTGTTACATTGGGGAGATTTTCCTTCACTTCCCATAATGGCAAACGCCTGCAGCCAATCACTGAAAGTCCACGGGATCAACCTGTACCGCGGCCTTTCCTCATCTTTCCCTATCCAGGTAAAAAGTGCCAGCAGGGGAAAGATCTCTACATACATTGATTGGTCAGGGCTCCTTAAGCTACCCCTTCTCTCCTTCTCCTTCTAGAAAATGCTAAAAGGAAGCGGGAGGTAATCGAGAAGTGACACTGCCTATGAGCAAGGCTTTTTTTCAGCAGGAACATGGGGGAATGCAGTTCCAACACCTCCAACATTGAATATGTAATGGCAACAGGTGCTGGGGCATGCTGGGGGATCTGTTGTTGCTGGAGGGAACCAATTTTGGTGGGGAATCTACTGTTGCTGGGGGGCTTATTTTTCTGGGGGGGGGGGGGGTATTTTTGCTTGATCTTGGAAGGGATTTACTGTTGAGGGTGAGGTGTATTGTTCCTGGCTGCTGGAGAACCTATTGATCCTGGCTACTGGGAGATCTGTTGTTGCCAGGGTGATATTTTGTTGCAGGGATGCATTGTTGCTAGGGAAATCTATTGTTGCTGGGGGAGGGGCATATTGCTGCTGGCTGTGGGGGATCTATTTTACTGCCTTTCTTGTTATCATTAACAAATTCCATACAAATTACTTAGCACCACAAAATAATACTTGGCTTTCTTTTTTTCTCAATGAGGCGGTGCTGGGGGGTTGGGGAAATCAAGGGACAGTGCTCGAAGGTGGGTAGGGGGTGGAGACAAGGGGTGATTCAGAAGTAGGGAGTTCATGCACCTATTCTCTGAGAAAAAAAAGCCCTGCCTATGAGTCATAGGCTGCTAACTTGAGCCACTCCCAGCCCAAAATGAAAACAAATAGGCCTAGCAACCAGCTAGGCCTGCCTAAATTTACCTACACTGCCAAGGAAAAACCTCACTCCAGCACCTCACTAACTAGAGCAGGGATATGCAATTGGACCTCCAGCTGTTACAGAACTACAAGTCCCATGATGCATAGCAAGACTGACAGCTACAAGCAAGACACCCAGAGGCAAAGGCATGATGGGATTTGTAGTTTTGTAACAGCTGGAGGTCCGCTAATTGCATATCCCTGAACTAGAGGGTGCTACGCATTCTTTAAGTGTATGACCTATTCTGTTTGTCTCCATGATCAAGTTTTATAGTTGTGGTTGTCTGATTGCGTATGGGCATTAAGTTGACGTTTCCAAATATAAAACGCCATGTCATAAATGTTGAGAGAGCGCAGAAAATTAAGAAGCTGCATGGATAGTTAAATCATTAGGAATGAAGGTGAATGAATGAAGGTGAGGGTGGGAATGAGAAGAGGAGGCAGGTGTGGGATGGAAGGGTGAAAGTGACCAGAAAAAAGGGTTTCCATCCTACAGGATCTGCCAACTACTCATCCCTCTGGGGTCCTGAGAGGTAGTATATTCAAGGATCCCGGAAAGCTTCCATGCTATCATTCAGATCATGCAGATTATTTTTTTCGTTAATCATTATCCAGGAAAGTGTAGCATTTACTAATTCAAAAGAAATGATTTTCCTTGATCTGGCTATAACAATCCTAGCTGCTATACAAATGAAGGAAATCAGTCTTCTCTAGTTTCTGGGTATTTCCCTGATTTATTGTTTTAGCAATGATACAGTTGGGGACTTGCTAAGATTTATCTAGGTGGGGGGAGTAGATAAAATTGTACATTCTGATCCAGAGTTCTCTGAACTGTTGAGCAAGTCCACCTTATGTGGTAAGCTGTGCCTTCCTTCCTGTACACATCCTCAGTAGTCATTAGGAATCAATTAATCTGTTGGTTTGGGTTGACCTTTTGTTGCACCTCAGTGCTGCCTATCTGTTGTACCCTCTTTGTAGCCACTTCATGTCTACATGAATTCTCCAGGGATGACTGCATTGGTTTTTCTGGTGGACTATGTGGTGGTCCCATCGACTCTCTGTCCTGATTACAGTGATCACCAGGCCAGTAAGTGAGAATGCCTGAGTGGTTACAGCTTCTGCCTGGGAGTACTAGGGTCGTTGGTTTGATCCCAACCATGAAGCTACCTTCCTAGAGTTCGCATGTTCTCCCTGTGCCTGTGTGGGTTTCCTCTGGGTACTCTGGCTTCCTCCCACACTCCAAAGACATGCAGGTAGGTAAATTGGCCCTAGTATGTATATGTATGAATTATGGCTGTTACTGATTAAAACTTTTGTGTTCAATTAATCGTTTTTTTTTTAATCTATTAATCAACTAATTTTGATTAATAATAACGCACATACAGATCCAACTACTTTTAGCTGATCTCCTTGCATTGTAACTCTGCATTAGTCAGTGGTAAATGTGGTATACACTTTATACAATCACCCGACACTAGTTAGTTTCCACAATCCATGACTTAACTTCACAGTCCATACAAATATGTTTTAAATTCAAACTGTAGCACTGACGTAAGTCATTTTTCTTTCCACAGTAGCGTGACAATCCCTCCACCTCCGGTATAACTAATCACTCTCACCTTATGGCATGGACCCCTGTGCAAACAGGTGGTCATGCAGGCGGGTATCAAAAGGGTTAACACGGACCATAAACTTCTGTCACGTCTCCTTAGATATCAGCAAGGATGCCAGGTCATGGGTAGAAAGAAAAGATCTCAGTGCTCACCGCTTAAGTGTAAGATTTCATTTTTGTGTTCAAACACAAACTACTCACATAAAGATGATAAAGACACAGCATGTAAAGCCGAAAATCGCGTTAGTTCCATAGGGCAGCTGCGGTGACGTCATGCGTAGCTCCTCCCCCATATGCGTTACGTTCAATCAGAACTTCGACGTCACCGGACTCCTGCCCCCTTCCATTCGTTAGAAGACGGAGGCACTTGGGGAAGGGGGGAGGAGTCCGGTGACCTCGATCTCTGTGACATCACCGGATCTCCGATGGAACTCCCTGAAGACCCGGAAGCCGGCAGAGAGGTGAGTACCGATCAAAAGAATTTTGGTTGATCAAAAAAATGAACAATCAATCGAGGAATTAATCTTTAATTTCCACAGCCCTAGTATGAATGTGAATTAGGGACCTTAGATCGTAAACTCCTTGAGGGCGGAGACTGATGTGAATGTATACTAAATATGTAAAGTGCTGTGTAAATTGACGTTTGCTTGACAAACCTTTTCGCAGGTATCATGTCACATAAAAAGTTGAAACGATCACTATTTTATTCTCCACGTTGTCTGCTTTCTGGAAATATACACCGATCAGCAATAACATTATGACCACCCGCCTAATATTGAGTATCGGCCCCCTTTTGCTAAAACAGCCCTGACTCATTGAGGTATGGACACCAAAGTAACATCCACATGAATGGCAGGACCCAAGGTTTCCCAGCAGAACATTGCCCAAAGCATCACACTTCCTCTGCCGGCTTGTCTTCATATACCGCATCCTGGTACCATATCTTCCCCAGGTAAGTGACGCACACGCACCCATCCACATGATGTAAAAGAAAATGTGATTCAACAGACCAGGCCTCCTTCTTCCATTGCTCTATAATCCAGTTCTGATGTTCATGTGACCATTGTAGAAGCTTTTGGCTGTGGACATGGGTGACCATGGGCTTCACAGCTTCATACACAACAAACTGCGATGCCCATTTCTTTTTCTCCTTTAACCACATCAATTTCATGGACAATATGTTCACTTGCTGCCTAATATATCCCACCAATTTTCAGATGCCATTGTAACGAGATATTCCCTTTACCTGTCAGTGGGCATAATGTTATGGCTGATCTGTGAATAATGTGTGAGGGTTTTAAGTAATCTTCAGGTCTAAAATGATTAACCACATGCCGACCAGCCGCCGCAGTTGTACTGCGGCAGAATGGCACGGCTGGGAAACGACGTTATGTAACGTCGCTTTGCCCTGTGGCTGCGTGCGCTCCCTCCGCTTGCTCCCCGAGCTGATGCGAGTGCCCGGCGGTCTTGATCGGGGAGAAGTGACAGATTGTTCATACTTGGTATGAACAGACGATCTATTAGTTTCCCTGCACAGTCCCCATCCCCCTTCAGTTAGAACACAAACTAGGACACACATTAACCCCTTCACTGCCCCCTAGTGTTAACCCTTTCACATGCCATCAACATTTTTACAGTAATCAATGCATTTTGCAATGATCGCTCTAATAATGCCAATGGTCCTAAAAATGTGTCAAAATTGTCCGACGTGTCCGCCATAATGTCGCAGTCATGATAAAAAAAATTGCTGATCGCCGCCAAAAAAAAATTATTAATAAAAATGCCATAAAACTATCCCCTATTTTCTAAATGCTATAACTTTTGCGCAAACCAATCAATAAACCTTTATTGTGATTTTTTTTTTTTTACCAAAAATATGTAGAAGAATACGTATCGGCCTAAACTGAGGATTTAAAAAAAAATTTATATATTTTTTGGGGATATTTATTATAGCAAAAAGTAAAAGATAATGCATTTTTTTTTTTTCAAAATTGTCGCTCTTTTTTTGTTTATAGCGCAAAAAATAAAAAACGCAGAGGTGATCAAATACCACCAAAAGAAAGCTCGTAAAAAAGGACATCAATTTTGTTCGGGAGCCACGTCGCACGATCGCGCAATTGTCAGTTAAGGCAACGCAGTGCCAGATCGCAAAAAGTGCTCTGGTCTTTGGCCAGCCAAATCGTCTGGGGCTGAAGCAGTTAAACATGTGTGCAAAACTGACTAACTGGTTAAAGTGTAATCTTGTCACATATCTATAGCACCATAGATTTTATGGTGGTCTATGTGGTGTTTAGATGAGGAAAAATATATATATAATTTTTTTTAATTAACACTGATCGAAGTAGAAAAAAAAGTTGTTTGATGTCTTTCTGTCTATTGATTGCATATGTAGCGCTACTACCGTAGGAGCCGCTGTTGAATGGGTTCCCCCACACTGCACAGCCAGGAACACCGCATTTTCCACTGCACACAGAGTCAGGAAACAGCCCGAGCAGCTTTGTTTTTTTGTTTTATTTAGGGGATTAAACTTGGATGGGAGTGGGAATATGGGATGCCCACTTGATTAGTGTAGTAAGGTTTCCAGGGACAACTATATACACACAGTATATACACTCCTCTGCCTCCTGCACTAACTAGCTTGCCGATCTCCTACAACTGCTCCAGCACAACTCTTGCTCATGGATCTGCAACTCACAGGATCAGCTGGCACTATTTGGATGTTCTAATAAAGGCTCAACTAGACCAGCAGCAAATGCCCCTTACAGGCAGGGACCGCAGGCCCCTTTGGTCTAGCGAAAAAAAAATTCCTAGTGCACAGCTGTCCTATCTGTGACTACTGCTCCCAGTACCACCTCTTCTGCCACCCCACCTGGCTGCAGCTGTCCCTTCCTCCTGTCCCTTCCACCACAGCCCTCCTGACTGACTCTGCACCCATCCCAGACCACTCTCACCCAGACCTCTCTGGCATGCCTCTTAGTCCTCCCGACTGTGTGTCACTCACCAGCCCTCTTGGCTGTCTTCCTCCCTGAAGATTTGACTCGCAGTGTCCTCCTGCTGTCCTCTCCTTGCTCCCATGCCTCCTGGTCAGGAGTCACCCGTGTATCATGAGAAGGGTCCCTTCTGCACCGGAGCCCAGGCCTGATTTTACCCCCCCCCCCCCCAGACTAGGGGTTACTCCCAAAGGCCTCCGACAACCTAGAACTCCATCTCCAGCTTCCACCTGAACTGTCCTCCCCCAGCTGCGATGACTCCGGTATTTGAGAGGCCCGCCCCTGCCAATCCATCCGTTGGGGAATGGTCAGGGCCCTCATGATTACTCCAGGCAGCTCCCCTCCCATTCTTCTAGAAATTTCCAGGAAGTTCTAAAAGTAGGGGGGAGGTCTCAGTGATGCTGTTTGTGAGTCATCCAGCCCTCCCTGGATCTCTGCCCAACCCAGGAAAAAATGTATTTACTCTAGAGGCCCATGCATAAGATCAGACTTTTTGACAGCAAACATGAAAATTACCTGTTTTAAGGAAAAATCCAACCGTGTGTACGCTCCATCAGACAAACTTTTTCGTTTTTCATCGGACAAATGTTCGCTGTACAAACATAAACTTTCCGGCAACAAAAGTCCTACTGTGCAAAATTCTATTGTGTGTACTCAAGTCCATAGGACTTTAATCCAAAGTACAAACACGCATGCTCAGAGCCAATGCAAAAGATCCGACAACAATACAGAAGTTGACCAAAAGGTGTAGGTAAAGAGCTGAAAAATCACATGATTTGGTGAAAGTTGGCTGAAAAAGTCCTGCCGTGTGTGCATACCAAGTTCACGGCCAACACCCTTTGGACAGAAATCCAGGGAAAAGTTTGTCTGAAGTCCGATCATGTGTATGAGGCTTAACAAAGACAAAATCTATTCTAGAACACTAGAGGGTACTACACATAGAAACAAAAATGTGCACAACAGCCAAAAGAATGTCTTGTTTGTCCTATAAAAAAATATAAAGAATCCTTTGTTATGTTAAAGTGGTAGTAGACTCTAAAGTGAAATTTTCCCCTACAGCAGGGGTCTCCACACTTATTAAACAGAGGGCCAGTTTATTATTCTTCAGACTTTAGAGGGGACGCTGAACAGTGGCCAATAGGAGTAGAAATGTCCTGGTTGGTGTGGTTGGTGTGGTGTGGATGTTGGTTAGTGGTAAGAATAGTGCCCCATCATTGGTGTCAGTAGGAGGAGTAGTGCCCCATCATTGGTTTCAATGGAAGTAATAGTGTCCCATCATTGGTGTCAGGAATTATGCCCCATTGTTAATGTCAGTGGGAGGAATACTGCCCCAATGATCGGATAAAGGCAAGCAAAGGGCCACAGTTTAGAGACTACTGCCCTACAGGCAAGCTTTAAATAAGTTTTGGGACCTAAAAGTCCCCTGGAAATGGGTAATTTAGTAGATATGCACATCGGCTCCAGTCAATGACATCACTGGCTCATGTTCAGTACGCTCTGCATTCAGATATATAATATAATCACACACATAGGACTTGATGGACTTGTGTCTTTTTTCAGCCTCACCCACTATGTGTAAGATGCAGAGAGCGCCAATGCCACGATGGTGACTCCTGTGTGAAAGCACAGAAGTGATGTCATCATGGCCTGGCCATATAAAAATGGCCGTATCATGTTACATAGATACATAATAGGCGAGGTCGAAAAAAGACACAACTCCATCAAATACAACCTATGTGTGTGATTATATGTCAGTATTACATTGTATATCCCTGTATGTTGTGGTCGTTCAGGTGCATATCTAATAGTTTTTTTAAACTATCAATGCTCCCCGCTGAGACCACCGCCTGTGGAAGGGAATTCCACATCCTTGCCGCTCTTACAGTAAAGAACCCTCTACGTAGTTTAAGGTTAAACCTCTTTTCTTCTAATTTCTTGGTAAACTCCCTTCTGCAAAAAAGTTTTATCCCTATTGTGGGGTCACCAGTACAGTATTTATAAATTGAAATCATATCCCCTCTCAAGCATCTCTTCTCCAGAGAGAATAAGTTCAGTGCTCACAACCTTTCCTCATGTTTTATCTAAAGGTTTGAGTTTACATACACCCATGGCTGGATTGTCGTACCAAGCTGTCACGAAATGGGTAGGGAGCAGCTCAGGACCTGGGATGTGTGTACAGCTGTGTTTATGACTTGGAGGAATTTCTCCCACATTATACATTGCTATAGTGAGAGATGACGGAAGTGTGTCTTTTATTCCACCTGGAGCATATCACTTCTTTTCATAACTCCGCAAGTTGTAGCGTCTTCTTCTACCCCTCCTGCAATCATCTTACAAACAATTGAATAATTCCCAGGCAAAGATCAATGTTCAAAGTACAATGACCTTCAGCAGGCGAAAGTCACAAACACAGCACCTCCCTACTGTACTATCAAAGTTGGGATCAGTCCAGGGACAGTCCCAGGTAATGAAGATTAGGGATGAGCCAAACACCCCCCGGTTCGGTTTGTACCAGAACATGCGAATAGGCAAAACATTTGTGCGAACCCTGTTAAAGTCTATGGGACACGAACATGAAAAATCAAAAGTGCTCATTTTAAAGGTTTATATGCAAGTTATTGTCATAAAAAGTGTATGAGGACCAGGGTCCTGCCCCCAGGGGACATTTATCAATGCAAAAAAAAAAAGTTTTCAAAACAAACGTTTTTTCAGGAGCAGTGATTTTAATAATGCTTAAAGTGAAATAATAAAAATGAAATATTCCTTTAAATATTGTGCCTGGGGGGTGTCTATAGTATGCCTGTAAAGTAGTGCATCTTTCCCATGTTTATTACAGTACCACAGCAAAATGACATTTCTAAAGGAAAGAATTTCACTTAAAATTGCTTGTGCCTGTAATGTATTGTCGGATCCCAGCAACATAAATAAAAATCAATTTTAAAAAACGGCCTGCAGTCGCCTCCCACCCCCCCCCCCCCCCCCAGTTAATACCAGGCCTTTAAGGTTAAAATTGCTTGCGGCTGTAATGTATTGCCAGCTCCCGGCAATATAGATAAAAAAGCATTGAAAAAAATGGCGTGTGCTCCCCCCCCCCCCCCTTAAGTCCATACCAGGCCCTTCAGGTCTGGTATGGATTTTAAGGGGAACTCCATGCCAAAATAAGAAAAAATGGCGTGGGGGTCCCCCCCAAAATCCATGTCAGACCGTTATCTGAGCAAGCAGCCATGGCAGGCCAGGAAAGGGGGGGGACAAGCGAGCCCCCCCCCACCTTGTCCTCATGTTGATGGGGACAATGGCCTCATCCCCACAACCCTTGCTCGATTATATAGGCAAGGGTGGAGCCACCCGTTGATGTAAACGGGTGACCCAGCCCCCTCTGATGTCACATGATATCAGAAGAGGGTTAGTCTCCCAGTTAGATCATCGGGCGCATACCCCCACAACCCCCAGACAAGGGTTGTGGGGATGAAGCCCTTGTCCCCATCAATATGGAGACAAGGTGCTGTGGGGGGGGAACCCCAAAGCACCCTCCCCATGCTGAGGTCATGGTTCAGGAGGGGAGGCGCTCGCTCGTCCCCCCTTTCCTGGCATCCCATGGCTGCTTGCCCGGATAAGGATCTGGTATGGGTTTTGGGGGGGGATCCCCACGCCATTTTTTTTATTTTGGCGTGGGGTTCCCCTTAAAATCCATGCCAGACCTGAATTGGTGCAGGGTTCCCCTATCCACTTCAATACACTGGGGGTTATTTACGAAAGGAAAATCCACTTTGCATTGCAAGTGCACTTGGAAGTGCAGTCGCTATAACTCTAATGCCGCGTACACACGATCGGAATTCTCGTCGGAAAAAGCTCTGTTGGTTTTCCTGACGGAATTCTGACGGAATTCGGCTCAAGCTGTCTTGCCTACACATGGTCACATCAAATTCCGATCGTTTATAACGCAGTGATGTACAACACGTACGACGCGACTAGAAAAAGGAAGTTCGGTAGCCAATAGCCAATAGCTTCTGTCTCGTAGTTGAATCTGAGCATGCGTGATTTTTGCATACACGTGATCAGAATTACCAATAGACAGTTTTTCCGTTGGGAAAATTGAGAACATGCTATCAATTTTTGGCTGGCGGGAATTTGAACAGCTAAATTCCGATGTAGCGTACACACGGTCACATTTTCCGACGAGAAGCTCTCATTGGTCTTTTTCTGGCCGGAATTCCGATTGTTTGTTTGCGGCATAAGGGGTAGATCTGAAATGAGGGGAGGCTCTGCTGATTTTATCCTCCAATCATGTGCAAGTTAACCTCCCTGGCGGTATGATTCAGTCTGGATTTAGGTGCTGAAAGCGGTACAATTATTTTGCATGGAAATTTTGCGTCTTATATTGTAGTCCTGTAATTCTTAGGAATAACTCTCTTAAATCTGTTCAAACCAGAGTCTAGCAGACATCCCGGGTATGATAACGTTTATAATATAATAAAGAATAATAAAAAATATTCAATAATGTAATCAAATCCTAAAACACTGAAAAAGGGACAGTTTTTGGTTGCTATGGACAATCTCCAAATTCCAGCCATAAAAAACAGTATTTATAATATAAAAGTGCATGCAGGGCACTGCACAGACCACTAGGGACAAAGGGGGTCTGTAATTTTGTAATACAGCACTGTAATCTGTAAGATTACAGTGCTGTGTGTGTTTTGTGTACTTTTACTTTTTTGAATTTGCCGCCGTTCTCCGCTCCCGTGCGCCATAATGCCGCAGGGAACGGAGCTTGGCGGCATTCGGCACTGTGAATTGAGTGGAGGACATCGCTGGATCCAGGGGACAAGGTAAGTAAGTCTCACTGTGTCCTCCCCTGCATCCAGCGAAGCGATCCCGAGTCTGGCTCGGGGTTACCGCTCCTATCAGTAAATTCCTAACCCGAGCCAGACTCGGGATTACTGCTAGGGGGGTTAAAATGCTGTTTTTTATTTTCCTTGCATGTCCCCCTCGGATCTACAGCGACTTTACTTCCAAGTGCACTTGCAGTGCAAAGTGGATTTTCCTCTAGTAAATAACCCCCACCGTGTTATATATACTACACTGCCTGCACTGACAAAAGTACCCCTACCATTTCACAAAGAAAGTGTAAAAAATAGTTAAATAAGACAAACACACTTTTGAAAAATTCCTTTATTAAAAATAAAAAAAAATTGAAAAAAAGATACTGCCTACATCACAGTAATTCCCAAACCCAACAAAAATCATGAAGAAGTGGAAATTTTTCGGCCCATCTCCCTCATCAATAACGTAAAAGTGGTCAACCTTCGCGCCGCTAAGTGGTAATAAGTGACTAAAGTGGAACAAAATCCAAAATCAGATATAATGAAACACAGATGCTGTGAAAAAGAGCCTGAGTGATATAAAGTGCAAATGCTAACTAAAAAATGCAGCAGGACAAAATAGTGAGCACAAACTATCAAATAATGAATATAAAGGGGTGGGTCCTGCGCAAATCGTGCCACTCAAATAAAATACACAAATTCAAAATAATATAAATATGTGCATACATACAATGCCGTGAAAAAAAATATAGTCCAAAAAACAGCACGCATAAAAATATATAAAAAATATATAAAAAAATGGAAAAAAGGTTTAATGATAGAACAATAATAAAATGTCCGCTACTCAAGGGTCCCAGAACTCTCACCTTTAAACGAAGTGAATAAGCAAATCAAACAAACTCCAGGATTCTCTTATTTCATTCATAAATAATAAATAATAGCCATCAGGAAATCCAAAGGAGGGATGCAATGATACAATTCCGCCACTAGAGGGCCAGTCCCAGCTTCCAGAACAGGTGAAATGGATCTTCACTTCTATTTCACAGTGTATGGCTCAAAATAAGAGAGAGGAGGGGGAGAGAGAGAAACAGGAGACTTCCATAGTGTAGTAGTTTAAAAAACGGCAGGTAGATTTATTAAAAAGCAGTAAAGACTCTCACATTTTAATTGCAAAAACAAGCACAATCAGGAAGAGGGTATAATGACAACTTCCTCCCGCCTTACTCTACTTCCGGTTCGTCCTCTGGCCAATCCCTACGCGTTACGTCATGTGACTTCTTCAGGCATTTGATGCCATAGACTGGAAGTATATTTTCTTCCTACTAGACAAATGGGGATTTGGTCCCCGCTTTAAAGGGATCCTGGGCTCGTTGTACTCTAACCCTAAAGCCTTGATTCGCATACAAGGTCAACACTCAGAACCACTAGCAATAGCTAGGGGAACCGGCAGGGATGCCCGCTCTCCCCCCTTATGTTTGCAATGGCGATAGAGACCCTGGCCATTGCAATTCGCTCAAACCCAGACATACAAGGCGTCACAGACGGGAAACAAATACACAAATGCGGTCTTTTCGCCGATGACCTACTCCTTTTCCTGACCTCACCGACAGTCTCCCTCCCCAACCTGTGTAAACTCCTTCAAGATTTCTCAGTCGTCTCGGGACTCATGGTTAATTACACTAAATCACATGCCCTGAATATTTCTCTCAGACCTGAAACTAAGTTGGCTCTGCAGAGCACTTTCAAATTTAAATGAAGCGATTCCTCTATAGAATACCTGGGCATCAACCTCACTGCCAGGGTGGAACAGTTATACGAAGCTAACTACCCCCCCATATATCGAAAACTTGAGGAGGATCTGGGACAATGGGAGAAGGGAGAATTATCATGGCTGGGAAGGATATACTCCATTAAAATGACTTTACTCCCGAGATTGTTATACCTCTTCAGGGCCATACCCATCAATATCAAACTGGAACACTTAAGGTCTTTCCAAGCCAAAATAAACAAATTTGTATGGGGCGGGAGAGGCCATAGGATCCCCCAGCGGACCTTGTACAACCACAAATCGCAGGGAGGTTTAGGGCTGCCGAGACTGCTCTGGTATTTTCAGGCAGCCAGAATAGCGCAGCTATCCATAGTATACAGTAGAACTGAAAAACCAGACTGGGTCTCCCTGGAGAATCAGGCAGCCCCGACTTATACCATTGAATCTCTTCTTTGGTCCCCTCCCAGGCTCCGACCTCCCATTCTCTCCCCGATTCTATCACAATCGCTACATCTCTGGGACAGGATGAAAAAATCCCCCCACCTCATATCGCACCTAAAACCATTAGCTCACTTATTCAACAACCCAGATTTCCCACCAGGCCAGGAGATCAAAGCTTTTAGATGGTGGCTGGATAAGGGTCTATATCGAATAGGGCACTTTTTGGATGCTCGAGGCCCTATTACCTTGGGACATTGTGTGAACCAGCTCGAGATGCCTCCCTCAGAACGCTTTAGGTTTCACCAAATCCGTAATTTCTTACTAAAGTTATGGTCGGATAAGCAGGCCTCCTCAGGCTGAACTCCGTATGAATCATGGTGCGGACAGGCCACGGAACAGAGAGGGGCAGTCTCAGTGGTTTACAAGGCCCTGGGTCATCAACCGAATAGATCCTCTTACATGACAGCTTGGGAGAATGAACTAGCATTTAGCACGACGGTGGAACAATGGCAGGCCTCCTTCTCCAGAGCCTTTAAAGGCATCAGAAATGTCTCACTAATTGAAGCCAACGTAAAGGTCCTTACCAGGTGGTACTTAACTCCCTCGAGACTCTCCCTAATGTACCCCTCAGCTGACCCCAATTGCTTCCGGGGATGCCACCTGGTCGGGACCATGGCCCACATCTGGTGGGAATGCCCCAGAATTAGGCCTTTCTGGAAAAGAATCCTGGCCTTAATAAGGAAAATCACTAACCATACCCTCCCGAGAAGCCCTGCCATTGCCCTCCTTAATGCTAATCTCCCTGGGATCCCGAAACATACTCGTAAACTAATTCAATTTATATTCCTGGGCGCCAAAATGACAATAGCCAAGGCATGGAAACTCCCTAGAGTCTCCTTTACAGCCGCCATTAAAAAAAAATTCTTGGATAATGTTACAAGAGAAACTTACGGGCATTCTTTTAGACTCCACTGCTCAGTTCGAGGCTACATGGGAGCCTTGGGCTCAATACATGGGCATTTTGCTGATTCCAGGAGTCCGGCCCTAGTTCCCTGGACCACTCTCGGTTCTGGGTGTTGCTTGTCCGCGGACACGCCTCCCCCCTTCCTCCCCTCCCCCCACCCCTTGTTTGTCTGTACAGAGTTTCATTTTGTTTCCTCACTCTCCAAGACCTTTATCATACCCTCTTTTTTATTCTGATATATAGTACTGGAGAGAAGAGGTGTTGGAGCATCAGTCACACCCCTAACATAGTCCCCCCCCTCCATTGCAGTGGAGGTCTCTCACCTCTTGTAGAGGACGCAAGACACCACGGGCTCCTTCCCTGCACAGTATGTTCCCAGTTGGGGTGCAGGGGAGGCCTGGCTAGTGCTCCTCAGATAAAACCTCAATATATCGCAAGCAGGTGGGAAGGGCGACTATACTCAAGAATGCTAAATTCCTAGTTCCTTGTTAATTTCCAAGCAAACTTATCTGTATTTCTTAACAGTGTCTTTTGCCTCAGACGAGTGAGCTATGTTACCTGTACTATGCTGTATTGTTCTATTTGGTTTGTAAAATCAATTTAAAAAATTTGAAAAAAAAAAAAAAAAGATTCCAGCGGTGGTAATCCACTCTTGCTATCCAGCGACGGACAATCATCTCTCTGGGGTTCAGCGATGGCTGATCTGAATCAGCTCAGCGAATCCATCCATCTTCTGTCTCCACGGTGGAGACACTGTGGGGATTCCGGCGCCCTGACGTTTGTTATATGTGGAGGTCGGAGCCACCCGTCACCAGACCCCGCCCCCCTTCTGACGCAAGGGGAAACCTGGGCTTCCCCGTGACGTATGGGTGACCCCGCACCCCTCTGATGTAACCAGGCAGGTTTCCGTTACATCAGAGGGGGGCGGAAACACCCATACGTCACGGGGAAGCCCGGGTTTCCCCTTGCGTCAGAGGGGGCGGGGTCAGGTGACGGGTGGCCCCGCCCTCCGCATATAACAAACGTCAGGCCGCCGGAATCCCCGCAGTGTCTCCACCGTGGAGACAGAAGATGGATGGATTCGCTGCGCTGATTCAGATCAGCCATCGCTGGACCCCGGAGAGATGATCGTCTGTCGCTGGATAGCAAGAGTGGATTACCACCGCTGGAATCTTTTTTTTTTTTTTTTTTTTTTTTTTTTTTAATAAAGGAATTTTTCAAAAGTGTGTTTGTCTTATTTAACTATTTTTTACACTTTCTTTGTGAAATGGTAGGGGTACTTTTGTACCCCCTTACCATTTCAAACAGGGGGGGCGGGATCTGGGGGTCCCCTTGTTAAAGGGGGCTTCCAGATTCTGATAAACCCCCCGCACAACACAGACCCCCACAACCACCGGCCAGGGTTATGGGGATGAGGCCCTTCTCCGCATCAACATGGGGACAAGGTGCTTTGAGGGGTCATAGACCCCCAAAGCATCCTCCCAATGTTGAGGGCATGTGGCCTGGTACGGTTCAGGAGGGAGGGGGGGCGCTCTCTTGTCCCCCCCTCTTTTCCTGCGGCCTGCCAGGTTGCGTGCTCGGATAAAGGGTCTGGTATGGATTTTTAGGGGGACCCCCATGTCAATTTGTTTTTAAATTTGACGCAGGGTTCCCCTTAATATCCATACCAGACCTGAAAGGTCTGGTATGGATATTTAGGGGGAACCCCAAGTAAATTTTTTTTTTAAATTTGACGCAGGGTTCCCCTTAATATTCATACCAGACCTAAAGGGCCTGGTAATTGAATTTGGGGGACCCCCACGCTTTTTTAAAAATGTATTTATTTTCATCAATGACTTTCAATGAATGTTCTCTGTATTACGGAGCCGTCAATTCATAATAGCTGCGAGTGATTTTAAAGGACTTTTTTTCCTGCATAAATGACACGCCATCAGGTGAAATTATGCATAGGCAGAGTAATCGATAAAAAGCGTGGTATATCATGCCCCAGTTGATGCACTATGGTGCGAAACATGTCGGGTACATAGCCTGTCGGCCAGATATACCACGCTTTTTATCGATTATTCTGCCTATGCATAATTTCACCTGATGGCTTGCACCTTAATGAATTATGTTTTTTTTTTTAATATACACTTTTAAATAAATTTTGTTGTACTGGAGGCCCTTTTTTTTCAATTTTCTCTGATTATACCTGCCTTCATGATTGCACTTTCGGGAAGTTCGAGACACACACAACCTGCATCGGATATCTCGATCGAGAGTCGGGAGTTTGATTATTCCTTCTGGAGGACCATTTGCGGTGGATTCACTTTGATGCACGATTGACCCACCATCATGGTGTGGGGGTCCACACTTTAGGGTAAGAGTACCCATTATTTTTCTATGATAAGTGCACCTGCTATCTTCTTTTGTTGCTGGTGAAATTTGGACGTCAAGTATCAACATTTCCACACCACCGCATATATTTGAAGTCCCCCTTATAAGAATTGGATGGTGTTACATGAAGGACTGATTTGTTGGTGTTGTAGAGTCTTGACCCCTCATGGGATTTTTTTTCATGTGGGTAGCATTTTCCCATTCTCTGCGATTTATTATGAACTGCACAGAATGTTTTTCTTAATTTAATGTTATGAAATGTTTTATTTAATATTTATTTGCTTAATATTAATATTTATTTGTTTCACTAATATTGTTTTGGCTCACTGCCTTCAGTGAGTTTATTCTTACAGATTATTCATCACAATTTTTTTTTTGATATTTGTCTGGTGTTTATTGTCACTAGTATTTCACACTTTATAGCGCTGCATTTTTTGTTTTTTATGTTTTCACAATCTTATAGCCTAGGCCAGTGATGGTGAACATTGGCACCCCAGATGTTTTGGAACTACATTTCCCATGATGCTCATGTACTCTGCAGTGTAGATGAGCATCATGGGAAATGTAGTTCCAAAACATCTGGGGTGCCAAGGTTCACCATCACTGGCCTAGGTCATCTTTATGCCTAGATGGGGTACAGGGATGGATGACCGACTGACTGCAAGACCCCCCCCCCTGCCGAGCCACCACTGGCACCAAGACCCAACTGCCGTGAGGCTGCATATTTGCATGCTGTCAACGCCAAGAGGTTAAAAAACAAAACAAATGCAGCCATCACATCTAAGAAAAGGTAAGCTGCATATAATAAATGTTAACTTTTGGCTTTAATATTGCTTTGAGTAATCATAAGTTCCATAAGGGGTATACAGTGGAACCTTGGTTTACAAGTAACACGGTTAACAAGCGGTTTGAAAGACGAGCAACTTTTTTTTTTAATTCTGAGCAGAAGTCAAGCTAATGGGCGGTGCAGTACCGCATTTGGCCAGAGGTGCGGGGGTGCCAGTGACACTCGGAATAGTTCTGAGTCATTCGGAAACACTCAGGATGACTCGGAAACACTCGAAAATACTCAGTTCCTGAGTGTTTCTGAGGCTTTCCGAGCTATCCCCGTGTATTTCTGAGGCTCTCCGGTGCCCCCCCACCTCTGGGCACATGCGGTATTGCATGTAATAGAAGTCAATGCAGAACAAATTATCTTCATTTCTATTGACTTCTATGGGGAAACTCGCTTTGACATGCGAGTGATTTGGATTACAAGCATTCTCCTGGAATGGATTATGCTCGTAATCCAAAGTTCCACTCTACAGCTGAAATCAGAGCCAGGACAAAGGGTAGGCAGGAAGGGCAGCTGCCCTGGGCACAGCAGAACAAGGGGGCAGAGAATAGAACCCATTCTACGACACACATTAACAGTGGATGGGGTGGGGGTGCAGTTCTGCTCCTAGATGAACTTGTCCTGGTACTGACTGAAATGCTTAAAGCCATAAAAAACAAGGGCTGCTCCTGGAAATTAGTTTGTTGACAACCATACAGCAAAGAAGAAATAATCGGGTGACAAGGAAGTAACCGAGGTCCTGACTACTCTGTACACTGTCACTAATATACAGTAGCTGAGTAATGATCCTGTGGGCACTCATTGTCTTCTAACCATTGTTTAAAAGTTTCCTATAGATTGTGTACAGTGAGACATTGAACATCTTAGTAACATCTTGGCAACCAAGAACGCTAACATGTCACAGCTATGAATAGTACAAACTGTATAAAGGCAGCTGGTGTGGGTCATAGGAGCTCAGTCTGGAGGAGAGGTAAGTCATACACAAGAATGGGGGAGATTCAGCGTATGGGGCTCCTGAGGGCCACTCACTGACGGCGATACAACAAGACCCTGTCATGGAGCTGCTCTCAGGAGTCCTGTCCACATTTCACCAACATCCCCATATCACCTGGAGTTCCCATCTGCCTTCTTCTGGATCAACAATTTTGGAAACTTCAAGGATTGTCATTAGCAAGGGACAAAAGACAGAGGGAAAAGCCTACATGGGTTTTTTTTTTCTAAACGAAGGTCGTCTCTCATATAGCTTCATGACGAAGGTAAAGCAAATCTTAACGCCTGAAACCAGTTTTGCAACTTTGACATGTGTTAGTAACATTGTACATGTCATCACAACTACTTTATGCATCCAGGTGGATTATACCGAGCTTCTTTTCAGGACAAATTGGTCTTTAAGTTGGTGATAAGTGGTGATGGATATCTCCTGATTTTTTTTTTATTATTATCAAAGTAAAACTGGTCCATAATAATGAAAATTATAATTTTTATAATATCTAGCTGTAAATATCTTGCCACTACCATTACCCACCACCAAATAACAACCCAAAATAAATTCTCCTTCTCCCGACGATTACAGCGATACCACATATGTATATGTTATTTGTGTACCAGAGTAGGGTCCAGAGGCAATAATGCTCATGTTGCTTTTTTTATTTTATTCTATCAATGATATTAAATTAAAAAAAAAAAAAACTTTATTTTTATGATACCTAAGACACACTGATTCTTTGACCTTTCATCCTAACCATGACCCTTTGGCTCTAACCTTGACCCTAACTTTCACCTACATAAAAACCTGTCCTAGCTTTTTTATCTTTATTGTACAGTATTTGTTTATTTATTTATTTTCTTTACACAACTTTCTTTTTGTTTACAATCTTCTCTTCTAGCAAGACGAAAAACATACATTGGGGCTGAATTGTAACTTTTTTCTCACTAGATGAGAAGATTGTAAACAAAACTTTCCTTGTACTCTTTATCCTCTTGAATGGAGAAAAAGATACAATGTATTATATAATGTATCCTGTATGTATACAATGTATTATATAATGTATCCTGTATGTATTATATAATGTATCCTGTATGTATACAATGTATTATATAATGTATCCCCTATGTATACAATGTATTATATAATGTATCCTGTATGTATACAATGTATTATATAATGTATCATATATGTATTATATGATGTAGCCTGTATGTATACCACAGGGGTAGGCAACCCCCAGCACTGGTGGCACAAGCGGCACACGAAGCCTCTTTTGCCAGTGTTCTGGCGAGAAAGGTCCCCTGTCGGATAGTGTCCGCCCTGTACTGCGCAGGCGCAGCGGTTGCGTAGTATGGAGGACAAAGGAGACACCGAAAGTCTCGGAACATGAAGAGCTGTTCATCAGCTGTACACGGCGCCTGCGCAATTAAGACTACATTGTGCCACACGCTCCCAATGCTCATGCAACTCTGCAAGGGGCGGGTATAGGGGCGGATGCATACAGAAGAGGCCGCATGATGGGCAGAGCTCATACGATGGGGTTGGATTTCTCAAAGGGGCGGATGTTTTATTGAGAAGCGTGTAACTGATATCGTGGCAAATTGCTTGTGTTAGGTAGTTAACTAAGTCCAGCAAACCCGCCCATCAACATTGCAAAACCCACCCTTCAGTTCTGTAAACACGCCCCGCAAAGATCCGCCCCTTTGAGAAATCCACCCCCATTGTATGAGCGCTGCCCATCATGCGGCCTATTCTGTATGCATCTGCCCCTACACCCGCTCCTTGCAAAGCTGCACGAGCATCGGGAGCGTGTGGCACAATGTAGTCTTAATTGTACAGTGCCATGTACGGCTCAACAACAGCTGTTCGTGTTCTGATACTTTCGGCATCTCCTTTGTCTTCCGTACCGCGCAAGCGCAGTACAGGGCAGACACTATCCAACGAGGGACCTTTCTCGACAGGACATGGGCACTTGACTCCCTCCCCATCAGCAGAGCAGCACAGGGAAGTGTCAGCAAAACAATGATGAATTCCAATTTTAGAATTCCCCACGTTGCACCTGCACTGAGGGGGAGGGGCACTGCGCCCCCACAAATTGTACAAGATGGAAAACATTGTTTGGTTCTCTAACTTTGCTGTAGCTGCGATCGTCAACTTTGGTGATGGGGAAGAGATTGGGTGCAATTCTGCTGGGGGGGGGGGTGGTCCCTGTTTCCAGGAGGAGGAGGACTGTCATTGGCCAATGCTAAAGCCAATCACAGTCCTGCTAGCCCCGCCCACCATATGGAGGAAGATGACTGGCTTGATTGCCACTACCAATCTCAGAAAGAAGGGATTTCACTGTGATTGAGAAAACCCCAATCAGGTGACAGTTTGTAGAATTACAGTTGAGCTTTTGGAAACTGTTGAAATTATTCCTGAACCTTTCTGTTACTTACTACTGAACCCCGACACTCTGTGTACCTTTAAGCCACAGCCAGTATTCAGCACAATGAAAATCACATCCAACTTTTCCTGTGGTGCAGAGCGCTGCACATTTTCTCAGCTGCAGAGGCCCAACTTATGATCCTGCACACAGGCCCACTGCTTTCAGAAAATGCCCCTGACCTGAGCTCATCATTTTCGCATCAATTCCAGATGCTTGTATGTGACATCACTTACATCACATACATCCCATACATCCCATACATCCCATACATCCCATACATCACATACATCCCATACATCACATACATCCCATACATCACATATATCACATACATCCCATACATCACATACATCACATACATCCCATACAGGCACTTGGGCTGGATGTGAGAGGTGGATCAGTAGGATGAGTGTGCCAGGACAGGTAGATCTGTCTCATCTAGTGTCTCATCTCTGCTTCCTTTCACCATGCTGCATATCACACATATCATAGATGAGAAGAGGGTACAGTGGTGGAGCACATGAGCGGGAGGGGTTCAGAGATGGTGCAGATGTGCAGGGAGGTACAGTGATAGAAAAGATGAGAAGGGGGTTCAGCAGTGGGACAGAAGAGCGGGGGTGGGTTCAGTGTTGGGCCAGATGAGAAGGGGGTTCAGTGGTGGGACAGAAAAGCAGGGGGTAGAGCAGTGGGGCACATGTGATAGGAGGGATATTGGTGGGACAGATGGGCAGGGGGTTACAGTGGTGGGGCAGGAAAGCAGGGGAAACAGAGGTGGGGTAGAAGAGAAGGGGGGTACAGAGCTGTGACAGATGTGCAGGAGGTACATTGGTGGGGCAAATGAGAAAGAGAGTTACAGTGGTGGGGCAGATGAGCAGATGGGTTCAGTGTTAGGACAGATGAGAAGGTGGGGGTACAGTGGTTGGGCAGATGAGAAAGCGGGGTAAATTGATGGGGCAGATGAGCAGGAGATTCAGTGGTGGGACAAAAAAGCAGGGGGGGTTCAGCGGTGGGACAGAAAAGCAGGGGGGTACAGTGGTAGGACAGATGAGTGGGGTGGGGTTCAGTGTTAAGCCAGATGAGCAGGTGGTTACAGTGGTGGGAAGGATAAGCAGGGGGGTTCAGTGTTGGGACAGAGGAGAAAGGAGGTACATTGTACACTGGTGGGATAGATGTACAGGGGGTTACAGCGGTGGGGAAGAGGAGCAGGGTTACTCGCCACCAGTTGCCCCACCCAAACCTGACCCTGCCCCGCCCCTAATTCTGCCCCCTAAACATGCCCTCAAAAATTATCTCATGAAATGACACTTAAATGTTTTATGCAGTATTAATTTATCAAAAAATAAATATTAACAACAACTTGATCCATGCCCAATAGGGATGAGCTTCGAGTTCGAGTCAAACTCATGTCCGGCTCGAACATTGCCTGTTCGCCTCTTCAGCGAACAGTGAACAATTTGGAATGTTTGCGGCAAATTCAAAAAGCCGCGGAACACCCTGTACAAGTCTATGGGAGAAATCTAAAGTGCTCATTTTAAGGGCTAATATGCAAGTTATTGTCCTAAAAAGTGTTTGGGGACCCGGGTCCTGCCCGAGGGGACATGGATCAATGCAAAAAAAAGTTTTAAAAACAGCTGTTTTTTCGGGAGCAGTGATTTTAATAATGCTTAAAGTGAAACAATAAAAGTTTAATCCTCCTTTAACCGGTTCCCGACCAGCGCACGCCGATGTACGTCGACAGAATGGCACGAGCAGGCATATTGGCGTACATGTACGTCCAATCTTCAATGCCGCCCTGCCATGGGGAGCGCGCCGCCGGCGGGATCCGCTGAGTCGATCGCCGCGGGCATACCCGCGATCGTCTCACGGGATGGCTGAATGGAGGAAACAGCATCGTGTAAACAGCATTTCTCCATTCTGCCTAGCAACTAGTGACGCTGACCTCTGCTCCATGTGATTGGAGCAGAGATCATTGTTCACTAAATGAAAGCCCAACCCCCCCACAGTTAGTAACACACCCCTAGGAACACTTAACCCCTACACTACCACCCACTGGTTAACCCCTTCACTGCCAGTGTCATTTACACAGGAATCACTGCATTTATATAGCAATGATTACTGTATAAATGACAATGGTCCCAAAAATGTGTCAAAAATGTCCGATGGGTCCCCCACAATGTCGCAGTCACAATAAAAATCGCTGATCGCCGCCATTACTAGTAAAAAAAATAAATAATAAAAATGCTATAAAACTATCCCTATTTTGTAAACGCTATAACTTTTGCGCAAACCAATCAATAATCGCTTATTGCGATTTTTTTTACCAAAAATATGTAGAAGAATACGTATCAGCCTAAACTGAGGGAAAAAAAATGTTTTTTTATATATTTTTGGGGGATATTTATTATAACAAAAAGTAAAAAATAATGTGTTTTTTTTCAAAATTGTCGCTCTATTTTTGTTTATAGCGCAAAAAATAAAAACCACAGGGGTGATCAAATACCACCAAAAGAAAGCTCTATTTGTGGGAAAAAAAGGACGTCAATTTTGTTTGGGAGCCATGTCGCACGACTGCGCAATTGTCAGTTAAAGCGACACAGTGCCGAATCGCAAAAAGTGGTCTGGTCTTTGACCAGCAAAATGGTCCGGTCTGTAAGTGGTTAAATTTCGTACCTGGGGGGTGTCTATAGTATGCCTGTAAAGGGGCGCATGTTTCCCGTGCTTAGAACTGTCCCTGCACAAAGTGTAATTTCTGCAGGAAAAAAAGTCATTTAAAATCACTCGCGGCTATAATGAATTGTCGGCTCCCCGTAATACAGAGAACAGTCATTGAAAGTCATTGATAAAAAAAAAAAAGCGTGGGGTTCCCCCTAAATATCCATACCAGACCCTTCAGGCGAGTGGAATTTTTGAGGACTGACACACCGCAACCACGATCGCCGCGTTGCATGCCCCCGGGGGCGCGCAGTGGCTCAATATCCTGAAGACGTCATATGATGCCCAGTCAGGTTATTGAAACCACTTTGCCGCCGTCATTCTGCTATATGGCGGGTGGCAAGTGGTTAAATTGGTCCAATGTAACTATGTATAAAATATTCATACCTGGAATTCTTCTTTCATTTCTCCTCCAGGCTGCTTTGATTGTTCCCATGCCGTAGGTTCCCCTCCACACTGCACTGGTTAAATGTCTATTTGGCTGGGGATGGGTAAGGGGGTAAGGGATAACCACAAACAACTTATTCCTCCCTCCCTCAGCAGCCTGTGATCTCCTTCCGGCATTCCATGTTGTGGGTGAGCCCATGCCATTCTCCAGTACAAAGCAGGACTGTTGGCCCTGCATTGGACCTAATGACATCAGAGAGCTGTGACCAGTCGTGCAGCAAAGTGAAGCTGCAGGGGTGCGATCCCACAAAAAGGGGGAAGCTTTTTTATTTATTCCTATGGATTCATTTAACCCATGCAGGGGGGGGGGGGGGGCACTGTATAGGTACATATATAATTCAGCTGCTCCTTTGGGGGTAGCACTTACCCCCAAAGGAGCAGCTGAATTTTTCTGGGCTTACCGATTACCTCCACCAGCTCGTAATTTGTTGTCCTTGTCTAGGGGTTCCCAGGGTTGATGACCCAGTAACTGTAGAGACCGACACTTGGATTCCTTGTTAGGATTTTTATTTTGCATAAAACAGTTGAACAAACTCAGTCTCTAAGTTGGGAATAGAGGGTATCAGGATAAAGTTTAGCTCAGGTGCTTGGAACTGCTGACTTCAATAAAAGTCTCTCTCTGTACACAATCCAGGGAATAGCCACTCGCAACTGGATTCTTTAACTGTTGGATAAATCCTTGACCTTGGATCTAGCAGCCAACAAGTAATTCTAGCAAAGTCTCTCACACAGACTTGGTTGAAAAACTTAGTTGTAACCGGAAGGAAAGAGGTAGGAACTTTTATTACTGTACCAGAATCTTGCAGCCGGTGCGGCGATACCATAAGAAATGTGGATCCAATCAATGTCCATGGCAGCTTAGCTTCAAGGCTCTTACCGAGCAGCCAGCCTTGTGTGTGGCCCTCTTACTGAAGAGTCCTCCCCTGGTTGCATGTAGAGTTGCTGGGCCTCTCCAAACCCGGCAACGGAACACCTTAGAATCCTCCTTACAGTTACTGTCCCTTTGACTAGCCAGTTCCGAGGCTCGGAAATGGATGGATCCGCACCCCAGGCCTCTGGGGGCTGGTCAGGAGGACCAGGACCACGGAGTCAGCAACAACTTCTGGACCAGGACCCAGAACCACGTGACTTCAGCACCTTAAGTACCCCCTCCCAGAATACACAACGAGACAAACGCCCACTGAATGGCTCCGGGAGAGAGATTGGTACCCAATGCATCCAACCAGACTGCGTTCCAAGGCCTCTCACAGGTGAGAACCCCACCTATGACCAGGCAGAACCTTAATACAGCCCAGCCAAACTGATGCCAAAGCATCATTTAGAACAATTAACCCCAAAACTTAACTATAGTTTTGGACAAAATCTAAATTTCACAGACACAGCGCGTACTCATTAGGTGTACCGGCGCTACATACAGGATTTATATAGCGCCAACAGTTTGCACAGCGCTTTACAATATAAAGGAAGACAATACAATAAAATACAAGAGAGTTAGGGGGCCCCTGTTAATAAGAGCTTACAATCTAATTGATCTCATTTTGAATTTGTTACATTTGCACAACTGGTTACATGTTATAAGGAGCGCTAAACTGTCTTCTTATCTTATTTATTGGAAAGCTCTGTGATAGTGTATCTGTCCTTTCATTCATACTGCTGCCTGGGTGTGATGAGACTTTGATCTGATGTTATCTTGTTGTCTGACTATGCATATTACAGAGAATATATAGGGATAATATTGATAACCAGCTACAGTAGGAGGTTTGGGGATTTATTGTGCTACATTTTTTGGGGGTTTTCGATAGAGTGGAGAGGGATTAGATCCAGGGACATGCAATCAGGGGAGGCAGGTAAGGCAGCATTGGTGGGCACAGGGAGGCTGCATTGGTGGGCACAGGGAGGCTGCATTCATGGGCATGTTAAAGCTGCATTTGATGGGGACTGTGAGGCTGCAATGATGGGCACGGCGAGGCTGCATTGGTGGGCACAGTGAGGCTGCATTGATGGGCATGGCGAGGCTGCATTGGTGGGCTCAGGGAGGCTGCATTCATGGGCATGTTAAAGCTGCATTTGATGGGGACCGTGAGGCTGCAATGATGGGCACGCCGAAGCTGCATTGATGGGCACGGCGAGGCTGCATTGATGGGCACAGCAAAGTCGCTTTGATGGGCACTGCGAGGCTGCATTGATGGGCACAGTGAGGCTGCATTGATGGGCACAGTGAGGCTGCATTTGATGGACACTGATGAGGCTGCATTGATCTCTTGTATCATGTCTGCAGTCTCTGGCCATCTCTTGTACTATGTCTGCAGTGTCTGGCCATCTCTTGTACTATGTTTGCAGTCTCTGACCATCTTTAGTATGATGTCCTCAGTCTCTAACCTTCTCCTGTACCATTCCCGCAGCCTCCGACTCCTCCTGTATCATGTCTGCAGCCTCTTACCATCTCTGGTATCATGTCCGCAGTGTCTACCCATCTCTTGTATCATGTCCTCAGTCTCCAGCCATCTCTTGTATTCTGTCCTCAGTCTCTAAACATCTCTTGTACCATGTCCGCAACCTCTGACCATCTCTTGTCTTATTTCATGTCTGCAGTCTCTGATGGGGAGTCTGGAGAGGAGTTAAGAGTGGGAGGGCTGCCAGGATGGGGGTCATGGGAGAAGTCAGATGTGTGTGGACTGTGGAGAGGAGACTATAGGATAAAACCAGAACCATCATGCCTGTTCTACTGCGAATAGAACCAGGGGCCTTTGGCTCATCCCTACATACAGAGCGGCCAGTTTAAATACAAGCTGGCACACTCTGTTTGCAGCAGACTGAGAGGATGAGCTGACAGTGCCTCTCCTCACTTCTTGTCAGAAGCACTGAACTCAATGGATAGCTTGGAGCCTGGGCCAATGGTAAAGCACCATTGGAACAAGCTGTCCAATAAAAGAAAAAAAAAGATTCAGTGGAGGCTGTCCTAAAAGATACATGCTCCCTTCCAGCACAGCCCTCTTAACTAGAAGGAAAAAGCATGGGTTAAAGGGTATAAGATTTACCCATAATCCCATGTTTTTCTCACACAGTTAAGAGGAAGAATGAGAATGAAAATATACTGTTTTAATTAAGACAAAATAATATTTATTATGCTATATGAGGGGCGGAAGTGTAAGGGTCGCAGAAGTTGTCATTGCGACTGGGCCCCATGCTGCAGGAAGCTAGTGCGCCCCCCCTCCCCGATCGGTGGCTGCATATGGGACTCCCTGATCCTCAGCCGATGTGTAAATCAGCAGTACAGGAGCTCGCTCACGCTGTGTTTACTCTGAAAGTGAAAGCAAGGGAGAGGTGTCTATCACAGTGTGTGCTGTGCTCTCTGCCTCCCCCTACAGTGCAGTACTCGGCATGGAGAGTGAAGGAACAGCGCTGCAGCTGCCTATTTTTAAAAAGGTGATCTATATCTGTTTGTATGCATGTGTGTGTGTTTATATGTGTGTGTCTGCGTGTTTGGGTGTGTGTTTTATATGTGTGTGTATGTTTATTTGTGCACATGTGTATATGTTTATGTGTGTGTGTGTGTGTGTGTGTGTGTGTGTGTGTGTGCATTTATGTGTGTTTATGCATTTAGGTGTGTGCATGTATGTATATATGTTTGTGTGTGTGCTCATGTGTGTGTGTTTTATGTGTGTGTGTATGTGTGTGCGTTTATGTGTGTGCATGTGTGCTTATGCATTTAGGTGTGTGCATGTGTGTATGTATGTTTGTGTGTGTGCTCGTGTGTGTATGTGCATACATGTGTGTTTACATGTGTGTGTGTATGTATACACATTACTTTTAATCCTGACCCCCTTTTTATTTACGATCAGAACTGATTTTATTTTAGGGCGGGTTCATGATACCAAAAATAAAATACCATTTCACATGCAGTGAAGAGGCAATATGTTGCGCCTTGACTGGTAAAATGTTGAGAAACACTGATACAGAGAATCCGATCTCTCTATTTTCCTTGTGCAGCTGCTGAAAGCCTGCGGGAGGGAGAGGAGAAGTGGGAGAAATGGAAACATCAGTTCCTCTATATGCAGCCGCCCCCATCGCTCCTCCTATGCAGATTCTTTCTGCTGCCCTCCTGTGTGCTCTTCAGCCCCCCTGAACTTTTTCCCTGCCCCCCCAGTGCTCTCTCCTTTGTCCCCACAGCTCCGCAGAGTTTCCCTCTCCCCTCTCCTGCCGGTTGCTGCAGGGTATCTGTCAGGATGAAGCCTTTTCTGAACGGAGAGTCAGTGATCCATACCAATCACGGACTCAGTCCATTCATAACTGAAACATAGTAGACTGGATTTACTATGCTTCAATTTACGAATAAAGGGGCAGCTCCGTACAGATCTATTCCTGTCCATTCATTATGTGCAGCTGAAGCTGTGTTCTCAATTTCCTTTCTCCGTCTCAAAGGTGAAACACCAGAGGTCTGCTTAGACCCCTGATATCTCACCAAAGCCCCCCCCCCCCCCCAACGGGGCTCTTAAACTACCAGGGTCACAAACGTTGCACCTGCGACTGGGCCTTGGCGTTTCCGCCACCGGGCGAGGAGAGAAGGGCCCGTGCTGGAGGTCAGGGGGGCCCTTCATGCTTTCTTGCACCGGGGTCCTGAAGGTTCCAGTTACGCCTCTGTGCTATGTGTTATAACATATTCATTTTTATAATTATCTATTTACTGTAAAATTACTGGTTAGAAGTTATAACTTCAAACTTTAGTAATTCGTCCGTTAAGCCACCTGCTTGAGTGCAGTTTTTGAACATATAGTAAATTACCTTAAAAACAACCTTACACCTCCTCATGAATTGGTCATAACTTGGCTTCAAACCCTCATCACTTTGAGGTAGAAACCAATACTTGGGGACACTTGCCATTTATGGAGGTGCATTCATATATATATATATGCTATATTGTTTCTTTATATGTAACGCAAATTTCTTCTGTGAATGTCGTAACACTATTTAGTTGATATGTATGTTTATTTGCTCAGTAGATGAGATTCCACGTTTTTCCTGAAGAAGCCTTAGGCGAAACATGTAGAATATAAGCGTGGAAACAACAACATAACATCATAAGATGTGTCTCCTTTTACATAACTCTATGCGGATGTACTGTATGAAATGTTTTTAAGTTATTTCTATGTAATTTAATAAAATCATATATTCTTTTATATTAATTGTGTTATGTGCATTTATATTGAGTGCACCTTTAAAGTCCCATACCTCCCAATTTTGTTCCCTGCTTACATATAAGGGATGTTGGTGTCATAGATATATATTTTGATTGATTCTGGCTTTGACCACACAATCTTCCAAATACCCGGTATATAATAATTATTTGTATTACTTATGGTAAATAACCCCTTGCCACCCAGGCCAATTCTGACACTTCTCTACTACATGTAAAAATCATAATTTTTTTGCTAGAAAATTACTCAGAGCCCCCAAACTTTATATATATTTTGTTTTAGCAGACTCCCTAGGGAATAAAATGGTGGTTGTTGCAACTTTTTATGTTACACGGTAATTGCGCAGCAACTTTTCAAACACTTTTTTTTTTTTAAACTGTTTCATGAATATATATATATATATATATATAAAAAAAAAAAAAAAACACTAAAGTTATCCTGATTTGTTTGGGATAATATGAAAGATGATATTACACCAAGTAAACAGATACCTAACATGTCACGCTTTAAAATTGCGCACACTTGTTGAATGGTGCCAAACTTCGGTACTTAAAAATCTCTGTAGGCAACGCTTTAACCACTTCCCGACCAGCGCACACAGATGTACGTCGGCAGAATGGCATGGACAGGCAAATGGGCATACAGGTACGTCCCTTTAAATTTGCGCCGTGCCATCGCGCGCGTTTGCCGGTCAGGACCTCCGTGAGTCGGATCGCGGGTTCTGCGGACTTGATCGCCCTGGGGATACCCGCCATCGTCTCACAGGGTGGGAGAATGGGGAGATGCTAAAGTAAGCAAGCATCTCCCCATTCTGCCTAGCAACAGTGTCACTGATCTCTGCTCCCTGTGATTGGAGCAGAGATCAGTGATGTGTAAAACAGCCACGCTGTTAGCAACACGCCCCTAGGACACACTTAACCCCTACACTGCCACCTAGTGGTTAACCCCTTCACTGCCAGTGTCATTTACACAGGAGTCAGTGCATTTGTATAGCAGTGATTGCTGTATAAATGCAAATGGCCCCAAAAATGTCCGATGTGTCCGCCATAAAATTGACGCTCTTTTTTTGTTTATAGCGCAAAAAATAAAAAACAAAGGTAAAGGCAATGATGGGGCACTATAACTCCGACTGAAACCAATGATAGAGCTCTATTCCTCCCACTGATACCAATGATGGGGCACTGTTCCTTCCACTGAAACCAATGATGGGGCACTGTTCTTCCCACTGACACCAATGATGGGGCACTATTCCTCCCACTGACACCAATGATGGAGCTTTATTCCTCCCACTGACACCAATGATGGGGCACTATTCCTCCCACTGATACCAAAGATGGGTCACTATTCCTTTCACTGATACCAATGATGGGGCACTATCCCTCCCACTGACACCAATGATAGGGCACTGTTCCTTCCACTGACACCAACAATGGGGCACTGTTCTTCCCAATGACACCAATAATGGGGCACTATTCCTTCCACTGCCACCAAGGATGGGGCACTATTCCTCCCAATGATACCAATAATGGGGCACTATTCCTACCACTGATACCAATGATAGGGCACTGTTCCTACCACTGAAATCAGTGGTGGGGCACTGTTCTTTCCACTACCATCAAGGATGGGGCACTATATCTACCACGGATACCAATATTGGGGCACTATTCCTCTCACTGATACCAATATTGGGACACTATTCATGCCACTGACACCAATGATGGGGCATTATTCTTACCACTGATACCAATAATGGGGCACTATTCCTTCCACTGCCACCAAGGATGGGGGAACTATTCCTCCCACTGATACCAATAATGGGGTACTATTCCTCCCACCGACACCAATGATAGGGCACTGTTCCTTCCACTGAAACCAATGATGGGGCACTATTCCTTCCACTGCCACCAAGGATGGGGCACTATTCATCCCACTGACTCCAATGACGGGGCATTATTCTTCCCACTGACACCAAGTATGGGGCACTATTCCTCCTCCTATTGACCACCAAGGCTGATACATTGTCTAATCCTACTGATACTGGGGCATTTTCCACTCCTACTGGCCAAACTTCAGCCCTCCTAAACTCTGAAGGACCGTAAACTGGCCCTTTGTTAAGGGACATCTGCCATAGAGGAACATCAGACTGTAAGTTCTATTGTAGACAACAATTCATCTGAATGCAGCAGATTATGTTTACTTAAAAATAATAATAATAAATAAAATCAATTTAAATTCATATAATTGTTGTTTTTATAAAATCCTTAGCTTATACAGCTATTGCTTTCTTTGTCAATGCCTGCGGGGCTGTTTATTGAAATAACTAAGGAATGGAGTCCTATTAAGGTTTACACTTTTATTAGGGATCTTCATAACACAATAGAAGAAACAACTATCAACATACATTTTACTGTACATAACACACCAAAGTAATATACACAAACAAACAAAAAACTAAACTGACACAGATACAACACAGCCCTGATGGGCTTTCACTTTCATGATTTAAACTGTATTATCTTTGAAAAAGAAAACAATTCTAGAAACACATAAATGAAAAAGGTTGGAGTGAATTGAGATCAGATTAAAAAGATTGTAAAGGTATTTTTTTTTTCTTTTTTCAATTAACAAACATCTCTATATTTACCTGCACCAGAGTAGCCCCAAACCTCCTCTTCTCGGGTCCCCTGCCGGCCCTTCCTCTCTGTCCAGTGCCCCTATGGGAAGCCGCTCCTCATAGGGGTACTCGTGCGGGCTCGCTCTTGAGCCCCGCTGCCCCATCTATTAACCACTTGCTGACCAGCTCACAGCAGAGGGACTAGATGCACGTGGCTGGCAGCCACGATGTCCGCCGGCCACCCGCGATCACGGGAATGAGAACCACAATGGGAATCTGTGTGTGTGTATACACACAGATCCCTGTTCTGGGGAGGAGAGACAGATCTGCTGTTCCTAGTAATTAGGAACAATGATCTGTCTCCTCCTCCAGTCAGTCCCATCCCAGTATCACAGTTAGAAACACCCATGAGGGAACACATTTAACCCCGTGATCGCCCTCTAATGTTAACCCCTTCCCTGCCAGTGACATTTACACAGTAATCAGTACATTTTTATAGCACTGATCGCTGTATAAATGTCAATGGTCCCAAAAAAGTGTCAAAAGTATTTGATCTGTCTGCCACAATGACGCAGTCCCGCTAAAAATCTCAGATCGCCACCATTACTAGTAAAAAAAAATAAAAAAATAATTATAAAAATGGCATAAATCTATCCCCTATTTTGTAGACGCTATAACTTTTGCGCAAACCAATCAGTAAACGCTCATTGCGATTTTATTTACCAAAAATATGTAGAAGAATACATATCGGCCTAAACTGATGAAGAAATTAGTTTTGTTTTTTTAAACAAATTGGGGGATATTTTTATTATAGCAAAAAGCAAAAAATATTACTTTTTTTTCAAAATTGTCGCACTTTTTTGTTTATAGTGCAAAAAATAAAAAACGCAGAGGTGATCAAATACCACCAAAAGAAAGCTCTAATTGTGTGAAAAAAAAGGACGTCAATTTTGTTTGGGTACAGCGCCGCATGACTGCGCAATTGTCAGTTAAAGCGACGCAGTGCCGTATCACAAAAAAATGGCCTGGTCATTAAGGGGTCAAATCCTTTTGGGACTGAAGTGGTTAGCACAGACAGCGTGAGTCGGCCCCGCCCCCCACTCTCTCTCGTCATTGGCTTTGATTGACAGCAGCAGGAGCTAAAGGCTCCCAGTGCCCCAGCAAAGCCAGTGAAACCCGGAAGTGAAGGGTGAGAAGACATGCACAGCACTGGATCGAATAAGGGCTCTAGTCGGTAAAAGGGGGAGGTGAGGGGGGATGCCCAAACATTTTTTACCTTAATGCATGGAATGCATTAGGTTAAAAAAATGTTTACGCTTTAGAACCACTTTAAAGTTTCCCCACAGGCTCTGAGGGTGGCTCCAGAGGTGAGTACCGGAGTCATTCCAGCTAAACTGATTTGGCTGAAAAATTGGCAAAACCAAAAGGCCTCAGGCCTCATGCACACAGGACAGCAAAAACTCTCCTTTTAAAGGTATTTGGGATTTTTTACAACTCCAAATGCCCCTCTATGTTAGCTTATGTGCTCATGCACACATGTACATGTTGAGAAGCAGGAGCATTTAAAGGCAATCCCCCCCCCCCCCCACACACACACACACACACACACATGCACACTTGCATGTTCAAAAGAGGAGCATAAAAGCACATTAACACTAGATGTGTTAATACCTTCTAATGACAATAAGGCCGCGTACACACGCGCGGACTGTTTGCCCAACCTTGTTCGTCAAACAGTTTGGGCAAACAGTCCGCTCAAAATTAGCATGAGCGGACTTGCCCACACACGAGCGGACTGTTTGACGAACAAGGTTGGGCAAACAGTTCGCTCAACTTTTGAAATGAACGGACTCGCCCACGTAAGGCGGAGACAAGTCCGCCCATTTCGAGCGCGTGTACAGGTAGGCGGGGCCCGCGAAGGAGACGTCGCGGGCTCCGCCGCCTGGAATGGGCTTAAAGGGGAACCCCAACGCCGAAAAAAAATCGGCGTGGGGGTCCCCCCCAAGTCCACACCAGACCCTTGTCCGAGCACGCTACCCGGCCGGCCAGGAAAGGGGGGCGAGCGAGCGCGCCCCCCCTCCTGAGCCATACCAGGCCGCGTGCCCTCAACATGGGGGGGGGTGCCTCGGGGAAGGGGGGGCCGCGCGGCCCCCCCACCCCAAAGCACCTTGTCCCCATGTTGATGAGGACAAGGGCCTCTTCCCGACAACCCTGGCCGTTGGTTGTCGGGGTCTGCGGGCGGGGGGCTTATCGGAATCCGGGAGCCCCCTTTAAGAAGGGGGCCCCCGGATACCGGCCCCCCACCCTATGTGAATGAGTATGGGGTACAATGTACCCCTACCCATTCACCTGTGAAATAAAGTACAATAAAACACACAACACAGAGAAAAAGTATTTTATTGCACAGCCGGGGGTCTTCCGTCTTCGGGGGTCTTCTCGCCGGACTCCTCCGCTATGTGTGTGTAGCTCTTTTACTAGCGGAGGAGTCCGGCTTTCTTCCTCCCCGCCGCCGGCCTCTTCTCCCGACTTCGGGGGTCTTGTCCCCCTCTTCGGTTCTTCTGCCGGGCCACCGCGCCTGGTCCGGTGGCCCGGTCTTCTGTCGCCGTCTTCTGTCGCCGCCTTCGGTTCTTCTGCCGGGCCACCGCGCCTTCTTGTAGCTCTTTTACAGGCGGTGGCCCGGTCTTCTGTCGCCGCTGTCGTCGCCGTCGCCGCCGCCGCCGCCGCCTTCCGTTCTTGTTCTTCTTCTTGTTCTTCTTCTTCTTCTCCTGGAGATGTTGACTCGACGATCTCTCCGGCCGGAATGCCAGGGACACGCTCCGCTGCCACTTATATAGTGACAATGGGGCGGTGTCACATGGTATATGTCACATGGGTTGGTCACATGGGTTGATGTCACATGGGGACTATGACATCGTAAGGGGGCGGGGTCACCATGTGACCAACCCATGTGACATATACCATGTGACACCGCCCCATTGTCACTATATAAGTGACCGCACAGCGCGGCTCTGGCATTCCGGCCGGAGAGATCGTCGAGTCAACATCTCCAGGAGAAGAAGAAGAAGAACAAGAAGAAGAACAAGAACGGAAGGCGGCGGCGGCGGCGGCGACGGCGACGACAGCGACGACAGCGGCGACAGAAGACCGGGCCACCGCCTGTAAAAGAGCTACAAGAAGGCGCGGTGGCCCGGCAGAAGAACCGAAGGCGGCGACAGAAGACGGCGACAGAAGACCGGGCCACCGGACCAGGCGCGGTGGCCCGGCAGAAGAACCGAAGAGGGGGACAAGACCCCCGAAGTCGGGAGAAGAGGCCGGCGGCGGGGAGGAAGAAAGCCGGACTCCTCCGCTGGCAAAAGAGCTACACACACATAGCGGAGGAGTCCGGCGAGAAGACCCCCGAAGACGGAAGACCCCCGGCTGTGCAATAAAATACTTTTTCTCTGTGTTGTGTGTTTTATTGTACTTTATTTCACAGGTGAATGGGTAGGGGTACATTGTACCCCATACTCATTCACATAGGGTGGGGGGCCGGTATCCGGGGGCCCCCTTCTTAAAGGGGGCTCCCGGATTCCGATAAGCCCCCCGCCCGCAGACCCCGACAACCAACGGCCAGGGTTGTCGGGAAGAGGCCCTTGTCCTCATCAACATGGGGACAAGGTGCTTTGGGGTGGGGGGGCCGCGCGGCCCCCCCTTCCCCGAGGCACCCCCCCATGTTGAGGGCACGCGGCCTGGTACGGCTCAGGAGGGGGGGCGCGCTCGCTCGCCCCCCTTTCCTGGCCGGCCGGGTAGCGTGCTCGGACAAGGGTCTGGTGTGGACTTGGGGGGGACCCCCACGCCGATTTTTTTTCGGCGTTGGGGTTCCCCTTTAAGCCCATTCCAGGCGGCGGAGCCCGCGACGTCTCCTTCGCGGGCCCCGCCTACCTGTACACGCGCTCGAAATGGGCGGACTTTCCGAGCGGGAACAGTCCGCTCATTTCGAAAGTACAGCGGACAAGCCCACACACGGGCGGACTGTTCGCTCAAACACAGTTTCAGCGGACAGTTTTTCGGAATTTCCGAAAGACCTTGTCCGTCCAACTGTCCGCTGAAACTGTCCGCTGAAAGCCCACACACGAGCGGACTGTCCGCCCAAACACTGTTCAGCGGACAAGGTTGGGCGAACAGTCCGCCCGTGTGTACGCGGCCTAATAAATGAATATTCTGGCCATGGAATGCATTAACGCGAATGTGAACAAGCATGAACGCAAATAAGCATGCAAGCAAAATGCAGCTTTGACCTCTCTGAGTAAGCCCCTGGGGCAGGGATGAAATGCGTTGGGGCGTGGCTTAGATGGAGCTGGCTGAGGCTGCTATTAATCATGTAACTGACAGCTTTTTATGGCATGCAGCGATTGAGGTATTCTCTCATTTTCATAGTTTACAGTTTGCGTTAAGACTGACTTTCCCCCAGCCTGCACCCACAGTGGAATCTGCTGGACAGAATCACGGAGGCCTAAGCAGGGACCCAAAGCTTTATACAGGTTCAGGTGCTTTTTTTTAAGCTGCGTTTGGAGGAGCAGGCCATTCAGGAGAGGTAAAAAAAAAAAAGCCCTGTGTACCTGAGATCTCAATTTCACTTTTTGAGCTGCTTAAGAAAATATGCTTTAAAAAAAAAAAAAAAAAAAGACTAGCCTTCTTTTTCTTTTTCTAGATTTGCGTTCTGGTGCAATTAAATGTAAATTGCATGTATAATGCAGTATACTGAGAGCACCGTACCGAACCACAAACATATACAATGCATTGTGGTGCTCCGAGTTGTAAAAAATGGTCATGTGCATTTTTCTGTCTGTTGGAGTTTGTTCCTGATCCAACGAGACATTGCTTGTGCGGCCGCACACTGAAAGGGAGGATTCATACTTTTGCATCCAAGAGTAACATGCTTTGCATTAAGGAAGCCCATAAAGTGCATTAAGATGGTCAGATTGTTAGAGCGTGTGGCCACACAGTCAATGTCTTGTTGGATCAGGAACAGGTGAGCATAAAGGTGCAGGTACACTTTATGTTTTGCTGCACATAATTGGGTATCCTAAGTAATCACAGCTTTATTTTATGCTCTAAATTCATTGACTATTCTCTTCTCCTTATTATAAGGTCATTTGAGTCATTGACCACCAACACATAATCAGGCAAAGGGTTCTCACTTCAATATAAGGTTTCAAAAAAAATTTATTTAAGTGGACCATGCACCAAAGTCCTGTCCATCCATGTAATCTAAGGTCTCCTTGTATAAATTGTATTCCATGGATCCAGTGCTTGGTTACCCATGGACTGTACAGAGCTGAAGTAATATGTTCTGTCAATTCAGGAAACTTCCTTTAGTCTTGGACCAACTCTCACTGGGCTTAATGAAAAATTCTGAAAACAAAAAGTTATTGTTAGTTTGAAAATCTGAAGGGAACGCATTGAGTATCTAACAGTACAGTATCTAAAAGAGAACATGTTTGTGTAGCTTGTGGCAGCCAAAGATGACATTTTAATGGTTCATCTGGCAAGCATGGTTAGAGGCATAAGGAATGGGGTTTGAATGAATCCATACGGGTTGCTTGTCTCAAAGTCCTGATTTACAGAACACGGAGGGACACTGCAGTAGGCATATTATTCTGTTGGGCTCAACAAATATCCACCACATGCAAGTATCGGCTGGTTATATTCAAGGTTACTTTTGAATCCATTTTCAGTACTGATCTCTTCATTTCTCCAACATGCATTGAGAATATGTGTTATAAGCAACAACAAAAATTCCTCTTATGAACTAATCACAAAAAACAGGGTCCTATATTGTCTCAACCAGGGTTCCTCCAGAGGTTGCTAGCGGTTCTTGAGCAATGAGCAGTTTCTGCCTCTCAGATAAGTTTCCACTGACACCATTGATCTTTTTAGCTCTCTGTAAGGGGGTAATTCTGTAAGGACTAAGAAGCATTCTTCCAAATGACCATCAGACTAAAGTATCATGAGTTGTGGATATAGTCATTTTTAGCAGGAGTTCCCTGAGCATGTGACAAAAAATGTAGCGCTGAAATATCAAAAATATAACAAATGTAAATATCACTTAAACCCTATTAATTCGATAATGTTGTGCTACCTAGTAGGAGAGAAAACAATCTATGTGTAAACAAGTGCAAAAAGTCCAACTAAAACAAAGTGTGCAATAAGTCCAGATATTCCGTTGACGCAAGCCGTGGACAGCCTTCAGTCAATAACCAAGATTTTTGCAGAAAAAGGTGGGTACTCTTTCCGGAGGTGATGGACACAAAGTATTCTACAGTAAATGTGTCATACAGGCTTATATGCGTCACAAATGATTCGTGCACGCTGTATTATAGGTCACCAACAGAGCAGCCAGGTGTCCTCTCGGTTAGCCGACTTCTGGATCGATGTACCAAGGTATGGGATTCCACAGGACACAAAGAATTCCTCGCTGTATCTCAGAGATTTCAGTGTAAAGTAGCTCCAAACCGTTTCACCGAAAACCAAAAAGTATAAACACAATGCCTCGCATTGTGAAATTCCACCGTTTGAAGGTTTATTTATAAAAAAATCGAATTTACATAAAAAATGACATCCAAGAATCACGTGATCCAATAAAAAGTAAATGAAAAGCAATATAGGGAGCAGGAAACGCTAGCCATATTGCTTTTCATTGCTTTTCATTTACTTTTATTGGATCACGTGATTCTTGGATGTCATTTTTTATGTAAATTCGATTTTTTATAAATAAACCTTCAAACGGTGGAATTTCACTATGCGAGGCATTGTGTTTATACTTTTTGGTTTTCGGTGAAACGGTTTGGAGCTACTTTATATTTCAGCGCTACATTTTTTGTCACATATTGTTATTTGGACTTGGTTTGTTTGTATGTTAGCTGCTGGTTTGTGTGACTTCACAATTTTTACCATTTTTGTAGGGAGCGCAGTGTTTTCCCCCTTTTGCTTTGTGTTCCCTGAGCATGGAAAGTTAATTCAGTGGTTCCTCCGTATTAAAAAGGCGAATAAAGGCTGATCTAAACTAATCTGGAAGTTCTAAGTTTCCTCAGATAAAGTTAAGTGTCTAAACTTTGTGAATGTCTGACCATCGCTTTTGCTTGCTGGATTCCAAAACTACGGGCATAAATTTACATGTCCCTCCTTTGCAGATGCAACAGCTTCTACCATTCTGGGAATGTTTTCCACAAGAACCTGTGTAAATTTGTGACCATTCAGCCAAAAGAACATTTGTGAGGCTCGGTACTGATATTAGTTGAGAAGGCCTGGCTCACAATCATCATTACAATTCATCCTAAAGGTATTCAGGTTGAATTCAGGGCTTTGTGCAGGATATTGGCATTCCTCCACAGCAAACTCATCAAAATCTGCCTTTATGGAGCTGACTTTGTGTATGTGAACTCACTAGAAAAGTTCTAAAGAAACCCACTAAATAGATTTCTTGGTTGAACTGCTTGTGTCCCCAGCCTTTGATTATATATTATTCCGATGGCAGTGACAAGTACAGTAGTCCAGCTGAAAAGCCAGTGAAGGCCTTGAACTCTGTCTGCTTCAGTCCACTCAAAAAATAGTTTTGCATGTAGTCTATGCATGTTGTATTTGAGGCTCACAATGCAAACACTGCTCCTTCAAGACTGGGGAAATTTGGTTTTGTACACATAAATGAATTTTTTAAGAACATCAAAGGCTAGAGATGACTGGTATAATTTGTCACATAGTCACATTTTGCAGTAAATCTGTCCTTGGTTTATTGTGAGTTAGGGTTTGTTGGGTAGAAATCAGTCTTCATTTAAGAGCCTGTTTTCCAAAGTGAATGGCAAAGTGCTTTGATACCACCTTTTTTTCCAGTTTGCTATTACCACTGGACAAAAATAAATATTCACCCAGGAGGGTAAATAATGCAATTATAGTTGTGCTCATAAGTTTACATACCCTCACAGAATTTATGATTTCTTGGCCATTTTTCAGAGAATATGAATGATAACACAAAAACTTTTCTTTCACTCATGGTTAGTATTTGGCTGAAGCCATTTATTATCAATCAACTGTGTTTACTCTAAATAACTTTATTACTAATTACTTTAAATAATAATGGCAACAAAAACTACCCAAACAACCCTGATCAAAAGTTTACATACACCAGTTCTTAATACTGTGTATTGCCCCCTTTAACATCAATGACAGCTGGAAGTCTTTTGTGGTATTTGTGGATGAGGCTCTTTATCTTCTCAGATGGTAAAGCTGCCCATTCCTCTTGGCAAAAAGCCTCCAGTTCCTGTAAATTCTTGGGCTGTCTTGCATGAACGGCACGTTTGAGATCTCCCCAGACTGGCTCAATGCTAGACTTGTGCACAACGGAAAATTTTGTTTAGTTTCGGTTCGTTGTCATTCGTAAAATACATAATTTTGTTTTGTTATATTCGTTATGTTATGTTAATACGTTTTCGGATAATTCGTTATTATTCGTAGAGTGTCGAATTCATTCGTTCGTATTCGTTGAAATTCGCTATTTATGTATGTATAGACATTCGTGATAATGATTCGTAGTTTGGAAAGTCGTTTGTTTATTGAATTTTTTAACACACACAATGACAACGTCTCTTCTCCTCGGCTCAAATACAATACAACACCCTTCTAACTCAGTTCTCAGGAATGCACTTTGCCAGTAATCCATCCTCCGGCACAAAATTAATTAGCTGATTGGACTATAAGATTTACTTTGAGCTGACCTTTTGTTTCATTAGATCTTTAAAGAATTACCGAATCATGTCGAATTCATTCGAATTCATTTGTTAACTTTCTTTTGTATTCGTTGTAATTCGTTATTTTTTTATTCAGACATTGGGATACATCCGAATGTCCGAAAGATGCAAAATTCGGCCGAATTTCGATTCGTTACGAAACGAATTGCACAAGCCTACTCAACGATATTGAGGTCAGGAGACTGAGATGGCCCTCCAGAACCTTCACTTTATTCTGCTGTAGCCAATGACAGGTGGACTTGGCCTTGTGTTTTGGATCATTTTCATGTTGGAATGTCCAAGTAAGTCCCATCAGCTTCCTGGCTGATGAATGCAAATGTTCCTCCAGTATTTTTTGATAACATACTGCATTAATCTTGCCATCAATTTTGACCAAATTTCCTTTGTCTTTTGTAGCTCACACATCCCCAAAACATCAGTGATCCACCTCCATGTTTCACAGTAGGAATGGTGGACCTTTCATCATAGGCCTTGTTGACTCCTCTCCAAATGTAGTGTTTATGGTTGTGGCCAAAAAGCTAAATTTTGGTCACATCACTCCAAATGACTTTGTGCCAGAAGGTTTGAGGCTTGTCTCTGTGCTGTTTGGTGTATTGTAAGCGGGAAAACTTTGTGGCATTTGTGTAGTAATGGCTTTCTTCTGGCTACTTGACCATGCAGCCCATCTTTCTTCAAGTGCCTCCTTATTGTGCATCTTGAAACAGCCACACAACATGTTTTCAGAGTCCTGTATTTCACCTGAAGTTCTTTGTGGGTTTTTCCTGGCAGTTGTGGTAAAATTTTAGTTGGGCTACCAAGCCGTGGTTTGGTTTCAAAAGAACTTCTCATTTTCCACTTCTAGAGTTTAAACACTGCTGATCGACATTTTCAATTTCTTGGATATCTTTTTACATCTTTTTTTTGTTTTATACAGTTCAACTACCTTTTCCCGCAGATCCTTTGACAATTCTTTTGCTTTCCCCATGACTCAGAATCCAGAAACATCAGTGCAGCACTGGATGAAAGATGCAAGGGTCTGTCAGGAGTCCAGAAACTCATTGATCTTTTATGTACACACTAATTACAAGCAAACAGATCACAGGTGAGGATGGTTACCTTTATTAGCCATTCAAGCCTATTTGTGTCAACTTGTGTGCATGTTATCAGGCCAAAATCACCAGGGTATGTGAACTTTTGATCAGGGTCATTCGGGGAGTTTCTGTTGCCATTATGGTGTAAAAATAGTAAACACATTTGATTGATAATAAATGGCTTCAGCCAAACACTAACCATGAGTGAAAGAAAAGTTTTTTGTGTTATCATTTATATTCACTGAAAAATGGTCAAGCAATCATAAATTCTGCCAGGGTATGTAAACTTATGAGCACAACTGTATCTTTGAAGAATGATCAAATTTACTATTATCCAAGTCGTGTCTACCGAAGGTGTACTCCTGTAAGTCCTGGTGGTGCAGAAAATTTAATTTATTGGCTTAGGAACATCTTATGCCGCATACACATGATCAAACTATCCGGCGGACTTGTGGGCTCCGGCGGACTTTTTTTTCCCAAAAGTCCGGCGGACTTAGAAAGTAGTTTTGACTCAAAAATTGTCCGCCGGACTCGCCGTATGTGTGCTAGTCCGCCGGACTTTTGAAATGAACGGATTTTCCCGCACACGTAGAAAAGTCTGTTCATTTTGAATGCGGCTTCAGGTAGCCGGGACTAGCATAGGAGGTCAATGTCGGCGGCGAGATTGACACGTCGCTGGCCACGTCACCTGGTATGGGCTTAAAGGGACTTAAAGACGGAAGAAGACCCCTGGAGCTGTGCAATAAATTATTTTAAACCCTTGTGTGTTGTGTTTTTTTTTTTTTTATCACAGGTGAATGGGTAGGGGTACATTGTACCCCATACTCATTCACATAGGGTGAGGGGCCGGTATCTGGGTGCCCCCTTATTAAAGGGGGCTCCCGGATTCAGATAAGCCCCCCGCCCGCAGACCCGACAACCAACGACCAGGGTTGTCAGGAAGAGGCCCTTGTCCTCATCAACATGGGGACAAGGTGCTTTGGGGTGGGGGGGCCGCGCGGCCCCCCTTCCGCAAATAACCCCCCCATGTTGAGGGCACGCGGCCTGGTATGGCTCAGAAAGGGGCGCTCGCTCGTCCCCACCTCCTTTCTTGACCGGCCGGGCTGCGTGCTCCGATAAGGGTCTGATATGGACTCTGGGGGGGACCCCCACGCCGTTTTTTCAGCGTAGGGCTTCCCCTTTAAGTCCATACCAGGTGACGGGGCCAGCGATGTGCCAATCTCGCTGCCAAAGGCGGTGACATTGACCTCCCTCGCTAGTCCCGTCTACCTGGAGCCGCGTTCAAAATGAACAGACTTTCCTCCGTGTGTGGGCAAGTCCGTTCATTTTCAAAAGTACGGCAGACCTAGTCCGCTAGAAAAGTCCGGTTGTGTGTGGGCAGGTCTGCTCGTTCGGAAAGTCCGGCGGACCTCCGCTTCAAAGTCCGGCGGTTTGTCCGCCGGACAGTCTGATAGTGTGTACATGGCATTAGGAACATCTTAAAGGGGTTCTAAAGTTATTTTTTTTATTTATTTTTTTAATAACAAACATGTTATACTTACCTCCACTGTGCAGCTCGTTTTGCACAGAGTGGCCCTGAACCTGGTCTTCTGGGGTCCCTCGGCGGCTGTCTCTGTGCTTCCTCCCGCAAGTACTTCTCACGTTCATGCAAGCTCCCTCGCATGGTGAGAAGCACCTGCGGGTGCACTCCCGTGATACAGCCAGCGGCTATAGCCCCGGCGAGCCGCGTCATTGGATGTGATTGATAATGGCTGCGCTGCTTTCAATCCATCCACTCCAGCCAATCAGCGGCCAGGCTGAGCGGCGAAGAGGATGTTGGTGGGGCGAGCGCGGGACTTTCGAAGGGTCAGGTAAGTAAAACGGGGGGACTGAAGGTGAAAAAATATTTACCTTTACAACCCCTTTAACAAAACGATTTTCTTTGACATCTAGTGCTGAGATGGTGAAGGGTCATTAACTTTTTTTTCTTCAGGAGCCCTAAATCTTTATGGGGGGGGGGGGGGGTGCTTAGAACAACCTCTTGCTCCCTCAACAGCTGTATCCCTATAGATACATATGATGTAGACCACTTACCTCCTGGTTACTGGCGGTGAACTTTTCTTCAACTCGATCCATAAATGCGCTATAGACACCCCGATGTCGTCTATGTCTCTAAACACAACATAGTATTAAGACATTAAAGATCTGCTGCATTTAATAGGTAAATCTACCTTTATGAGAAAATCGAGAGTTGGCCAGCCCCATTCAGCCTCCATTTGCTTCTTATTAGTTATTGAGACTTCATCAAAGGCCACCATTGCAGGGGAGCATTGTGCAGCAATTTCTTCTTAAAGTGGTTGAAAACCCTTACATATACCCAGTGAAGTGACTGTCCTAAGTTATACCTGTTTATCTGCAGTCTTTTCTTCTCTACCTCCGTTCAAAGTCCAGAATTTATATAGCTTGCCTGAGCTGCCAGAAAAAGGGGATGGAGAGCTGAAGTTACACTCTGCAGAGCTCAATGAAGAAAGCTCTGAGAGCTGATTGGATGGAAGGGACACACCGCTTTTCACACAGCTCTGATGAAGAGCTTTCTTCATCAGAGCTGAGGCTGTCAATCAGCTGGAGGTCTCACCCCTGTCACCTTTTTTCTCTTGGTGTCAAGAAAACTTGTCAGAAGTGATTCATGCTGATAGCAGAGGAAGGAGGCAGCAGACAGAAATTATACTGGAATGAGACAAGTACACACTAGGGAGGGATATGCTTTGTTCATATTTCATGTCTGAGGTTTACAACCACTTTAAAGTGAACTATGCACACCTCCTACACATAGCACTTCCATGGGAAGGGGGACAACTAATTGATGTCACAATGCCCCTGTCTGGTCTGTATCTATTGCTGGCTGTGAATGGCCATGAACTTGCAGGAGGTGAGAGGGGCCAGGCTAGAAAATTTTTACATTGTGGAAAAACAGGATTTTTATAACAGCTTACCTGTAAAATCCTTTTCTTTGATGTACATCAGGGAACACAGAGCCATAGTACTTACTATGTGGGTTATAGGGCCACTGATAGCTTATGGACACTGGCACGCCGTAAGGCAAGAAGTGTACTCCCTCTATAACCCCTCCCACTACTGAGAGTCCTCAGTTTTGTAGCCAAGAAATACAAGTGTATACCAAGAAGGGAGGGACCTCCGTGTCCCCTGATGTACATCAAAGAAAAGGATTTTACAGGTAAGCTGTTATAAAAATCCAGTTTTCTTTTCTTACATCAGGGGACACAGAGTCATAGTACTTATGATGTGGGATGTCCCATAGCAATGGCAACTGAAGGGAGGGAAACACAACAAAAAAGTAGGGTAAAAGGAGGCCAGAGGACTCATACTGCAGCCTGCAGTATACTGTGCCCATGACCTTTAATATCGATTTGATAAAATCTGATAAACGTATGAACCGAAGACCTTACAGATCTGAGCCATAGAAGCCTGATGATGCACCACCCAAGAGGCACTAATCACCCTGGATGAGTGCGCTCTAACATGGCAAGAAAGAATTTTTCTTCTTTAAGCTGAAGCTTGAACAATCACTTGACGAACCCATTTGGAAAATGGTGGATTTTGACGCTGCCTGTCCACATTTTGGACCCTCTGGCAGTACAAACAAAACATGTGTTTTGTGAACCTGAGTGATCGTCTTTAAATAGACTCCGATCGCTCTTACTACATCAAGGGAATGTAGTGCCTTCTCTTCCCTAGATTGAGACTCTGGGGAGAAAGAAGGAAGAATAATATCTCGGTTTAAATGAAACCTGTTACCACTGTTGGTAGGAATTCAGGATGAGGACATAAAACTACCTCATCCTTATGCATGATCAAATATGGCTCTTTACAAGACAGAGCCGCTAGTTCCGATACTCAAGCAGAAGAAATGGCAACCAGAAAGATTATCTTTCTTGTCAAAAGAACCAAGGGAATTTCTCGTAAAGTTTCAATCGGCTGATTCAGCAAAGACAATAAGACCAAATTTAAATCCCAAGGATTTAGAGGTGTCTTGATAGGGGGAATAATCTGTGTTACCCCCTGAATAAGCTACGCAACAAGATTGGGAAGCAAGAGGCCATTGAAAAAACACTGACAAGGCTGGGATCTGGCCCTTGATAGAAGTCAAGGCCAGCTCCATTTCAGATCCCATTTGCAGGAAATCAGGGATCCTGCCTATGACATACTTCCTGGGGTGCCAACCCCGGGATCCACACCAAGAAACCTATGCCTTCCAGACTCTATAGTAAATGATTCTGGAAGCCGGATTTCTGGCATTAATCAAAGTAGCAACTACAGAAGGAGATCACCCACGATCCTTTATACAGTGGGATTCAACAGTCAAACCTGTAAAAATTTTCATCCGTAAGGTAGGATGGAATACCGAACCTTGTGTGAGAAGGTCTGGCTATAATGGCAGAGTCCGAAGGACTCCTACTGCCATCTTTATGATCTCTGTAAATCAAGGTCTTCTGGGACCCACTGGGGCCACCAGAATCACCTCCTTTCATTCCTGCTTGATCCTGCGGAGAAGACACGGAAGTAGCAGAACTGGAGGAAATGCATAGATCAGTAAAAAACTGATACCATGGGAAAACAAATGCGTCTGTTCCGCCTGCTAGCGGATCCATCGTTCTCGACACAAAGTTGTCAACTTTATTGTTGAATCTGGATGGGAATAGGTCCATGTCCGGAATACCCCATCTCTGACATATCACTAGGAAGATGTCAGAGTGAAGAGACCATTCTCCCGGAAATAATTGTTGGCGACTCAAATAATCTGCCTGACAATTCTCTATTCCTGGAATGAAAATTGCCCATAGGCAAGGAATGCTGTGTTCTGCCTAAGCTAGAACATTATTCACCTCTTTTTGGACTGCACGACTTCTCGTGCCCCCCCTGGTGATTGATCTAAGCCACAGCCGTGGCCTTGTTGGACTGAATCCTGACAGGACAGTGCTGTAGTCTGACCGTCCAAGATTATAGGGCCAGACGTAGTGCCTGAATCTTCCAAAATGTTGATAGGCAAGGTCCTCTAACCTGGACCATCTCCCCTGGACAGAATCTTCTTCCAGGGCTGCTCCCCAGCCTAGAAGTCTGGCATCTGTTGTTAACACTTTGCAGGATACAGGTAGAAAAGATTTTCCCTTTTGCTGGAACAACAACAACCAATTTAGGCTCTGACTTGCGTTGGGAGCCAAGCGTATTGGAAAAAACCAAGGCCTGAATCTTTTTATTCCAGACCGACAGGATGGTGTTTTGAAACAGTCTTGAGTGAAAACTGCGCGTAAGGGACGGCCTCGAAGGAGGCCACGATTTCCCCTAACAATCTCATGCACAGCCGAATGGAAGGATTTTTCTTTGTTTTGATAAGTTGAATTAGTCCTACAATGGAACTGATTCTTGTCTGGGGTAAGAATATTTTTCTAGGTTGAGTGTCCAACCCAGAGATTCCAGGTAGTTTACAGCTATGATCAGACTCTGGTTTAGACCTGAGACTGAATGATCTACTTAAGGTACATCATCTTAATAGGCTAGGACCGTTATGCCTTGAGCCCTTAATTTGGCTAAAGGAGGTGCCAGAATCTTTCAGAACACCCATGGTGCTGTGGCTAAACCGAATGGCAGGGCCACAACTGAAAATTATGATTTTATATTTCAAAGCGCAGAAATTTCTGGTGAGCGGGAAATATTGGCACATGGAGATATGCACCTTTGTTTTAGATTGAAGCCAAAAACTTCCCTCCTTGCAGGATGGACACAAGCGATTGGATTGACTCCATGCGAAAGGATCGGATGTTTAAGTGTCAAATCAGATCTTTGAGATCTAGAATGGGTCTTACCTCTCCATTTGCTTCTGGAACCGTGAAAGGTTTGAATCAAAACCTGTGCCCTGTTCCTCTAAGGGAACCTCTGATATCACAGACTGGGATAATAGATGATCCAGAGACAGAAAGAGAGACTTCTTTTTCTCTGGATCCTTGGGAACATTTGCCCTTAGAATAAACGAGGAGACGGAAACTCTCGGAACTCTAGTTGTAACCTAGAGAAAACTGCAGAAGCCACCCATCTGTCTTGACATTGTTTCTGACAGATCTTTGAGAAATGGGCGGCACAGTGGTGTAGTGGTTAGCACTCTCACCTGACACTAAGAAGGGTCACTGGTTCGAAACCCAACCACGACACTACCTGCCTGGAGTTTGCATGTTCTCCCTGTGCCTGCATGGGTTTCCTCCGGGTACTCCGGTTTCCTCCCACACTCCAAAGACATGCAGGTAGGTTAATTGGCTTCTGTCCAAAAAATTGGCCCTAGTATATGAATGGGGACCTTGAATTGTGGGCTCCTTGAGGGTAGGGACTGATGTGAGTGTGCAATATACAGGGATAGGGTCAATTGTAGACACTCACTCAGGTTGAACTGGATGGACTGGTGTGTTTATTCAACCTTACTAACTATGTAACTATGTAACTAAATGCAGGAGCCTTCCCCCCACCTGAGCGAGTGAGGGCGCCCCTTCATGAAGAGGCTTTAGCATCCTGCTTTGTGGGCTTTCTGCCCCAAGATCTCTTCTGACCCTGGTGCTGCCCTTGGGGTCTTCCCCTTGAACCTGATTGTTGAGGCTGTCAAGACTGCCTAGAGGCTGATGCCCCTGGCACAGAAGAGGCAGCACACTTAAAGGAGAAATATCTGAACTTCTTCTTTACTGGTAAAAGAGAGCTTTTTACAGGGTGCTTCAGCTGACCAATTTTTCAGCCATAAAACTCTGCAAGAATGCACTAGTCCAAGCATAAGCCGTGAGGCTTAAATGATAGAATCTTTCATAGCATCTACTGTGAAACATAGTGCGTTGCTGACCTGCTGATCAGGCAGAATCTTAAGTATCTGCATAAACTGCTCCTTAATGGACTGGGATACACCAATTGCAGCAAGAACCGGCTGCGCTACTGAACATGCTAAAGACATATCCCTTTTCGAAAGAAGTTCCAACTTTTCATCTGTTGGATCCTTTAACATCAGCGCATTATCCACTGGACATGTGAGATTCTTGCTCACTGAGGCGATTGCAGCATCAGTTGCTGGACCCCCCCATTTTTTTTTTCTTTCATGGAAATACTCTTCCATAGGATAAAGTGTGGAGAATTTCTTAGGAGGATAATATTGTTTATCCGGACATTCCCATTCAGAATACATAAGCCTTTTTAGCCATGCATGAATAGGAAAAAACATCCCCAGATGGGGGAGGTTCTAATGAACCTAAATTACAGGTGGGTTCCTCAACAGCCTGCGCTGCAGGCAGCAAAAAGTTTGAACGAAACCAATTTAGTAAGGGAGTGCACAAGCAACCTATCTTGTGATGCTACTCCTTCAATATTAGGATCCTCGGAAGAGGATAAATAAGTAGCTTCCAAATATTTGGGAAGATCTACCTGATCCCCAGCTTCCTCAATAACAGGGTCCTGAGCACTAGATGGGAATTTGCTATGTTTAGCCCCACTATGGAGAGATATCATAGCATTAATCTTCTTTCCAATTTACAAATGGTAGAAGAAAAAATACCAGCCACATCCCTCTCAGAGGAGGATGACATTCTTTTGGAAATGGATTTAGTTTATTGTGAAACCATTGTCATTACCACTCATAGCCTGAAGCATAAAGCAGAGGTACTACAAGCAAAAGAATGTACACTGCTAGGCTATAGTCCAGCGCTATTAGCTGCTATTAATCCTAGCCTGGTAAAGTACAATGTGTCAAAGGGAAATGCCTGTGTCACCAACCTGAAACAAGCCATCCTCCTGTGGCCGAAGGAGAGGAGAAATTAAGGCTTCTGCGCTGTTTCCAGCATCAGGTCGATGAGTGCTCAATACAGTGCCCCCAGTGGTGACACATAGGCATGACAGCATTATACAAAGAAGGAGAAATTCCTGAGAAAATCTCCCTTACCTTTCCTCGCAGCAGGGTTATCTGAGATAAACTCAATCTTCACCCTTCACGGGGGGCTCCGAAACCTTCAGGAAACCTTCAGGAACAGGGGAACCTCAGGTTACCCACAATCCTGGGCCTGCGACAGCACTCTGCCAGTAAAAAACACTTCATGGCCTCACTACCAAAAAGTACTGGATCCTAGGGTCCAGCTCTCTAAAAGAGAAGCGTTAGCGAGCAAAACCTAGTTTCTGAAATTTGGGGTTCATGAAGCGCTCAAGATGCTCAGCAGAGGTACAACATGTACATGAATCTGTCATTAACAAAAATGTGTTTCGCTTGTTTCATTTGATGGTCCATGTTAATAGTTGTGATTCTGTTGACACAGCCTTGTAATCCAGGGAACCTCTGCCACACAGCACCTCCAGGTACAGTCCAGTAAGCAGTACAGTTCATGTCGACAGCGCAGGATGGATGGAATCCTGAATGGCCGAGATTCCTTCTTCATGCTTGGAAATAAAATAATAATAATACAAATATAGATAATATACACTAACCGTATAGGAGGCAGATTTTGGTGGCCAGGGAATTTTCGGTAAAATTAGTTTTGAATCCCATGAAGGCTCTGCAGGCTTATGTAACTCAAAATGCTTCACTTTGCTTCTCTTCTTTCTTTCTTCTAATGGTGGAAGCTCATATGCTTGAAAAAGGACAGCGATACCGTATGTAAGCATGGAAAAAAAGCAAAAGAAAAACTACAAGGCATAGTAAAGTAAAGCTTTAGCTACTTACAATGCCTCTCAACAGTAACTAACAACTATGAATATATCGTACTACACTATATTGTCAAAAGTATCGGGACGCCTGCCTTTACATGCACATACATTTTAATAGCATCCCAGTATTAGTCTGTAGGGTTCAATATTGAGTTGGCCCGCCCTTTGCAGCTATAACAGCTTCAACTCTTCTGGGAAGGCCGTCCACAAGGTTTAGGAGTGTGTCTATGGGAATGTTTGAGCATTCTTCCAGAAGTGCATTTGTGAGGTCAGGCACTGATTTTGGACGAGAAGGCCTGGCTCGCAGTCTGCACTCAAATTCATTCCAAAGGTGTTCTATCAGGTTGAAATCAGGAGTGCACGTCAGTCAAAGTTCCTCCACCCCAAATTCGCTCATCCATGTCTTTATGGACCTTGCTTTGTGCACTGGTCCAAATCGTTTGGTGGAGGGGGGATTATGGTGTGGGGTTGTTTTTCAGGGGTTGGGCTTGGCCCCTTAGTTCCAGTGAAGGGAAGTCTTAAGGCGTCAGCATACCAAGACATTTTGGACAATTTCATGCTCCCATCTTTGTGGGAACAGTTTGGGGATACAACATATTTACCGGACCCTTTCCCCACTCTCAATCCTGAAGGATCCTATTGCGTGCTTGTAGCTGCCGGTGGGATGGGGGGAGGGAACCCGACAGCATTGCAAATGTAAGTGGGGCACACAGGGGGACCTGGGCAGCAGGGGGAAACATATGGTACACATGGAGGGTGATTGGTGTGGCAGGGGAGCAATTACTGGAACAGATCCTTTGTATGGCTCTCTCTGCAGCAACTAAAAGGCAACGGGAGGGAGAGGAGAAGAAGCCAGCTTTCAGCTGCTGCAGAGAGAGACATACAGGGGATAGGGTCCACTAATTGCCCCCACCACACCGATCACCCTCCCTGCCCACATCCGATTCACCCTGCTGCCTGGGCCCCCCTGCTGGCCTGGGCCCCATACAAGAGGACAGGGGGTACCCTCTTATCTACGGGTCTGGTTGATGCTACATCAGACATTTCTACTTTTATTAAGTGGTTATACAGCTGACGGATCACTTTTACAGGTGGTGGAAGAGGGTCCCCCTCCCATCGCCTTTCTAGGGCTCTCCCATCTGATCGGAGTGCCCAGGACCACTGTGACCAGCAGTATTCTGTGCACTGACATTGTTCCTCCTTCTCTGTTCTATGAGTGTGCACAATTTTAAAGCAAGACATGTTTGGTACCTTTTTACTTGGCCTAACATAATTGTTTATGTTATACCAAAAAATGGGAATTATATTGTGTTTGTTTGTACTAAAATTAATTAAAGTGTATTTTTTCACAAAACAATTTAAAAAAACGCAACGCAGCTATCGTGTGACAATTTTTTTTCTCCAGGGTCTTTGCTTAAAAATAAATAAATATATATATATATATATATATATATATAAATAAATAAATATATATATATATATATATATATATATATATATAATGCTTGGGAATTTAAAGTAATTTACTAGCAAAAAAATTCAGATTTTTACATGTATTACAGAAATGTCAGAATTGGCCTGGGGGTTAAAGAGGAACTGCAATCTGCTCACATAATTTGTAATAAAAACATCTTTGCCATTCTGAAGCTTCCCTCCAACCACTTTATATATTATTTTATATCTACTGCGATTCTGTACTTGCCAAATATGCTGCAGAAATCTCCCTCCACTGAGTCTGGCTGCAGCCATTTTAACTGTGGGCAGCTGAAGCTGCTGCCTGTTCACTTCCTGGATTTACACAGACACACAGATGCACACCTCCAGCTCTGCAGCCCTGCAGCTCTCATTGGCCCTCGTATGACTCACCCCCCCCCCCCCCCCCCTTCCTGGCAAACTCTCATGAAAGTGGGAGAGAGAGGGAGCTGTGCATGATATGATAAGCCTGGGCTAATGACCAGACAAGAAACAGGAAGTGGGCTGTATAAGGTATTTACTGACTGATAAAACAACAAGGGCAGAAGATTTAATAGATGGAAATTTGAAAAAATGACTGAAGGTCATTTAAGTAATTAAATGTTCGTAAAATGAAGATTTCATACAAAAATTATACATTGTTTACTTAGAATATCAGTTTAAAATATTACGATTGTAACAGCCATAAAATAATTCTCTTTCCAGTTAAACAGAAACAGGCTAACTATGTAGCATATACCAAAAAATGGAAATATCATTTTTGGGTAGACTGCCCCTTTAAGATCCTGCAAGCGATCCCCTCTCCTCTTTAGAATGTCATTTTGGGGAAATCTAGGTTCAGCCCCTGAGAGGCCATGGGCCCTTTCCTTGCTATGCTCCTGCATAAGCTGCGCCAGTGATTGTATAGAGGGGATTTGCACAGGAACGTCCAGTACTTCATAAAGGGGGCTAGACTCAGCTTTTCTCCTACTGCACTTACTTTATGGAAGGTGATGTTTTCATTTGTAATTTTTCAAATGAATACTGATTTTAATAAATTGTTCTCTTCTATTTTGCTAGTAAACTAATATGATTATAATCAGTGGCAACTGGTGTTTTTTTTTGGGGGGGTGGCGGCAAACAATCCACCGAGTCGCCTTCCACCCACCCTCCCCCGTTAGCGTCACAGACAGCACATAAGCCCCCCCTGGTCGTGGGGGTCACGGGCAGCACCACTCCCCCGTTGGTCAGTCAGGACTCCGCACTTACCCCATCTCGCGGGCAGCGCTATGGGCGGGGGCGGCTTCTCTCTGGGCTGCGGGCGGCTGCTGTCTCGGTTCCCTTGCATCTCCTCCCCCCTCTTCCTCCTATCGGTCAATCAGATCGGATCTCCTTTTGACCAATCAGGTGACAGATCTCACGACCCGCTTCCTGATTTTCCAGGAGAGGAATCAGTGTTGCAATAGCGAAAATTAATTAGCTATTATCACACAAATGGGTGAGCTTCGGGCGCAGTGCTCTGCTCCCCCCTAAACCCACCCTTGAAGCCTATTAGAGCCTCTGCCCACCGCCCACCCCCCCATGTGTCTGGCACCCTGCATGTAGATCAGGTGGCTAGATGCATGTATAGGGGGACGATGCCCCTGCACCCTTAATGGACGGGCCGCCATTGATTATAATCCACCATGTATAAAGCTGTTTTATTTATTTATTTTTCTTTAATTCTTTAATGTTTAATTATTTACTTAAAGCTGTTTGCTGCATATTTACCATTTCAAAAGATCTTCAAGGTTAGACCAAAGGATTAAATAAATAACCCAGTCATAAAAAATTGGTAGAGATATGAATAGTTTAAATTCCATTCAATAATCATGTTATAAACTGTTAATGAAAAATTGTTTTATGATTTCAGCCTTCTATAGAAGATGATAAACTGATAACTGTTTTAACTGCAAGCTGCTAATTGCCATGTACTTGCAGAATACGTGCAAAATAGATGCAATATGATATATACATATTTTAATTACTATTCTAAGCATAGCACCCTCTTGTGTGCTAGGTGTGAGAGCTGGCAGCCAGGCCTGCTTGTTTGTTTCCTGGGTTGGCAGAAATCCAGGGAGAGCTGGATGACTTACATGCAGCATCACTGAGACCTCCCACTTATTTCCAGAACGTGCTGGAACCTTCTGGAAAGATAGGAGGAGAGGTGTGGTAGAGCTGTCTGAAGTATTCTGAAGGCCCTGACCAATCCCCAACTTGGATTGGCAGGGGGCAGGCCTCCTCAAATACTCTGGGCCAGCCCAGCTGGAGACGTTGTTGTTAGGGTGGGAGCTGGAGATGGAGTGTTAGGCTCCCCAGTCTGCGGCAGTGACCTTGGGCCGGGGCTTGGGAGAAGCGCTCTTCCAGGGGGTTACCTTGCGGGCGTGCTCCCGAGTCCAGCATTTGCGTCCATAGCCGCCGAATGTATGACTCGGCCCGCCCCCGCACTATTGAATTTGATTGACAGCAGCGGGAGCCAATGGCTGCACTGCTATTAATCTATCCAATCAAGAGCCGAGGTCCCCAGGCAGAGGAACAGCGCATCCCTGCCGGTGTAGTGTCATATTTTGCTCCCCATCGTAGAATGCTGTGGAAGTGATGTTGCAGCCAGAAATTTCGCACTGCGCATGCGCGATCCGTTTCAAACACTTGCGCCATGCGTTCCAAAGGATTTGCAGCAATGCAGACCACTGAATTGCCGCAAATCCTTTGGAACGCATGGCGCAGGTGTTTGGAATGCATCACGCATGCGCAGTGCGAAATTTCTGCCCGCAACGTCACTTCTGGAGCATTCTACGATGGGGAGCAAAATATGACACTATAGCGGATGAAGTTCTAGGGCTCAGGTAAAAATAATAATGGGATTTTTATATACAACTTACCTGTAAAATCCTTTTCTTGAGAGTACATCACGGGACACAGGAGCTTCATTACATAGTGGGTTATATAGGCACCTCTGGTGATTGGACACTGGTTGACCCTAATTAAGGAGAATTCCTCCCCTATATAACCCCTCCCATCTGGGAGGCACCTCAGTTTTGTAGCAAAGCAATAAGAAACCACGTAAAACCCAAGAGGGGCGGGAGTCCTGTGTCCCGTGATGTACTCTCAAGAAAAGGATTTTACAGGTAAGCTGTATATAAAAATCCCATTTTCTTGATCATACATCACGGGACACAGGAGCTTCATTACATAGTGGGATGTCCCAAAGCAATGCTCAGGTTAAGGGGAGGGAGACACAGATCATAAACATAGACCGCCAGGTGATGACCAAGTCGCAGCCTTACAGATCTGAGCCAGGGAGGCCTGGTGATGCACTGCCCAAGAAGCACTGACAGCCCTAGTGGAGTGCGCTTTCACCTGAAAAGGAGGAATCTTCCCCTTTAAGCTATAGGCCTGAGAAATAACCTGTCTGATCCATCTCGAGAGAGTGGACTTTGACACTGCCTGACCCCTTCTAGGGCCTTCTGGCAGAATAAATAAGCAGTCAGTTTTTCTTATCTGAGCAGTCGCTTGAAGATAAAGACTGATTGCTCTAACCACATCCAAAGTGTGTAAGGACTCTTCCTCTATGGACTGAGGATTTGGAAAAAAGGATGGTAGGATTATATCTTGATTCAGATGAAAACCTGAAACCACCTTAGGTAGAAAGGACCTATTGGGGCGCATAACCACCCGGTCCTTATGGATAATTAAATAGGGCTCTTTACAAGAAAGAGCTGCCAATTCTGATACCCTTCTAGCCGTGGATATGGCTACTAGGAAGACTAGCTTCTTTGTCAAGAGGACTAACGAAGCAAGATGCAAAGGTTCAAATGGTTGGGCTACTAAGGCCGAGAGAACCAAATTCAGATCCCATGGGCATACCGGAGGTCTGACTGGCGGTCTCATCCGCATAGCCCCCTGGATAAAGGCCCGTACCAGGGAATGTGATGCAAGCGGTCTTTGAAAAAAGACCGACAGGGCCGAAATCTGCACCTTGATGGTGCTTATGGCCAAATTCAATTCAAGGCCTGATTGGAGAAAGGCCAAGATTCTGTTAATGACATACCTTCTGGGATGCCATCTCCTGGGTTCACACCAGGAAACATATGCCTTCCAGATTTTGTAATAGATACGCCTGGAGGCCGGCTTTCTGGCATTGACCAGAGTGGAAAGGACTGGCCCCGAAAGCCCACGGCCTTTTAAAATGTGGGTCTCAGCAGCCAGACCGTCAAATTCAGACTGCGTAAAGCAGGATGGTAAATTGGGCCCTGCGAGAGCAGATCTGGCCGGAGAGGGAGGGTCCATGGCCTGCCCACTGCTAGCTTCATGATTTCTGCGAACCATGGTCGCCTGGGCCAAGCCGGGGCCACTAGAAGGACCGCCTTCGCCTCCCTCTTGACCCTTCCCAGGAACCGTGACAGTAGCGGGTTCGGGGGGAAGGCATAGATCAGATTGTACTGATTCCAGGGAACCGTCAGAGCATCTGATCCCTGAGCAAGTGCATCTCTTGTCCTTGACACAAAGTTGTCCAGTTTCCTGTTGAATCTGGACGCAAACAGATCCACGTCTGGAGTGCCCCACCTGTAACATATGTCTCGAAACACATCGGGGTGCAGAGCCCATTCTCCTGGGCACAACTGCTGGCGGCTGAGATAATCCGCCTGCCAATTCTCCACTCCTGGGATGAAGACTGCAGAGAGGCACGGAACATGCTCTTCTGCCCAGACAAGTATGCGATTCACCTCGTTTTGGGCCACCAGACTTCTGGTACCGCCCTGGTGATTGATATAAGCCACCGCGGTGGCATTGTCGGACTGAATCCGAACCGGGAAGCCTCGCAGTCTGTGAGACCACTCTCTGAGTGCCATGTAAACTGCCCGAATCTCTAGGATATTTATGGGCAACAGACTTTCGGTCGCAGACCATTTTCCCTGCAAGCATGTTCCCTCTAATACGGCTCCCCAGCCTGTCAGGCTGGCATCCGTTGTGACAATCTTCCATGAGAGGGGAAGAAAGGTTTTGCCTTTTAGCAAATTTCTGGTTTGTAACCACCAAACAAGACTCTTGCGTGCCCGGGGGGATAAACGCATAGGAAGATCCAGAAATTGGGGCTTCCTGTTCCAAATCGCAAGGATGCATTTTTGCAGGGGCCTTGAGTGGAACTGGGCAAATGGGACAGCCTCGAATGAGGCGACCATCTTTCCCAACAGTCTCATACATAGGCGAATAGAGGGAGATCTTCTGCCCAGAACTAGGCGCACCAGATCTCCAATGGCCAAGGCCTTTGGCCCTGGAAGGAACACCCTGCCCTGAGCGGTGTCGATAATGAGACCCAGGTAATCCAACCTGGTGGTCGGTTGCAGAGACGACTTTTCTAGGTTTATAATCCAACCTAGGCGGCCCAGATGTTCTAGCGTTTTGGTGACGCTGCGACTTAGGCTCGTTATAGTTCTCTCTACGAGAAGCAAGTCGTCTAGGTAAGCCATGACGGCTATGCCCTGAACTCTTAAAGTTGCTAAGAGAGGGTCTAGAATCTTCGTGAAGACTCGGGGGGCCGTAGCTAGGCCGAATGGCAGGGCCACAAATTGAAAGTGGCGCTGCTCTACCGCGAACCTTAGAAACTTCTGGTGTGCGGGAAATATTGGCACATGGAGATATGCATCTCTGATATCTATTGATGCCATGAATTCTCCTCCCTGCAGGGAGGAAACCACAGTGCGTATAGACTGCATCCGGAAGGTCTGGATGTGTAGAAACCGGTTTAAGTCTCTCAGATCCAAGATAGGTCTGACACTTTCGTTTGGTTTTGAAACGGTGAAGAGATTCGAATAAAAACCTGAACCCTGATCTTTCGGGCTCACCTCTACTATCACTCCTTGGGATAGTAACTGATCTAAGGCCAGGAGTAGCGATTTCCGCTCTATCGGATCCTTGGGGATCCTTGACCTTAGAAAACGAGAGGGTGGAATCTTCTGAAATTCTAGCCTGTAGCCCAGAGATACCGAAGAGATCACCCATTTGTCCTGAATCTCCTCCCGCCAGGCGCCTGCAAACCGCAGGAGCCTTCCCCCCACTCGGCCGAGCGGGGGCGCCCCTTCACAAGGAGGTCTTGGAGGTTTGCTTGGCAGGCTTCCGCCCCCAAGTCCTCTTCTGTCCCTGGGCTCGGCCCTGAGGCTTTCTAGCAGCGGAGGGCTGGGAAGGCCGTCGCCACTGTTTAGAGCTTGACGCTTCGGGAGAAAGAGTACGCCTGAATGAGGGACGCTTACTCTTCTTGACTGGAAGGAGTGTAGATTTACCTCCTGAGATATTTTGGACGAATTTATCTAGTTCTTCTCCAAACAAACGTTCCCCTTTAAATGGGAACCCAGCCAAATGCTTCTTGCATGACATCTCAGCGGCCCAATTTTTTAGCCATAGAGCCCTACGCATGTGTACCAACATGAGGGACAAACGTGATGCTTGTTGGACAGAATCCAAAATCGCATCAATTATGAAACATAAGATGTGAGGCATCTCTGCATATTTCACTACTTCCTCGCTGGGGAGGAGTTCAAACATTTGTTTGACCTGTTCCTTAAGGAACTGACACAACCCCACGGCTGCGACTGTAGGTTGCACCACAGCGCCGGCCATGGAAAAGGAGGCTTTTAACAAGGTTTCCAGCCTTTTGTCAGCTGGATCCTTAAATACCTGCGCATTATCCAAAGGACAAGTTAGGTTTTTATTCACACAAGAGATAGCCGCATCGACAGATGGGGCCCCCCATTTCTTGGTGAAACTTTCCTCCACGGGATAATTCATAGAAAACCTCTTGGGAGGAGTAAACAGTTTATCGGGATGTCCCCAGTCCTCATACATCAAGTCAGCCATTAAAGGATGAATTGGGAAGGAACAAGCAGTCTGTGGGGCTTTCCTGACTCCCAGGGAAGAGACAGAGGATGTAGCGACTTCAGCAGGCGGCATTCTGAACGTGGTACGCACCAATTCAGTGTAATACTGCACCTGCTTCCTGAGTGCCTGGGAGGAGGGGACTAACTCCTCATCCTCTGACTGATCCGACTGCTCATGATCCCTTTCTAAAGATAGGGATCTCTCCTCATTTTCAGAGCAACTGTCTGAGAGAGGGATTTCAGCAGAGGGAGGGGATCTACCCCTTTTTCTGCTATCTTTTAGGGAAGCAGAAATAAAATTCATTATCCTCCCTTCAAAACTCTCCAATGAAGCCCTAAGGGAGTCCTCAGTGACATAGACCGGGGCTGCGACATTAGGAGAGGCTGCAAAGCCTGAAAGGGGCACTGACTCGTCTTGAGATGCAGGCTCCACTCTTGCAGAGGGGGATGGTAATCTGCATGCACTTTTGGAACCCCTGGACCTAGGCGGTGATTTGCCAGTGCTTTTGTTACCTGCCCCTGAAACCCTCTTACGAGGAGACATAGTACTGAGCTACAAAGCAGAGTTACTAATGTAAAATGCAATCACTTGTTTGTGCTTAAAGTCTCACAATAAATCAATATTAGCTTAACTGCACAATATGATGCCTGAGTAGGTGTCTTAGGGTTCGCCTGGATCCAATCCCACGGATGCTTACAGCCCACAGCTCCTGTGTCTCACCTTACAGTCCCCTGACGCTCTGGGCTTTTAAATCGGCCGTTTTGGCGCCTGCATTGCAGCATAGAGCACCTGATTGTGCACAGCTGGCAACCACACCCCCCCCCTCCCCATTAGGCCGGGAGCGCGCCCGGCGCGCGTGCACGCGCCCGCGCGCGTGCACGAGGACCGCGGGATCCGGGGGGGGGGGGAGGAGAACCCAAAGGGAGTGACATGGGACCCCCTGATCTGCGTGGGACCCCTTTTTTACCTTTATTGTGGCAGGGACTGCAAGGAGACGTGAGTAGCTGGAGAACCAGGCATTTCACTGAGCGTGTTTGTATTGAAAGGCATGTAAGTATGCATCAGGCTGCTCTTACTCCCTCAAGTGGTGGAAACCAGGTAAGACATACAACTACTCACAATGAAGAAATCCATTCATATATTAAATATATAGGATGACTTCCCATACCTGTTCCCCGCCGCAGGAATTGCTGTGTTCAGACCAATTCCAGCCTTCACCCATCACGGCGGGTATTGTTAGCCAACCTTCAGGCGTATCTGGGGTTCTTACGAAAAGATCCTCCTACCTGGGCCTTGTAAAAAACTCTGCCAGAAACTTACGGGCGCCCTGAGTCAACAGTACCCCAAGTCTGGTTGTCCCAGAGTCCAGTCTTCCAATGGAGAGGACTTACAGGCAAAACCTCGTGTCTTCGGCAGACGAGGCCCGGGTACCATACCATCTTGGGAGTCAAATATCGGCCCGAGGTATGGATCCGGTTTGTTGTAGCCACTATGGCCCTCGCCGGGACCCGCATAGAGCTAAGTTTTACGTGACCATCGACCAGACACTGGCGAAAAAACTGAGGTGCCTCCCGGATGGGAGGGGTTATATAGGGGAGGAATTCTCCTTAATTAGGGTCAACCAGTGTCCAATCACCAGAGGTGCCTATATAACCCACTATGTAATGAAGCTCCTGTGTCCCGTGATGTATGATCAAGAAAAGCATGTTCTGGCATTGCACAGAGTATCCCCGATCCTCCTCTTCGGGGGTCTCCCGCTGCTTGCTATATGGGGCACACATACGGTCACACTCCCAAGCTGGTCTGTGTGCATCCATAGACAACCCGCTCCCGCCTCATGGAAGTTGACTGACAGCCGCAGGAGCCGATAGCTGCTGCCTCTGTGTCCTGTGAGAAGAGGGAGAGAGAGCTGCGCTGCGCAGATGGACACATCGAATCGAAAATGGATCTAGGTAAATATTTACGGGGAAGGGGAGCTGATCATGGCAGGCCTTTTTCCTAAATGCAGAGATTGTATTATGGTAAAAAAAAAACAAAGTATGCTTTTATAACCAATTTAAACCAGCTAAATGCATTCCAGCTGTGGAAACGCTTACAGATTTTTTTTCATTAAGTCTGACCCCTGCCAGCATGCTGCAAAGTGGGACCCTCCCTCTCTGTGTGGAAGCAGTGTTCTCCCTGCAGAGGCCAGGGGGCCGGACGCTTTGATGGGGGGGGGGGGGGGGTGGCCTGTGTGCCCCTAATGGACGAGCCGCCACGGGGTCAGACACACCCTTTGCTGAGTCAGAGTTAGAGCACTCTCTATAGAACAACTCAAGCTTCCTGCTGATTGGAGAGCTCTAGCTCTGATTTAGCAGGGAGTGTTTCAGACTTCTGCAGAGAGACCACTGCTTCCACATAGAGGGCTAGAGTCAGCATGCTGGCAAGGGACAGGTTTTTCTGCTGTTTTATTTTTATAGAAAACAAACTGTAAGCAGACAAATGAGCAGCAAAGCTCATGCTACCCATTGAATAGAAAACTGACTCAGCGGTAGCGTGTTATGCCGTGTACACACGATCGGAATTCTCGTTGGAAAAAGCTCTGATGGTTTTCCCGACAGAATTCCGACAGAATTTGGCTCAAGCTGTCTTGCCTACACACGGTCACACCAAATTCCGATCGTTTATAACACGGTGAAGTACAACACGTACGACGCGACTAGAAAAAGGAAGTTCAGTAGCCAGTAGCCAATAGCTTCCGTCTCGTAGTTGAATCTGAGCATGCGTGATTTTTGGCGTGTCGGAAATTGCATACACACGGTCGGAATTACCAATAGAAAGTTTTTCCGTCGGGAAAATTGAGAACATGCTATAAATTTTTGGCTGGCGGGAATTCGGACCGCTAAATTCCGATGGAGCATACACATCGGTCTTTTTCTGGCCGGAATTCCGATCGTGTGTACGCGGCATTAGACCTCCGCAGAGAGACTATGGTTTCCACACAAAGAGCAAGGGTCCCACCCTGCAGCCTGCTGACAAGGGACAGGCTTTTCTACTCAGGCTGTAGCTGCTTTCTAAAAAAAAAAAAAACATGAACTGCCAGACTTTACACAGCTTTTTCATGCATATGGCTGATTTAAATTGAAAGCTCAATTGGATTGTAAGTGATGGTTTCAGGAGCTCCACATCATTCAAACTAAGTAATTTATACCTAGAGATACTTACAGGAGCTTAAGCTTTGCAATTTGAACTTCAGGTTGAATGGATCCCGGGGATAGTTGGTAGCAAAATCAAGGATTCCTGTTTCATACTGTGAAGGAGAAAAATACACACAATTAATATGTTTCCTTTTTTTAATTATACATTTTCAAACTGATTGCATGTTAAAATCGATTGTACTAAAAAGTACTGGAGTGTTAATGTAAATATCCAGATTCAAAAAGAGTGAGGAAGAGTTACCAAAACTGCTTACCAGTCACTAGAGCAGGGGTCTCAAACTGGCATTGCAAGGCTGACAGTTACAAGCATGACTCCCACAGACAGAGGCATGATGGGACTTGTAGTTTCGCAACAGCAGGAGGGCCGCCAGTTTGAGACCCCTGCTCTAGAGAGACGAAAAACTGGCCCCATACCTGGAGGTGCTACAAGACCCCAAAGACAGACCCGGAACCTGTACAGACTGAGTGCACACAACCTGGAAGTCAAGACAGACCAACCTATAACCCCAAGGAGGGAAGACTTTGCCAGAAAAGTGACCAATGGGCCCTGGATTATGAGGACCACTTCCCACTATGGGGTTTCAATCACTGCCGTAACATCAGGGGTTGTAATTGCGACCCGGCCCATGCCCAATAGGGTCCATGCGGTTTCCCTGCCACATTAGGTTGTAGAGTGTTGTGGAAAATTGCAGGCATGTTGCATTTTTTTGCACCACTCTGCAGGTGAACACAGGGAGCACCCACAGCAGGGAGAATCCATGGACAGGAGGGGGTAATCAGTGTGGAGAGGGGGTTTACAAGTATCAATGCCCTGAATGGCTCTCCATGAAAGCCGCTTCTCCTCTGGTGTGACCCCCCCTCCCCCCCAGCGCTGCTGTCTTTCTTTCACTACTCTCCAACTGGCTGCTGCGGAAAATCTTCAGAATGGAGAGCGGGGTGAAGGGGCCTGTAAGTATGTAATTTGCCAGCCCCTTCCTTTTCTATGTTCATTCACTGTGTTCATTCATAACTGAAGCATAGTAAACTGTGTTTACTACGCTTCCATTTATGAATGAACAGGAGCCTCTGTACAGCGCTCTTTATTTATTCATCTTCAGTGCAACTGAGGCTGCAGAGAAAAGAATGGAAGAATCTGTGTCCTCAATTCTTTTCTCTGTCTCAAAAGTGAAACATCAGGGGTATTTCAGACAGTGGCGGCAGGCGTTGTGATTGAGGATGGATCTGCGTCAGGGGACATTGTTTTTTTTATTTTTAATATAAGGAATTATCAAAAACTGTGTGCTTGTTTTTATTTCTTTTTGACACTTTTTGGTGAATGGGTATGTACCCCATACTCATTCACATGTGGGGGCTGGGATCTGGGGGCCCCCTTGTGAAAGGGATCTTCCAGATTCCAATATGCCCCCTGCCGGTAGACCATTACAAACAAAGCCCAGGGTTGTTGGAAAGAGGCCCTTGTCCCCATCAACATGGGGACAAGGTGCTTTGGAGTGGGGTTGAGCCCCTCATCCCAAAGCACCCTTCACATGTTGAGGGTATGTTGCCTGGCATGGTTCAGGAGGGGGGGGGGGCCTGCTTGTCCCCTCCCTTTCCTAACCTGCCAGGCTGCATGCTCAGATATGGGTCTGGAATTGATTTTGGGGGGGGGGGGGCAGTACACGTTTTTTTTTTCTAATTTGGCATGAGGTTCCCCCCAAAAAAAGGGCCTGTTATGGATTGGGGGGACCCCCATCACTGCTTCTGTAAAAACAATCTTTTTTTAAATCAATTTTTGCATTGATACATGTCCCCCAGGGAGATACCCAGCCCCCATACCATTTTTATTGCCAATAACCTGCATATAAGCCTTCAAAATGGGGACTTTTGAATTTTAAAGTTCGGGTCCCGTAGACTTTAACCGGTTCCAGTCCAGCGCACGCCGATGTACGTCGGCAGAATGGCACGGGCAGGCATATTGGCGTACAGGTACGTCCAATCTTCAATGCCACCCTGCCATCGCGAGCGCACCGCCAGTGGCGCGCTCTCGTGCCGGTCGGGACCCCCGTGAGTCCGATCGCGGGACCCGCGGACTCGATCGCTGCGGGGGTCCCCGCGATCGTCTCACGGGACAGCTGAATGGAGGAAATGCCGTGTAAACAGCGTTTCTCCATTCTGCCCAGCAACTAGTGACACTGATCTCTGCTCCATGTGATTGGAGCAGAGATCAGTGTTCACTAAATGAAAGCCCAACCCCCCCACAGTTAGCAACACACCCCTAGGAACACTTAACCCCTACACTGCCACCCACTGGTTAACCCCTTCACTGCCAGTGTCATTTACACACGAATCACTGCATTTATATAGCAGTGATTACTGTAGAAATGACAATAGTCCCAAAAATGTGTCAAAAATGTCCGATGGGTCCCCCACAATGTCGCAGTCACAATAAAAATCGCTGATCGCCTCCATTACTAGTAAAAAAAAAAAAAAAAATTATTAATAAAAATGCCATAAAACTATCCCTATTTTGTAAACGCTATAAATTTTGCGCAAACCAATCAATAATCGCTTATTGCGATTTTTTTTTTACCAAAAATATTTAGAAGAATACGTATCGGCCTAAACTGAGGGAAAAAAATGTTTCTTTATATATTTTTGGGGGATATTTATTATAACAAAAAGTAAAAAATAATGCGTTTTTTTCAAAATTGTCGCTCTATTTTTGTTTATAGCGCAAAAAATAAAAACCGCAGAGGTGATCAAATACCACCAAAAGAAAGCTCTATTTGTGGGAAAAAAAGGATGTCAATTTTGTTTGGGAGCCACGTCGCACGACCGCGCAATTGTCAGTTAAAGCGACGCAGTGCCGAATCGCAAAAAGGGGTCTGGTCTTTGACCAGCAAAATGGTCCGGTCTGTAAGTGGTTCATCGAGTTTGCGGAGTTCTGATGCAAACCAAACCAAAGGGTGTTCGCCCCATCACTACATGAGACTGATAAGGACATGAGAAACTGAGGACTTTTTAAATCCCCTACATGGACTCACCTCCTATCTTCTATCTAATCCATACAAACTACTTAAAGCGGTAGTAAACCCGCACATTTTTTTTTTTTTAAACCTGCAAAGCAAAAGGCATAATGAGCTAGTATGCACCGCATTCTAGCTCATTATGAAATACTTACCTTAGAACGAGGCCCCGACATCTGGCCCGATCCACGCCGAGGGAGCTGACATGCTCCCTCAGCGTTTCTTCCGTGTATCGCGGCTCCGGCGCTGTGAGTGGCCGGAGCCGCGATATCGTCACTCCCGCGCATGCGCGCGGGAGATTTCAGTCCGGCCGCTGCGGGATTTTGACGGCGAGAAACCCCTTGTGCGCATGCGCCGCTGCAGTCAGCGGCGCATACCGAGGGGAATATCTCCTAAACCGTACAGGTTTAGGAGATTTTTTTTTTTACCTACAGGTAAGCCTTATTATAGGCTTTCCTGTAGGTAAAAGTTAAAAATGTGGGTATACAACCACTTTAACTCTCCAGAGAGAAAAGGGGAAAGAGAGGGGGGGGGGGGGCAGGGAGAGAGAGAGATAAATAGAGAGAGGAGGAGAGAGAGAGAGAAATAGAGAGAGAGAGAGGAGAGAGAGAGAAAGAGAGAGAAATAGACAGAGGAGAGAGAGAGAAATAGAGAGAGAGGAGAGAGAGAGAGAAAGAGAGAGAAATAGACAGAGGAAAGAGAGAGAAATAGAGAGAGAGAGAGAGAGAGAGAAATAGAGAGAGCGGAGAGAGAGAGAAATAGACAGAGGAGAGAGAGAGAAATAGAGAGAGGGGAGAGAGAGAGAGAGAGAAATAGAGAGAGGGGAGAGAGAGAGAGAGAAATAGACAGAGGAAAGAGAGAGAAATAGAGAGAGAGGAGAGAGAGAGAGAGAGAAATAGAGAGAGAGGAGAGAGAGAGAGAAAGAGAGAGAAATAGACAGAGGAAAGAGAGAGAAATAGAGAGAGGGGAGAGAGAGAGAGAGAAATAGACAGAGGAAAGAGAGATAAATAGAGAGAGAGGAGAGAGAGAGAGAGAAATAGAGAGAGAGGAGAGAGAGAGAGAAAGAGAGAGAAATAGACAGAGGAAAGAGAGAGAAATAGAGAGAGAGAGAGAGAGAGAGAGAGAGAGAGAGAAATAGAGAGAGCGGAGAGAGAGAGAAATAGACAGAGGAGAGAGAGAGAAATAGAGAGAGAGGAGAGAGAGAGAGAGAAAGAGAGAGAAATAGACAGAGGAAAGAGAGAGAAATAGAGAGAGAGGAGAGAGAGAGAGAAATAGAGAGAGAGGAGAGAGAGAGAGAGAGAAATAGACAGAGGAGAGAGAGAGAGAGAGAGAAATAGAGAGAGAGGAGAGAGAGAGAGAGAAATAGACAGAAGAGAGAGAGAGAAATAGAGAGAGAGGAGAGAGAGAGAGAAAGAGAGAGAAATAGACAGAGGAAAGAGAGAGAAATAGAGAGAGAGGAGAGAGAGAGAGAGAAATAGAGAGAGAGAGAGAGAGAGAGAGAGAAATAGACAGAGGAGAGAGAGAGAGAGAAATAGAGAGAGAGGAGAGAGAGAGAGAGAGAAATAGACAGAGGAGAGAGAGAGAGAGAAATAGACAGAGGAGAGAGAGAGAGAGAGAAATAGAGAGAGAGGAGAGAGAGAGAGAAATAGACAGAGGAGAGAGAGAGAAATAGAGAGAGAGGAGAGAGAGAGAGAGAAATAGACAGAGGTGAGAGAGAGAAATAGAGAGAGAGGAGAGAGAGAGAGAGAGAGAGAGGAGAGAGAGAGAGGAGAGAGAGAGAGGAGAGAGAGAGAGGAGAGAGAGAGAGGAGAGAGAGAGAGAGGAGAGAGAGAGAGATGAGAGAGAGAGGGGAGAGAGAGAGGAGAGAGAGAAATGGAGAGAGGAGGAGAGATAGATAAATAGAGAGAGAGAGGGGGGAGAGAGAGAAATAGACAGAGGAGAGAGAGAGAGAGAGAGAGAGAGAGAGCGAGAGAGAGAGAGAGAGAGAGAGAGAAATAGAGAGAGAGAAATAGAGAGAGAGGAGAGAGAGAGAGAAAGAGAGAGGAGAGAGAGGAGAGAGAGAAATGGAGAGAGGAGGAGAGATAGATAAATAGAGAGAGAGAGGGGGGAGAGAGAGAAATAGAGAGAGGAGAGAGAGGAGAGAGACAGAGAAATAGAGAGAGGAGAGAGAGGAGAGAGACAGAGAAATAGAGAGAGGAGAGAGACAGAGAAATAGAGAGAGGAGAGAGACAGAGAAATAGAGAGAGGAGAGAGAGGAGAGAGACAGAGAAATAGAGAGAGGAGAGAGAGAGAAATAGAGAGAGGAGAGAGAGAGAAATAGAGAGAGGAGAGAGACAGAGAAATAGAGAGAGGAGGAGGAGAGAGAGGCAGGGGAGGTAGATAGAGGGGAATATAGAGAGAGAAAGGCGAGGGAGGGAAAGAAAAAAAGAGAACTAGAGATAGAGGAGGAGAGAGAGAAGAGAGATAAATAGTGAAAGAGAGATAGATAGAGATGGGAGGCAGGAGAAAGTGAGAGGGAGGGATAGAGATGGATGAAGGTGGAACGTGGTAAAGAGCGAGGGGGAAGTGAGGGGCTTATAAATCCTCTACATGGATACACCCCCTCCCCCCTTAGCCCCAAAAATGTATCATAGGAGGTATTCCTACATCCCCCCACCCATCCTCTCAGGCCCACAAACTCTTCATCGCTTTGGCAATGGTAACATGTATTTGTTTCTGCCAATAAAGCTTTTTTGATTTGAGAGAGAAAAAGTGAAAGAGATAGGCAGCGAGGGAGAGACATGCAGTAAAACTCTACAATATGATTTATATCAGACAAGCTGCATATACCGTATATGAGGAGGTGAAAGGTAACATGAAAGAAGCCGCTATCAGGAAACTATATAAGCACATTTTTGAGGTTTATGTTTCACATGTCATCTTGAGGAATGTCACATTTTCAGGACATCAATAAAAAATATATGATGTTTACCAGCAGCTCATACATTGTAACCCTCAATACTGAGCTGTAATCGAGTTTGCGGCTCGGGTCCAAACTTTTTACATATTCTGTAGTTCTGATGCGAACCGAACGGAAGGGTGTTCTGCCCATCACTACACAAGACTGATAAGGACATGAGAAACTGAGGACTTATTAAATCCCCCACATGGACTCACCTCCTGCAGCTTCATGAGGCACAGCAGACACCCAGCCCCTCCACAACTGATCCCACCAATCACAAGCTGATCCGGGGAAAAGGCTGCATACTTATAGGAGCGTGAGTGGTGGGCGTGAGTCAGTGTGACCCCGGGGGGGCATGGGACCGCTGAAGCTGCGCCATTGGTGTCACCCGGGGGCAGTCCACACCCCCATGGCGACGTCTGTGACAAAGCCTATTTTTCAGGATTTTGCCCGTGACAGGCCCAGACCAGGACATCAGTCTGATTTCCGTGAATGTCCTGGGCAAATTGGGACTGTTGGCAATGTTGTAGTGACACCAGCGAATGGCACCATGCAGAAAGTTAAAGCAGAACTAAACTCTCTCAATCAACGTGAACTATTTGTAATCCTTATGCTGCCAGCATTAGTAAATAGATAGGAAGGTACAGTATATTTTATTTACTTGTTTTAAACTTTTTATTTTAAAATTTCTTCAGTTACTTCCTGGTTTCTGGCCTAGGCCAAAATGATGCCACACATGCCAGGAGTCTTTAGGAGTCCCATCTAAGCACACCCACCTGTTTGTGGGAGGGGTCCACTGCCCTGTCCATGTGGGGTAACCCCTCGCCCAAAGGCATGCTCATCCATGTCTGGGACCAGGCAGAGGCTGTGGTCATGTGAAGAATCAGACATTAAGGCAATCCCTGTGCAATAATGTGCAGAGTTTCCCTGTAAGGTGTTTCGTCCCAAGTAACTACACACTTGTAACTGATGTACGCTTGCTTTTGGAGGGACAAGCAGAGCCTTGGCCCACACCACCAGTCCAACGTACAGTGGCGGCTGGTGGTATATTTTTGGGGGAGAGTGGCAAACATTCCACCCGTCACCAACCCCCCCCCCCCCCCCCGGTGGGTCGGTCAGTCACCAGCCTCACCCTTCCCCCATCTAGGTCGCAGGCAGTGCTTCACCCTGCATCTCCTTCCTCCTCCACCTTGGCAGTGTTTCAGGCCCCTTTTCCTGATTGGCCAGGAGGAGAATCAGGAAGACAGTAAGACAGTAGTGAGTATAAATTTGATATTGTCACACAACTGGGTGGGCTCAGGGCGCAGTGCCCCTGTGCCCCATATGGACGGACCGCCACTGCCAGCCTACCTCTGTTACCTCCCTCCCAGTAACTGAATGGAGTCTCGTCAAGCACATAGCGGGCCCCATGCTTGCTCCTTAATTCTTTATTTTCCATACCTAGTGATCAAGCCTTTAATCTCCGTAATGCTAATCTGATCCCGGTGACTGGAGGGGGGGCAGGACAGCTGGGGAAGGAGTCAGGGCCCCGACTTCCTCACTACCAGGGGACCTGTCACCTAACCAAGTACCATTCCAAATGACTGAGTGCTACAGCTGTTATTCCTTACGATTACCCATGGCAACTACTTCCTCTTCTTTACCTTGCCAAGTTCACCTTTTCTAGAAGTGTTACACAACCTCATAGTGCGATTACAGACCCAGGTTCTTTAGGAATACAACAGACCCCAACATGCACCCCTTTAGGATAACTTCAGACCAGGCTCAAAGGATCTAAACAATTTCACAGAAAATTCAACATAACTTGTACAACAGGGTAAAACATCCTTTCCCTAACTACCTTAAGTAGGGGCTGCCCCAGCGTGCCTGCACAGATAAAGTCCTTTTGGTTGAAGTTAATAGTTGGAGAATCTTGAGTGGAGGAGTCCATTGTTACGGGGATCCCGATGAGCCGATGCTCCTAAGGTGGACCACAGGTCCAAGGATGTTTCTGCAAATTTCCCGTTCTCTTGACGGCTCCGCTCCTGGGATCTGGACTTTTTCCCTTTTATATATCACAGGAATGTAGGCCAGATCCCAGAAAGCCTGTAGACATGATCAGTGAAGGCTGCAAGAGAAATTAGCCCCTTCCCACTGACCTAAGCATCTGAGTAACCATGTAAACATAGTGGGCAAACCTGCCTATATGCCTGCATGCCTGAGCTAAGGGCAGATGGATTCCAGAAGATAACGGCTACAAGAATCATCTGCCCTTACTCAAGATGGCCACAGCTAGAAATGCTAGGAGATGTTTTACAAAATGATATCGCAACAAAATACAGCATGGAGACATGGAGTGAGTTTGCTCTGAATATTAAAAATGAATTAAATTGTGTTTTCAGTTTGTAGTGCTCAGATACAGTTTAGTTCTGCTAAAACATCACCAGTATATAATTTATACTTATATCCCTCATGGGTAGCCAATGTTTCAGACCATGTAGGACCCCTACCCCAAGGTCATATAATGATGCGATTGTGGAAGGAACCCTGCATGGCCCCAAAACTGTGGTTAAAGGGGTTGTAAACCTTCTGTTTTTTTCACCATAATGCATCCTAAGCATTAAGGTGAATAAACATCTGATAGCTACAGGCCCCCCCTTCCCCCGGTTTACTTACCTGAGCCCTCGAAAGTCCTGGGTGGAGGACGCGTTGGCATCACGGCTCTTCACTATAACGGTCTTCTCGGCTCTTCATTGGATAGATTGATAGCAGCGCAGTCATTGGCTCGCACTGCTGTCAATCAAATCCAAATGATGCGGCCGCCGGGGGGGGGGGGGGGTGGGACAGAGACATACACTCTGTGTCTATGGACGCAGAGTGTATGAGATGGGAGCACGCCCGCAAGGTAACCCTCCTTGGCAGAGAGCTTCCCAAAGGGGTTAGCTATTGCGGGGAGGAGCCAAGAGAGCCGCCGTGGGACCCCAGAACAGGAGGATCGGGGGCACTTTGTGCAAAATGAGCTGAACAGTGGAGGTAAGTATGACATGTGTGTTATTTTAAAAAAATGAAAAATTAACCTTTACAACCCCTTTAAACATGATGTATGTAAGCTTTGCACCAATAAAAGTGTATACTATTCACACCAGAATGCTGGTGATGTTTCAACCTCCTACTCAGTTTATACTTCACATTATGTGTATTGTCTTTGTAACTAAATTGACTTACCTGTCTAAAGTCATGTGGCTTTGGATCTTGGTATTTATCCTTTGGGTAACAGCCTTCTTTAACACACACGAGGCTGGCCTCGAAGGGACCAATATGTCTAAACTTTGTTAAGAACTTTGTAGGTGGTTTTGTAGGGCGCTGTATGGGGTTCAGGGGACCTGAAATCACTTCCAGCTTATTCCACTGCTTGGTGTCCTTGGTCACATTTTTCTTCTCTTCAATATCGAAGTCCTCAGACCTCCTTGGCAATGCCAGTGACTTGTACAGCTTGACGCTGAAGTCAGGAGGCTTCCTCATCCAGATATTATATTCTGGGATCGGTTTTGGATTTGTGACATGTTCACTTCTTTCCACTGCTAGTCTTCTATTGGCGCTAAATTTCACTTGTCTGGTAAAGAAATAACGATGGTCATATTCAGATGGAGGTCTCATCTGGGCAGACATCATAGATGATCCCCTAAACAAATAGTTATAAAACAAAAAGAAACCACCAAAAATATTATTTCCCAATCATCATATAACATTTTGTGGTGTGTATAAATGAATCTCAACCTCTTTACAACTGCCCAACACATACAGTGGGGGAAATAATGATTTGATCCCCTGCAGATTTTGTAAGTTTGCCAACTTACAAAGAAATGAAGGGTCTATCATTTTTATCATAGGATTTGATATGATAGAGACAGAATATCAACCAAAAATCCAGAAAAAACACATGATACAAATGTTATAAATTGAGTTGCAGTTCAGTAAAATAAGTATTTGATCCCCAAGCAAAACATGGCTTAGTACTTGGTGGAGAAAACCCTTGTTGGCGATCACAGAGGTCAGATGTTTCTTGTAGTTGGTTACCAGGTTTGCATATAATATCAGGTCTTCTCTAAATCCTTAAGGTTACTTGGCTGTCGCTTGGCAACTCAAAGTTTCAGCTCCCTTCATAAATTTTCTATAGGATTAAGGTCTGGAGACTGGCTAGGCCACTCCATGATCTTAATTTGCTTCTTCTTGAGCCACTCCTTTGTTTCCTTGGCGGCGTGTTTTGAGTGATTATCATGCTGGAAGACTCATCCATGGCCCATCTTCAGTGTTCTGGCTGAGGGAAGAAGGTTTTACAATACGTGGCCCCGGTCATTGGCCCCTCAATGCAGCAAAGTCGGCCTGTACCTTTAGCAGAGATACAGCCCCAAATGATAATGTTATGATGAATGCCATAGTCAGCATTTTTCTTCCTCCAAACATTTGCGAGTCGAGTTAATGCCAAAGATTTCAATTTTGGTCTCATGTGACCACAGCACTTTCTCCCAATCCTTCTCTGAATCATTTAGATGTTCATTGGCAAACTTCACCTGGGCCTGTACACGTGACTTCTTGACAAGGGGGACCTTGCGGGCACTACTGAATTTCAATCCATGGTGGCGTATTTTATTACCAATGGTTTGTTTGGTGACTGTGGTCCCAGATGTCTTGAGATCATTCACAAGCTCCTCCCGTGTAGTTCTGGGCTGATCCCTCATTTTTATCATGATCATCCTCACCCCATGGGGAAAAATGTTGCATGGAGCTCCAGACCGAGGGCGATTGATGGTTATTTTGTATTTTTTCTATTTGCAAATGGAGTTGTCACCTTCTCACCAAGCTTCTTGCTGATGGTCTTGTAGCTCATTCCAACCAGGTGTACAATCTTGTCCCTGATGTCTTGTGACAGCTCTTTGGCCTTGCCCATGATGGTGAGGGTTTAAATGGAAGAAAGAGATTCTGTGGACAGATGTCCTTTATACGCATAACGAGTTGTCATTAGGAGCACCTTCTTAAATTGACAGGACTGATCTGTGTACCACATGAGCACCTACTGTAGCCAGTCTGTGGGAGCCAGAATTATTGTTGGTTGGTAGGGGATCAAATACTTATTTTACTCACTGAACTGCAACCCAGTTTATAACATTTGTATCTTGTGTTTTCTCTGGATTTTTGCTTGATCTTCTGTCTCCATCATTTAAAATGCACCTATGATAAAAACTATAGACCCTTCATTTCTTTGTAAGTGGACAAACTTACAAAATCTGCAGGGGATCAAATATTTATTTTCCCCACTGTATGTGCAGTAGCAAAAATGTGGGCTTCATGATTAGGTGGCACTGATGAGGAGGCACTAATATGCTGCACTTATGGGTACTGATAGGTGCCACTGGTGAGCACTTATGGGTGGCACTGGTGGGCACTTATGAGCGGCACTGGTGGGCACGGATATGTGGTACTGGTGGGTGGCACTGATGGGCATTGATGGGCAGCAATGATGGAGGTGGTGTTAGATGGACTAGTAGATTTAGATACACTAACAGGCTGTAGCCAAACTCCAGCTCACACTTAATAAGCAGTTGCAGCAGTTTTATCCTTTTGGGATAAAGGTTTTACATGTTTCAATAAAAGATGATCATTGTAAGCACCCCTGTCCATGTTGAATGGTTTGTCTCATCCATGAAAACTGATACATTCTGCTGGAGAGCGTGTGCTTTTGAAAAACAACAGACAGATATAAATAAATAAAGGCTGATCATTGTAAGCACCCATGTCAGTGGTAAATGATTTGCCTCATCCCTTTAACTGCTACATCTGCAAGAGAGCATATTCTGTTTAAAAAAAAGCAAAAAAAAAAACAACAGACCCTATTGGCTGGATCACCAGGTTGAAAAAAAGGGAAAGACAGACTAACTCGTCGTTCACATTGACTGCAGCTTTGGAGTTGTGCGACTTCATCTGAAATTGCACCATTTCAAAGCTGCACGTCAGTGCGACTTGGAAGACATCTGTGCGGCTTCATGCACAGATGTCTATACAAGTCGCACCCGAAATCGCTAAAAGTAATGCAGGAGATACTTTTTCAAACCGGTACGACCCCTGCAAAGTTGGCGTTACACTGATTTAAACAGTGCGATTGCTGGTAGCAGGGTGCAGCTTGTCATGTGATTTGACCTGTCAAATCACATGACAAATCGCTCTAATGCGACTGAGAGGTAAATAAAGAAAACGAAAGCAGACATCACATCCAAGAATTGGTAAGTTGCAATATTATACATGTTTGCTTTTGGGTTTAATACCGCTTAAATAATCCTTCAAATGTTTGATCAATTCATGTCATCTCATGAAAATTAAATGTATTATATTTTAGGATTGTTTATTTCATTACTGAATTCTGTTACAGTCTGAAGCCCCATACACACTATTAGATTTCCTGCAGATTTTTGGCTTCAGATTTACCAAGACCGTGGAGTGGAAGGGCCTGTCTGATTGCATACAAATTGAAACTCTTATGCCCTGTACACACGGTCGGACTTTCTGACGGAAAATGTGCGATCGGACTGTGTTGTTGGAAATTCCGATCGTGTGTGTGGGCTCCATCTGACTTTTTCCGTGTGAATTTCCGACACACAAAGTTTGAGATCTGGATCTAAAATTTTCCAACAACAAAATCCGATTGTTTGAATTCCGACCGTAAATTACGAGCCCGGTCGTACATGGTTTACGTCACCGTGTTCTGAACGATCGGATTTTCTGACAACTTTGTGCGACCGTGTGTATGCAAGACGAGTTTGAGCCAAAATCTGTCAGAAAAAATCAAACAGATTTTGTCGTCAGAATGTCCGAGCGTGTGTACAGGGCATTATGCTGCGTACACACGACCGGACTTTCCGTCAGAATAAACTCTTATGCCGTGTACACATGACCGGACTTTTCGACGGACTAGGTCCGACGGTCTTCCCAATGGACTTTCGGCAGTCTTCCAACGGACTTTCCAAACGAACCATCTTGGCCACACACAATCACACCAAAGTCCAATGGATTCGAACGTGATGACGTACGACCGGACTAGAATAAGGAAGTTCATAGCCAGTAGCCAATAGCTGCCCTGGCGTCGATTTTCGTCCGTCGGACTAGCACACAGACAAACTGATTTTTCGACCGAGTCAGTTGGAGAGATTTAATCTAAATCTAATTGATTTTTAGACAGCAAAGGTCCAATGAAGCCCCTCACACGATTGAATTGTCCGGCGGATTCGTTCCGTCGGACCTTTGCTGACCAAAAGTCCGGTCGTGTGTATGCGGTATTATGCTGCATACACGCGACCGGACTTTCCATCAGAATAAACTCTGACGGTCTTTCTGACTGAGTTTACGACGGAGTTCTGCCTGAGCGGACTTGCCTACGCACGATCACACCAAAGTCCGTTCGTTTAGAACGCAATGACGTACGACGGGACTAGAAAAGGAAGTTCAATAGCCAGTAGCCAATAGCTGCCCTTGCGTCGTATTTGGTCCTTCGGAATAGAATACAGACGAACGGTTTTCCTGATAGGAATTGATTCCGACGGAAAGATTTGAAACATGTTTTATTTCTAGGTCCGTCAGACTTTTTAAAAAAAAAAAGGTCAGCTGAAGCCCCACACACGATTGGAATATCCGATTAAATGATTCCGTCTGACCTTTTCTGCCGCAAAGTCCGGTCGTGTGTACGTGGCATTAAGGTTTAACCTCATATTATATGGTTTTGGTAAATCTGAAGACAACAATCTGCTGAAAATCTAATGGCGCGTACACACGTCCGGACTTTTCGGGGGACTAGGTCCGACGGTCTTCCCCGATGGACTTTTGGCGGAGGTCCAACGGACTTTCTGAATGAAACAGACTTGGCCACATACGACCGGACTAAATCCGTTCCAAAGTCGTTTTGAACTTGATGATGTAAACGGGACTAAACAAGGAAGTTCAATAGCCAATAGCTGCTCTTGTGTCGTATCTGGTCCGTCGGACCAGCACACAGACAAACGTTTTTTTTTAGTCCGTCGGACTTGAGACTGTCGCATAGATTTGAAACGTTCTATTTCTAGGTCCGTCTGACTTTTGGGGGAAAAAAAAGTCAGTTGGAGCCCACACACAATTGAATTGTCCGTCGGATTTCGGTCCGCCTGACCAAGTCTGCCGGAAAGTCCGATCGGGTGTACGCAGCATTACAGTGTGTATGGGGCCTTAGGGTGAAATATATTGAATTCAAGCTTTACATATGTGGAGAAATCTCTTACCTCCCGGGGAAATGAATTATTTATCGATATCTGGGCTTCATTTAGGATGCAGTCAGGTACACATAGAATTCTGATCTGCTGTCAGCCGCCCCGGAGACACCACCGGAGCTCTGCACCAAACGGAGTTACCAGGAGACGGAATAATAAGAACTCCTTTCCTTCATTGACAAAAAGAGCCATTGCTGGGTTGCTTGTGAAAAGAGCATTGACCGGCACTTAGCAACTATGTAACTACTATTGTTCTAGATAGAATGTGAAGTGCCCAATCAGGATCAGCAAGTCCGGACAGGACTGGAGGAACCTTCTATATAATCTACTGGAAAGGCCACCTCTATGTACAGAAGGCAGAGCTGCTGGAAAATAACTGCAGGCTATAAGTTGGGCTCCGTTGGGATCAGATTAAAGATATACACTGCTTTGAAAAAGTATTCATACCCCTTGAGATTTTCCACATTTTGTCATGTTGCATCCAAAAAGCGTAAATGTATTTTATTGGCACTTTATGTGATAGACCAACACAAAGTGGCACATAATTGTGATGTTGAAGGACAATGATAAATAGTTTTCCAAATAAATATGTGAAAAGTGCGTGAGGGGCATTTGTATTGCGCCCCCCGGTGTCAATACTTTGTAGAGACGCCTTTCACTGCAATTACAGCTGCAAGAGAAGCTCACAGTGTGCAGTAAAATCAGAGTAAGCCATCTCAGTCCAGAAGAGGTGCCGGTGTAGTGTCATATTTTGCTCCCCATGGTAGAATGCTCCGGAAGTGAAGTTGCGGGCAGAAATTTCGGACACTGCACATGCGCGATGCATTCCCAACACTTGCGCCATGTGCTCCAGAGAATTTCCGACAATGCAGTTCAGTGAAACCATCAGATAATGTCACGGGAGTGAGGGGGGTAATCGTGACGTTAACTTTAGACGGAGCGGAGAGCGGCGGAGAGAGAGCGGGTAACCGTAGCTCGGGGAGGGGATTGCCTCCCCTCACTTCCGTGACATTATCTGATGGTTTCATGGGTCTGCATTGTCGCAAATCACTCTGGAACGCATGACGCAAGTGTTTGGAACGTGTCGCGCATGCGCAGTGTGAAATTCCTGGCCGCAATGTCACTTCCCGGAGCATTCTATGATGGGGAGCAAAATATGAAACTACACCGATATAACTGTGCAAGACTGAAGGGAAGGCCGGAGGTCAGCTTTAAGGTGAGTAGTACCTGTTATTTCATACAATTATAAGCTGGGGGACACAATTAAAGTGGTTGTAAACCCTTAAAGTGTTACTAAACCCACAGCAGTAAAATCAGTCTGTATATGCAGTAAAGCATTCTTGTTATACTCACTGTGGAACCTAAGGGGTTAATCCTTTCACATTGTGTAAAAAAGGCTGTTTGATCCTGTCTTCTCGGATCCTCCCCTTTTTCCACTGTCCCCAATCCATCTCCTGATTGTACAGAGCCTTGTGGGGCACTCTGCACATGCTCAGTGTGGTGTGTATTGCTAGAGAGTTTTTTTCTTGGGAGAGTGCATATGATGATCGGCACAGGGCCAATTAGCACTGTCCAGACAGAGGGTCAGGCAGTGGTGGTTGGTGGTAACATCCCTGCCGCTGTAATTCAGGCACCCTGAAAGGGGCCGGACACCGGAATAGGGGGTGGTTGCGGTGGCCGTGGATAGATTCCTGCTATGCGTGAATCTATCCATTATACATATAGGGGGTGGCGTGCAAAGAGGGGGGCAGCGCCCGTACGCACCTAATGGACAGGCAGCCACTGGGGTCATGCAGTCTAATAGGACACATGCACCGTGATAGAGGCATCTGACAAGAGCACCGTGATAGAGGGCACTGACATCAGCAGCGTGACATAAAGCATTAACACCAGCACCGTGACATACAGCATTGACAGCAACACCGTGATAGAGAGTACTGACATCAGAAGCGTGACATTAAGCACTGACAGCAACACCGTGATAGAGAGTACTGACATCAGAAGCGTGACATTAAGCACTGACATCAGCACCTTGATATACAGCACTGACAGCAGCACCGTGATAGAGAGTACTGACATCAGAAGCGTGACATAAAGCATTAACACCAGCACCGTGACATACAGCATTGACAGCAACACCGTGATAGAGAGTACTGACATCAGAAGCGTGACATTAAGCACTGACATCAGCACCGTGATATACTGCACTGACAGCAGCACCGTGATAGAGGGCACTGACATCAGAAGCGTGACATACAGCACTGACATCAGCACAGTGATATACAGCACTGACAGCAGCACCGTGATAGAGAGTACTGACATCAGAAGCGTGACATAAAGCATTAACACCAGCACAGTGATATACAGCACTGACAGCAGCACCGTGGTAGAGAGTACTGACATCAGAAGCGTGACATTAAGCACTGACATCAGCACCGTGATATACAGCACTGACAGCAGCACCGTGATAGAGGGCACTGACATCAGAAGCGTGACATACAGCACTGACATCAGCACAGTGATATACAGCACTGACAGCAGCACCGTGATAGAGAGTACTGACATCAGAAGCGTGACATTAAGCATTAACACCAGCACCGTGACATACAGCATTGACAGCAACACCGTGATAGAGAGTACTGACATCAGAAGCGTGACATTAAGCACTGACATCAGCACCGTGATATACAGCACTGACAGCAGCACCGTGATAGAGAGCACTGACATCAGCAGCGTGACATACAGCACTGACAGCAACACCGTGATAGAGAGTACTGACATCAGAAGCGTGACATTAAGCACTGACATCAGCACCGTGATATACAGCACTGACAGCAGCACCGTGATAGAGAGCACTGACATCAGCAGCGTGATATACAACACTGACAGCAGCACCGTGATAGAGAGTACTGACATCAGAAGCGTGACATAAAGCATTAACACCAGCACAGTGATATACAGCACTGACAGCAGCACCGTGACATTAAGCACTCACACCAGCACCGTGATAGAGAGTACTGACATCAGAAGCGTGACATTAAGCACTGACATCAGCACCGTGACATACAGCACTGACAGCAGCACCGTGATAGAGAGTACTGACATCAGAAGCGTGACATTAAGCACTGACATCAGCACCGTGATATACAGCACTGACAGCAGCACCGTGACATTAAGCACTCACACCAGCACCGTGATATACAGCACTGACAGCAGCACCGTAAGCAGCCCCAGGAGTAAGTCAGCACAGCACAGGGATGGTGTGATCCCCTCATAATAAGAACCCCCGGGAGGAAGTCAGCAGAGCACAGGGATGGTGTGATCCCCTCATAGTAAGCAGGCCCAGGAGAAACTCAGCACAGCACAGGGATGGTGTGATCCCCTCATAAGAAGAACCCCCAGGAGGAAGTCAGCACAGCACAGGGATGGTGTGATCCCCTCATAGTAAGCAGGCCCAGGAGAAACTCAGCACAGCACAGGGATGGTGTGATCCCCTCATAAGAAGAACCCCCAGGAGGAAGTCAGCACAGCACAGGGATGGTGTGATCCCCTCATAGTAAGCAGGCCCAGGAGAAACTCAGCACAGCACAGGGATGGTGTGATCCCCTCATAATAAGAACCCCCAAGAGGAAGTCAGCACAGCACAGGGATGGTGTGATCCCCTCATAGTAAGCAGGCCCAGGAGAAACTCAGCACAGCACAGGGATGGTGTGATCCCCTCATAAGAAGAACCCCCAGGAGGAAGTCAGCACAGCACAGGGATGGTGTGATCCCCTCATAGTAAGCAGGCCCAGGAGAAACTCAGCACAGCACAGGGATGGTGTGATCCCCTCATAATAAGAACCCCCAGGAGGAAGTCAGCACAGCACAGGGATATCATAAGCAGCCCCAGTAGAAGAAATATGACACCACTCAACCTCTTCAAAGAGGAGGGTAGGGGCATATAGTACGGTGTGCTTTTTTGGGACAAGGAAGTGAGCCAAATGAAGAAAGAAGGTCTGTGTGCTTGATTAAAAAAATTGTTTATAGACATATACATGGTCTACTGGTCACATGTGTTGAATTCCTCCGAGATCCATGCCTCATTCATTTTTATAAATGTGAGGTAGTTAACACTGTCGTGAGCTAGGCGAGTACGCTTATCGGTCACGATCCCCCCTGCTGCGCTGAACGTCCTTTCGGACAGGACACTGGATGAGGGGCAAGCCAACAGTTCGATTGCAAATTGGGCAAGCTCTGGCCAGAGGTCAAGCCTGCCCACCCAGTAGTCCAGGGGTTCATCTCTCCTCAGAGCGTCCACATCGGCCGTTAACCCAATGTAGTCGGACACCTGACGGTCTAGGCGTTCCCTGATGCTGGATCCGGATGACACCTGTCGATGGGCCAGCTGAAAGAATGACCTCATATCCGAAGTCACCAACACATCTTCAAACCGGCCTCTTCTTGCAGGCGCTGTTGGATTGGTACCCGCAACTCCTTCTCTGGGAGTGGGAATTGCTCCTCTGCCAGCGCACGCAAAAGCAGAATGCAGCATTTCTCGAAGCAAGGCCTGGAAGTGCTGCATTCTGACAGCCCTCTGCGACGGCGGTAACATTTCCGCCATTTTGTGTTTGTACCGGGGGTCTAAGTACGTTGCCACCCAGTACTGGTCCTTGACCCTTATGCTTTTTATACGGGGGTCCCTATTAAAACACTGGAGCATGAAGGCCCCCATTTGCACTAAAGTGGAAGCGGTGCGGTGGCCTGGCTCCTGCTCATCATCCAGGATAATGTCGTCCTCTTCATTCTCCCCATCCACGCACAACAGGAATCCCAGAAAGGTTTAAAGCATGCTCTTCTTGCTCCTCCTCATCCACCCCGGCACCATCCTCCTCTGACTCCTCTTCAGACTCCTGTTGTTGACTTTTTCAGATAGAGTAGCCCCCCCTGGGAATTCATCCAGCATTGCGACTTCCTCATCTTCCCGCTCCTGCTCCTCCACAGCCTGATCAATGACACGACGCAATGCACGCTCCATAAAGAAGGCATAAGGTACCATGTCACTGATGGCGCCATGGCTGCGACTGACCAGTTTGGTGATCTCCTCAAATGGCCGCAGAAGTCTGCATGCGTCGTGCATGAGCAGCCACTGGCGCGGTGAAAAAAACCCCAGCTCCCCAGAACCGTTTCTTTCGCAGAGTTCATACAGGTAGACGTTAACTGCACGTTTCTGCTGGAGCAGCCTATCAAGCATATAGAAGGTTGAGTTCCATCGCGTCGGGCAATCGCAAATAAGACGTCTGACCGGCAGATGGTGTCGCCGCTGAATGTCAGCAAGGCGAGCCATGGCCGTGTAAGATCTTCTGAAATGGGCCGAGATTTTCCTTGCCTGCCGCAAGATGTCCTGGACCCCAGGGTATTTGACAAGGAATCGCTGCACGACCAAGTTTAAGACGTGTGCCATGCATGGCACGTGCGTGATTTTGCCCTGTTTCAATGCGCTAAGCAGATTGGCACCGTTGTCACACACCACTTTACCAACTGTCAAATTGAGCGGTGTTAGCCACTGATCTGCCTGTGAACGCAAAGCTGAAAGGAGTGCCGGGCCAGTGTGGCTCTTGGCTTCCAGGCACAACAGACGCAGCACGGCATGGCAACGTCTCACCTGGCATGTGGAATAGGTTCTGGGGAGCTTGGGCGGTGCAGCGGAAGAGACGCTAGCAGCGTAAAAGGAGGAGGCAGCTGAGGAAGAGAGGGAGGAGGATGGAGTAGGAGGAGGAGGAGAAGAAGAGTCAGGCCTGCATGCAATCCGTGGCGGTAAAACCAAATCTACACGGGTGCCACGGGTTACATGCTTGACGGCCATCAGAAGGTTCACCCAGTGGGCAGTAAAAGTGATATACCTTCCCTGCCCGTGTTTGCTAGACCACGTGTCTGTGGTCAGATGTATCTTGGCACCGACACTGTGTGCCAGAGATACATTCACTTGCTGCTGAACATGGCCATATAGCTCTGGGATGCCCTTCTCTGAGAAATACTTCCTTCCTGGGACCTTCCATTGTGGTGTTCCAATGGCCACAAATTTGCGAAAGGCCTCCGAGTCCACCAGTTTATATGGCAGTAGTTGGCGGGCTATCAGTTCTGACAAGCCAGCCGTCAACCGTTGGGCAAGAGGGTTATCCGGCGTCATCATTTTTTTACGCTCGAACATTAGGCCCACGGAAGCCTGCCTTTTTGCAGAAAAACGTGAGCTTGGCGTGATGGAAGGTGGAGTGGAGGACAATTGTGAGGAGAGAGGAGAAGGAGAAGTAGAAGACGAGGCTGGACGGTGAGAGCCTGCAGTGTGGCTTTGTGTGTTCCGTTGCTCCCACTGGGCTCGGTGATGGCTGCTCATGTGCCTTCTTAAGGCGGTCGTCCCTAGGTGAGTGTTGGGCTTACCGCGACTAATGCGTTGACTGCAAAGATTGCAGATGGCAAAGCTATTGTCAGCAGCGGACACGTTAAAAAAAGCCCACACTGCGGAGCCATGTGCCGGTGTCCTGGGAGCGCCAGATGTGACGGTACATGGTCGATGACTCGCTCCTGATACATTTGCAGTCTGCTTTGTCCCTCCTGTGCAATGTAAGTTATTCCTGCTTCTCCTCCCTATCTGCTGGTCCATATCTCCCTCTGAACTCCCCTCCTCTTCCTCTCTTGTGGGCACCCACGTGACATCACTAGACATGTCATCATCAACGTCACCTTCCCCACCCCTATAAGTAGAGATCTCGGAGTAGGCAGCAACACCGGGGACCAACCTCCTTCTTGGGCTGATCTGGGTACTGTCGTCAGACTGCTGAGTAGTGGTTGTTGCTACCTCCTCTTCCTGATCCAATACCAAGAGTGGCTGCGCATCAGAAATGTCCTCTTGATATGTATCGGAAAATAATTCCTGTGACTCAAGCGGAAGGTATGTGGTGGTGGTGGTGTTGTTGGTGGTAGTGTCTTTGGGGGTGCACATAGCAGAGAGTGAAGAAGAGGGTGCAGATCGAGAGGATGAGGAGGGTGCAGAAGAGTAAGGCTGAGTGAGCCACTCAACCAAGTCTGGTTCGTCCTTTAAAGTAATTGAACGCACCTTCTGCAACTTCCCACTTTGGCTCAAGCCTGTTGCTCCTGCCCTACCCCTACCACCCCTGCGGAAGGGCCTGCCTCTTCCTCTGCCTGTCATTTTTTAAATCACCCTGTGACAAAACTCTTAGTCCCTATACCAATGAAGGACTGCTGCAGTATAGGGCAGCGGTCAGCAGTGGTGCACCTCAACCCTATCTATTGTGGACCGATAGCGGTCCTTACAGAACAGCAGACTGTACCGCAATCAACCCTATGTACTGTAGCACCCTAGACCAAGTTACCAGTCCTTATAAGAACTTTTGTGGACCAAGCAGGTTGTGTGTTAGTGATTAGCAGACTGTGCGTCAGTCCCTATACCAATGAAGGACTGCTGCAGTATAGGGCAGCGGTCAGCAGTAGTGCACCTCAACCCTATCTATTGTGGACCGATAGCGGTCCTTACAGAACAGCAGACTGTACCGCACTCAACCCTATGTACTGTAGCACCCTAGACCAAGTTACCAGTCCTTATAGGAACTTTTGTGGACCAAGCAGGTTGTGTGTTAGTGATTAGCAGACTGTACGTCAGTCCCTATACCAATGAAGGACTGCTGCAGTATAGGGCAGCGGTCAGCAGTGGTGCACCTCAACCCTATCTATTGTGGACCGATAGCGGTCCTTACAGAACAGCAGACTGTACCGCACTCAACCCTATGTACTGTAGCACCCTAGACCAAGTTACCAGTCCTTATAGGAACTTTTGTGGACCAAGCAGGTTGTGTGTTAGTGATTAGCAGACTGTACGTCAGTCCCTATACTGCTGAAGGACTGCTGCAGTATAGGGCAGCGGTCAGCAGTGGTGCACCTCAACCCTATCTATTGTGGACTGATAGCGGTCCTTACAGAACAGCAGACTGTACCGCACTCAACCCTATGTACTGTAGCACCCTAGACCAAGTTACCAGTCCTTATAGGAACTTTTGTGGACCAAGCAGGTTGTGTGTTCCTCAACCCTATCTATTGTGGACCGATAGCGGTCCTTACAGAACAGCAGACTGTACCGCACTCAACCCTATGTACTGTAGCACCCTAGACCAAGTTACCAGTCCTTATAGGAACTTTTGTGGACCAAGCAGGTTGTGTGTTAGTGATTAGCAGACTGTACGTCAGTCCCTATACCAATGAAGGACTGCTGCAGTATAGGGCAGCGGTCAGCAGTGGTGCACCTCAACCCTATCTATTGTGGACCGATAGCGGTCCTTACAGAACAGCAGACTGTACCGCACTCAACCCTATGTACTGTAGCACCCTAGACCAAGTTACCAGTCCTTATAGGAACTTTTGTGGACCAAGCAGGTTGTGTGTTAGTGATTAGCAGACTGTACGTCAGTCCCTTTACCAATGAAGGACTGCTGCAGTATAGGGCAGCGGTCAGCAGTGGTGCACCTCAACCTTATCTATTGTGGACCGATAGCAGTCCTTACAGAACAGCAGACTGTACCGCACTCAACCCTATGTACTGTAGCACCCTAGACCAAGTTACCAGTCCTTATAGGAACTTTTGTGGACCAAGCAGGTTGTGTGTTAGTGATTAGCAGACTGTACGTCAGTCCCTATACTGCTGAAGGACTGCTGCAGTATAGGGCAGCGGTCAGCAGTGGTGCACCTCACCCCAACTATCGATTGTGGACTGATAGCGGTCCTTACAGAACAGCAGACTGTACCGCACTCAACCCTATGTACTGTAGCACCCTAGACCAAGTTACCAGTCCTTATAGGAACTTTTGTGGACCAAGCAGGTTGTGTGTTAGTGATTAGCAGACTGTACGTCAGTCCCTATACCAATGAAGGACTGCTGCAGTATAGGGCAGCGGTCAGCAGTGGTGCACCTCAACCCTATCTATTGTGGACCGATAGCGGTCCTTACAGAACAGCAGACTGTACTGCACTCAACCCTATGTACTGTAGCACCCTAGACCAAGTTACCAGTCCTTATAGCAACTTTTGTGGACCAAGCAGGTTGTGTGTTAGTGATTAGCAGACTGTACGTCAGTCCCTATACTGCTGAAGGACTGCTGTAGTATAGGGCAGCGGTCAGCAGTGGTGCACCTCAACCCTATCTATTGTGGACCGATAGCGGTCCTTACAGAACAGCAGACTGTACTGCACTCAACCCTATGTACTGTAGCACCCTAGACCAAGTTACCAGTCCTTATAGGAACTTTTGTGGACCAAGCAGGTTGTGTGTTAGTGATTAGCAGACTGTACGTCAGTCCCTATACCAATGAAGGACTGCTGCAGTATAGGGCAGCGATCAGCAGTGGTGCACCTTAACCCTATCTATTGTGGACCGATAGCGGTCCTTACAGAACAGCAGACTGTACCGCACTCAACCCTATGTACTGTAGCACCCTAGACCAAGTTACCAGTCCTTATAGGAACTTTTGTGGACCAAGCAGGTTGTGTGTTAGTGATTAGCAGACTGTACGTCAGTCCCTATACCAATGAAGGACTGCTGCAGTATAGGGCAGCGGTCAGCAGTGGTGCACCTCAACCCTATCTATTGTGGACCGATAGCGGTCCTTACAGAACAGCAGACTGTACCGCACTCAACCCTATGTACTGTAGCACCCTAGACCAAGTTACCAGTCCTTATAGGAACTTTTGTGGACCAAGCAGGTTGTGTGTTAGTGATTAGCAGACTGTACGTCAGTCCCTATACCAATGAAGGACTGCTGCAGTATAGGGCAGCGGTCAGCAGTGGTGCACCTCAACCCTATCTATTGTGGACCGATAGCGGTCCTTACAGAACAGCAGACTGTACTGCACTCAACCCTATGTACTGTAGCACCCTAGACCAAGTTACCAGTCCTTATAGGAACTTTTGTGGACCAAGCAGGTTGTGTGTTAGTGATTAGCAGACTGTACGTCAGTCCCTATACCAATGAAGGACTGCTGCAGTATAGGGCAGCGATCAGCAGTGGTGCACCTTAACCCTATCTATTGTGGACCGATAGCGGTCCTTACAGAACAGCAGACTGTACCGCACTCAACCCTATGTACTGTAGCACCCTAGACCAAGTTACCAGTCCTTTTAGGAACTTTTGTGGACCAAGCAGGTTGTGTGTTAGTGATTAGCAGACTGTACGTCAGTCCCTATACCAATGAAGGACTGCTGCAGTATAGGGCAGCGGTCAGCAGTGGTGCACCTCAACCCTATCTATTGTGGACCGATAGCGGTCCTTACAGAACAGCAGACTGTACCGCACTCAACCCTATGTACTGTAGCACCCTAGACCAAGTTACCAGTCCTTATAGGAACTTTTGTGGACCAAGCAGGTTGTGTGTTAGTGATTAGCAGACTGTACGTCAGTCCCTATACCAATGAAGGACTGCTGCAGTATAGGGCAGCGGTCAGCAGTGGTGCACCTCAACCCTATCTATTGTGGACCGATAGCGGTCCTTACAGAACAGCAGACTGTACCGCACTCAACCCTATGTACTGTAGCACCTTAGACCAAGTTACCAGTCCTTATAGGAACTTTTGTGGACCAAGCAGGTTGTGTGTTAGTGATTAGCAGACTGTATGTCAGTCCCTATACCAATGAAGGACTGCTGCAGTATAGGGCAGCGGTCAGCAGTGGTGCACCTCAACCCTATCTATTGTGGACCGATAGCGGTCCTTACAGAACAGCAGACTGTACCGCACTCAACCCTATGTACTGTAGCACCCTAGACCAAGTTACCAGTCCTTATAGGAACTTTTGTGGACCAAGCAGGTTGTGTGTTAGTGATTAGCAGACTGTACGTCAGTCCCTATACCAATGAAGGACTGCTGCAGTATAGGGCAGCGGTCAGCAGTGGTGCACCTCAACCCTATCTATTGTGGACCGATAGCGGTCCTTACAGAACAGCAGACTGTACCGCACTCAACCCTATGTACTGTAGCACCTTAGACCAAGTTACCAGTCCTTATAGGAACTTTTGTGGACCAAGCAGGTTGTGTGTTAGTGATTAGCAGACTGTATGTCAGTCCCTATACCAATGAAGGACTGCTGCAGTATAGGGCAGCGGTCAGCAGTGGTGCACCTCAACCCTATCTATTGTGGACCGATAGCGGTCCTTACAGAACAGCAGACTGTACCGCACTCAACCCTATGTACTGTAGCACCCTAGACCAAGTTACCAGTCCTTATAGCAACTTTTGTGGACCAAGCAGGTTGTGTGTTAGTGATTAGCAGACTGTACGTCAGTCCCTATACTGCTGAAGGACTGCTGCAGTATAGGGCAGCGGTCAGCAGTGGTGCACCTCAACCCTATCTATTGTGGACCGATAGCGGTCCTTACAGAACAGCAGACTGTACTGCACTCAACCCTATGTACTGTAGCACCCTAGACCAAGTTACCAGTCCTTATAAGAACTTTTGTGGACCAAGCAGGTTGTGTGTTAGTGATTAGCAGACTGTGCGTCAGTCCCTATACCAATGAAGGACTGCTGCAGTATAGGGCAGCGGTCAGCAGTAGTGCACCTCAACCCTATCTATTGTGGACCGATAGCGGTCCTTACAGAACAGCAGACTGTACTGCACTCAACCCTATGTACTGTAGCACCCTACACAGACCAAGTTACCAGTCCTGATAAAGAGCTTTGTGGAACAAGTGAGTTGTGAATGATTAGCAGACTGCAGCAGAAGGGCAGCAGTCAAGTATAATATTCTTTCTATATTTGGAAGAAAGAATATTATACGTGTACAAGCCTATTACCGTACCACTGATACCAGTCCTGAAAAGAACCTTTGTGGAACTAATAGTAACAGCAAGTCTTTAAACTGACCCTTACTGCCTGACAACACTGCTTCCTTCCTGTCCCTATACAAAGTGGCAAAAAAGAGTACACTGGAACGATTAGTGGTTACTGGAACAGCTCTTTTGTGGACCTGATAGTAACAGCTAATGATGATGATGATGATGATGATGATGAAAGACTAATCTGGCTGTCCCTGTAGCACACACCGTCCTTTCCCTTTCTCTAAACTGACAAAAGACACTCAGGCTGCTGCAAGAATCAGTAGCACAGCAAACCTATATACACCTAACACCTATACCAGTCCTGAAAAGAACTTTTGTGTACCAAATAGCTAGCGTTTTATCTGTCCCTACTACACACAGCAACCTTTCCCTATAGTGACAGAAGAAAGAATGTAAAATGGCCACCGGATCGGGTGTATTTATAGGTTAGGGAGAATGTCCAAGTGTCCATGTGCTGTCATGTCTCAATTGGCTGTCCTGTACCCCATGATAGACGTGTCATCATAGGTCAAAGTTCTTTTACACATTAAACACGTAAGTCCGCCGGGGCGAACGACGGGAAAAGGCGAGCGAACGAGCGGACCGCGAACGACCGAAATTCGCCGCGAAACGACCGCCGGGCGAACCGTTCGGCCATCACTATTTAGCCATTTATATTTACTAAAATAATTGCATTTCCATGTTCTGTGTACTGTGGGAGACCAGATATAGTGAGTGCAGGGCCCTGGGTTTAGTAACACTTTAAATATACCTAGTGAAGGGACCGTCCTCAGGTGATACACAGATCATCCTATATAAGTTGTACCTGTTTATCTGCAGCCTTCTCTACATCCGTTCAAAGTGCTGAATTTATAAGCTTGTCTGAGAGTTCAGAAAAAAAGGGGGATGGAGAGATGAAGTTACACTCTGCAGAGCTCAGTGAGGAGCGCTCTGAGAGCTGAATGGAGGGATAGGACACACCCCCCTCCACACAGCACACAGGATGAGAACTGAGGCTGTCAATCACAGTTCCCTCCCGTTCACCATTTTTCTCTTGGTGTCAGGAAAACTTGTGAAACACGACTCATGCTGATAGCAACAAAAATGAAGCAGCAGATAGAAATGGCACTTAGTGTTCTGGACTGAGACAAGTACACACTATAGTGGGATATGCTTTGTTCATATTTCATGTCTGTGCTTTACAACCGCTTTAATTTTTCATCCCTGCTGGAGTTCCGCTTAAGGTTCAGTAAATCTGTGTTGGGATAGTTCGGTATAGAAGACGTATGTTGTGTGTCCTGTGAACTCTGTATATATGACAGCACCATATGGGGAAGGTTGTATAAACACTTGCAGCATGCTCCCAGCTGCACCCCCAGCTCTATGCCGCATCTGCAGAGAGAATGGTCTATGAACTGATGTCTGTAATCTTCACCAGGATTGTGAAACGCGTGTCTAACCCATGGCGGGTCGATGGATAAAATAGCAGAAAAGCCTTTCATTGACTTTCCGGCCATGTTTGTAATCAGTGCGACCTGCTGTCCATCGATCAGGACCAGCCCCCCCCCCCCCCAACCCAACAAACAACCCTTTAATATATTTCCCAATTTATCTAATGTTTACAATGTGTGTCTGGAAACGTTCAGCTCTACATAGGAGGATTATTGTCTGTGCTGAGCACTTGCAGGAATTACGCCTGTGATTGCTGAAAATGGCCACCAGATGGCAGACTACTGCCAACAATGGAATCATAATGTACAATACAACTAAAGCCATTTAAACACTGAAGTCCGGGATTAGCAAATGTGGCCTAAAGCCTCAAACGCACGATTGGATTGTTGGCCAACAAAACCGTGGAATTTTGTCTGTAGGGCGTTGGCCCAAACTTGTCTTGCATACAAATGGCCACACAATTGTTGGCCAACAATCACTAACGTAGTGATAAGCCCTAGTTAAAGTCCTTGTAGGTCTTATTTTCAGGGTAGGGCTTATTTGGGGGGGGGGGGGGAGTAGGGCTTACATTGCAGCCATCACCGACAATCATGCTAGGTTTTATTTTCGGGGAAACAGGGTATGTGTTTTTTCCGCTCTTTAGCGCCACCCTTTGGGCTCCTTCTGCTAATTTCATGTTAGTAGAAGTTTGATTAGTGTTGATTCGCGCTTTTCATTTTGTGCTTTTCATTTCACGCTTTTCAGTATGTTTCTGAACGGCCGTTCGTCAATGTTGCGAATCCGGAGGAGATAAAGTGTATTATTGGCATTGGCCTTGGATTTATTGCTTTGGCATTATTATTTTGGTTGAATAATGATTTGATTTGTTATATTTTCTATATTTTAGAGAAAAGATGCCATCTGCACATGGCACGTTAATATGTAAGTACTGGTTTTATAGCACATCTACTTTAACCACTTCAATACTTTTGCCCCTTCCTGCCCAGACCAAGTTTCAGCTTTCAGCGCTATCGCATTTTGAATGACAATTGCGCGGTCATGCTACACTGTACCCAAACAAAATTTTTTATCATTTTGTTCCCACAAATAGAGCTTTCTTTTGGTGGTATTCGATCACCTCTGGGGTTTTTAATTTTTTTATAAACAAATAAAAAAAGACCGAAAATTTTGAAAAAAAATGATGAGGCTGCACTGACAGGTACTAATAAGGTGGTACCGATGGGCCCCAATGAGGTGGCACTGATGAGGTGGCACTGATGATGGGCACTGATATGCGACACTGATGGGCACTGATAGCCCACACTGATAGGTGGCACTGATATACAGCACTGATGGGCACTCATAGGTGGCACAGATGGGCACTCATAGGTGGCACTGATGGGCACTGATAGGCGACACTGATGGGCACTGAAAGGCTGCACTGATGGGTACTTATGGGTGGCACTGATGGGCATTGATAGGAGGCACTGATGGGTACTGATATGTGGGCATGGATGGGCACTTAAAGGTGGCACTGATGGACACTGATGGATAGCACTGATGGGCATAACTGATAAGGAGGCACTGACAGGCAATAGTGATGGGCACTGATTGGCACCATTTATGGGTAGGTATTGGCACCATTTGTGGGCACAGATTGGCATCCCTGTTGGCCATGGGTGGGATATCTGGTGGTCATCAGTGGTGGCCATCCCTGGTGGTCATGGGTAGCATATCTGGTGGTCATCAGTGGTGGCCATCCCTGGTGGTCATGGGTAGCATATCTGGTGGTCATCAGTGGTGGCCATCCCTGTTGGTCATGGGTGGGCATCCTTGGGGCTGCCAGGAGACCAGCTGATCAGCTCTCCTCTACTCACGTCTCTCAGACGCGAGTGAGCTCTTCCTGTTTACATCGTGATGAGATGTGATTAGACAAGGCTGATCACGTGGTAAAGAGTCTCCCTCAGAGACTCTTTACCTAGATCGGAGTTCCGGTGTCTCAAACTGACACACCACACCACCGATCGCCGCACTGCACCATATGACGTCCAGTCAGGATAACAGAATCATTTTTTGCACAGAGTGGCCCCAATCCTCCTCTTCTGGGGTCCCTCAGAGGCACTGATGGCTCTTCTTCTTCTCAAGTGCCCCGTTGGTGAAGCGCTCTCCTTCAGGACACCTGTACGGGCACGCTCCCGAGTCCTGCTGCTGCGTCCATTGACACAGACAGCAGGACTCGGCCCCGGCACCCAGCGCCCGCGTCATTGGATTTGATAGCAGCAGGAGCCAATGGCTGCGCTGCTATAAATCTATCCAATCAGGACACGAGATACTGGGTGGAGCTGGTGTGCTCGTTCCCGTTGCAGGAATTATGGGGCTCAGGTAAGTAAAAGGGGGGCTCGGGGGCTGCTGAATTACAGGAGGTTTTTCACTTTAATGAATTCTGTGCCCCATAAACCACTTGTTGACCATCCACCGCAGTACTGCTGCAGAATGGCACGGCTGGGCGAAACGATGTTATGTAACGTCGCTTTGCCCTGTGGCTGCCAGGGGGACGCGCACGCCCCCCCCCCCCCCACTCGCCCCCTGAGCCGATACGAGTGCCCAGCGGTATTGATCACCACGGGCTCCCGCAATTGCCGCTGAGGGGAGAAGTGACAGATCGTTTGTTCATACAGAGTATGAACAGCGATCTGTTATCTTCCCTGCACAGTCCCCTCTCCCCTTCAGTTAGAACACACAATAGAACACACTTAACCCCTTCACTGCCCCCTAGTGTTAACCTTTTTACAGTAATCAATGCATTTTTAATCGCACTGATCGCTGTATTAATGACAATGGTCCCAAAAATTTGTCAAAATTGTCCAACGTGTCCGCCATAATGACGAAGTCCCGATAAAAATCGCAGATCACCGCCATTACTAGTAAAAAAAAAATTTGAATAAAAATGCTATAAAACTATCCCCTATTTTGTAGATGCTATAACTTTTGCACAAACCAATCAATATACGCTTATTGCGATTTTGTTTTACCAAAAATATGTAGAAGAATACGTATCGGCCTAAACTGAGGAAAAAAATCTTTTTTTTTATATATTTTTGGGGGATATTTATTATAGCAAAAAGTAAAAAAAATATTGTGTTTTTTTTCAAAATTGTTGCTCTTTTTTTTTTTGCTTATAGCGGAAAAAATTAAAACAGCTCTATTTGTGGGGAAAAAAAAGGATGTCAATTTTGTTTGGGTGCCATGTTGCACGACCACGCAATTTGCAGCTAAAGTGACGCAGTGCAAAATCAAAGTGCCCTGGTCAGGAAGGGGGTAAAATCTTCTGGGGCTGAAGCAGTTAAGATTTTGGGAAGATGGAATGGGTAAATTTTGATTCGGTTTTATGGATTGATTTACCTACATGGTTTTAAATGTTTTGCACACATAGTAATGTGTGAGGAAGGAGGACGGTGCATTTGTTGTACCACTACACTTACGTTTATTGTTTTTTTTTTTTTTTTTTTTTTTTTTTTAGATAACATTACAGTTGTGTTAGATGTGAGTTGATATACTAGGGCTTAGCAGAATAAAGTTCCATAGACATCTCCAAGCCCTTACAGTCACAGGCACTAAACAAGTGTGTACTGTTACATTAATATTCAATCTCCTTTCAGCTGAGCCAATAACACATTATCACCCACTAGATGTATCTAGACACACCCACAGAGGCCCCCGACCCCAAGGTTGTACCGATGCCAAAGCGGTGTTAGGTGAACCCTTTGAAGACACATCTGTCTTTAGTAACAGATATTTTAAAAGATGTATGCGTCAGATCTGAGTTCCTTCGCTAAACTCCAATTCTTTTTATGTGCGTGTGGACCTGCTGTGGCTTATCCAAGGTGGGGGTACCTATCGGGGAAGTAGAGGGGTGCTCAGATGTTGTGTTGTTATATAACGCAGATCCAATACATCCTTCGTGTACGCAAGAGAAAGGAACAGTTTAAAATTCTTTACTTTTTATTGATGACTTTCACATCTAAGGAAGCTTTCTTTTGTCATTCTCCCATGAGAGATAATTATCCTGCTTTCTTACAATTGACTTATTTCCCACAATAGTGACAAATGTTGGAGCCAGAAGTGTAATGAAAGGATGCCACCTGCAATAAAGGGTGGCCAAATATATAAGAATGATTGGGCTTAGTGATGGACGAACTTCCGACGGGACGTTTCGCGAGCGCAAAATGCGAACGCGGCCAAAAGTTCGCAAATCGCAAAGTTCACGGCGGGCCCCATTGACTTTAATGGCAGGCGAACCTTAAAAACCTACAGGTCATATTTTCAGCCACAAAATACTTACTAGATGTGCACACATAGTCCCACCACATGGACACTGACATAACACATGTATGAAGTCAATCTAGGATCGACAACGACAAGCATTCTTTTTTTATCTGTGAAATTTTGACAATTCAGGAGTGCATGAAGGCCATGGAGGAGAGAAAAGGTCAGGGTAGGCTATGAAGATGGTGCAGGAGATGATCACCCGAACCGTGATAGAGAGCACTGACACCAGCACCATGATAGAGAGCACTGACACCAGCACCGAGATAGAGAGCAATGACACCACACCAGCACCGTGATAGAGAGCACTGAGACCCCACCAGCACCGTGATAGAGAGCACTGACACCAGCACCGTGATAGAGAGCACTGACACCAGCACCGAGATAGAGAGCAATGACACCACACCAGCACCGTGATAGAGAGCACTGACACCAGCACCGAGTTAGAGAGCACTGACACCACACCAGCACCGTGATAGAGAGCACTGACACCAGCACCGAGATAGAGAGCACTGACACCACACCAGCACCCTGATAGAGAGCACTGACACCAGCACAGAGTTAGAGAGCACTGACACCACACCAGCACCGTGATAGAGAGCACTGAGACCACACCAACACCGAGATAGAGAGCACTGACACCAGCACCGTGATAGAGAGCACTGGCACCAGCACCATGATAGAGAGCACCAGCACCATGATAGAGACTGTCCCTCAGTCCCTACACTGATAAAAGACAGCTGCAGAATCGGGCAGCAGTCAAGTATAATATTATTTCTATATTTGAAAGAAAGTAGATTAAAAGTGTAGAACCCTATATACTGTACACCTATACCAGTCCTTAAAAGGACCTTTGTGGACCTAGTAGCTAGTGATTTGCAGACTGTCCCTCAGTCCCTACACTGATAAAAGATAGCTGCAGAATCGGGCAGCAATCAGCAGCACAGCAGTCAGCAGCAGTGCACCATAACCCTATATATTGTACACCTATACCAGTCCTTAAAAGGACCTTTGTGGACCTAGTAGCTAGTGATTTGCAGACTGTCCCTCAGTCCCTACACTAATAAAAGACAGCTGCAGAATCGGGCAGCAGTCAAGTATAATATTCTTTCTATATTTGGAAGAAAGTATATTATACGTGTACAACCCTATACACTGTACACCTATACCAGTGTACTAGGTCCACAAAGGACCTTTGTGGACCTAGTAGATAGTGATTTGCAGACTGATATGCAAAATCGGGCAGCAGTGCACTCAGCAATCACCAGCACCCTATATACTGTACACCTATACCAGTCCTTAAAAGGACCTTTGTGGACCTAATAGTAATAGCTAGTGATTAAACTGACTGTCCCTGCTCCACACAGCGTCCTGTCCCTACACTGACAAAAGACAGCTGCAGAATCAGTCAGCAGTGCACTCAGCAATCACCAGCACAGCAGTGCACCAGAACCCTATATACTGTACACCTATACCAGTCCTTAAAAGGACCTTTGTGGACCTATTAGCTAGTGATTTGCAGACTGTCCCTCAGTCCCTACACTGATAAAAGACAGCTGCAGAATCGGGCAGCAGTCAAGTATAATATTCTTTCTATATTTGAAAGAAAGTAGATTATACGTGTACAACCCTATATACTGTACACCTATACCAGTCTTTAAAAGGACCTTTGTGGACCTAGTAGCTAGTGATTTGCAGACTGTCCCTCAGTCCCTACACTGACAAAAGACAGCTGCAGAATCGGGCACTAGTGCACTCAGCAATCACCAGCACCCTATATACTGTACACCTATACCAGTCCTTAAAAGGAGCTTTGTGGACCTAATAGTAATAGCTAGTGATTAAAGTGACTGTCCCTGCTGCACACAGCGTCCTGTCCCTACACTGACAAAAGACAGCTGCAGAATCAGTCAGCAGGGCACTCAGCAATCACCAGCACAGCAGTGCACCAGAACCCTATATACTGTACACCTATACCAGTCCTTAAAAGGACCTTTGTGGACCTATTAGCTAGTGATTTGCAGACTGTCCCTCAGTCCCTACACTGACAAAAGACAGCTGCAGAATCGGGCACTAGTGCACTCAGCAATTACCAGCACCCTATATACTGTACACCTATACCAGTCCTTAAAAGGAGCTTTGTGGACCTAATTGTAATAGCTAGTGATTAAACTGACTGTCCCTGCTGCACACAGCGTCCTGTCCCTACACTGACAAAAGACAGCTGCAGAATCAGTCAGCAGGGCACTCAGCAATCACCAGCACAGCAGTGCACCAGAACCCTATTTACTGTACACCTATACCAGTCCTTAAAAGGACTTTTGTGGACCTAATAGCTAGCGATTTGTGTCACTACAGTCTGTCCCTGCTCCACACAGCATCCTGTCCCTACACTGACATAAGACAGAATGTAAAATGGCCGCCAGATCAGGTCTATTTATAAGGTAGGGGGAATGTCCAATTGTCCATGTGCTGAAATGTCTCAAGTGGCTGTCCTGTACCCTATGATGGATGTGTCATCATGGGTCAAAGTTCTTTCACAATGTAAACGCATATGTCCGGCGAGCAAACAGCGCCAGAAGTCTGCCGGTTTGGCGAATCGCGAACATGCAAAATTCTCCGCGAACCGACCTCAGGGCGAATCGCAAGGCCATCTCTAATTGGGCTATCTTGAGGAATCTACACCAGCCATTCTCAGCCAGGGTTCTGTGGAACCTTGGGGCTCCTCCAGAGGTTGCTAAGGGTTCCTTGAACTATAGATGATTGACCTCCCATCTGATGGTGCCTGCATAGTTCTGGGGCCAATGCCACTTGGCATAGCAGGCAGAATGACACCAATGATCATTATAGCTGTCTCTAAGGATGGCATTCTGACCACAACTGTAACGGGTGCATACTTCCCATCCCACTGGCCAACAATTTAAGGGTGGAGAGTGTGATGGGAAATTCTCCAATTGACTTCCAAGGAATTGGTTTTAGTAGGGGTCCCCCTGAGACCAGAGATTTATTTTAAGGATTCGTCTGGGGTAAAAAAAAAGGTTGAGAAAGGCTGATTTATGCCCACCACCAGATCACTAAATATGATTAGTTGCATTTAATTGCATTGTGCCTTTGTGTGTGCCATACGTATTTATCCCATTGAGAAAGGTTGAAGATCACCCTACAGACCACTTTGACAGCTGTAGCTGGTGGACAAAGTCTGTAGAACATCTCTACCTTATCCACCAAGCCTAGAAGAATACCAAATACTGTATCTTTTTTTTTTTTTTTTTTTTTTTTTTTTTTTAGAGATGGGCAAACCTGGCTTGGTTTGTTTCAGAGGAGTCTTGGCGAAGTTAGTGTAAATTCCACAGACCCCAAACTTAGCGCCACAGGATGTGTGTAGCATGTCTAGTCTCTCTGCCCCCCCCCCCCCCGTATGTAGTAATTGCCGGCTGCGAGTAATCAAAGCCGGCATTTACAATATACTCAGAGTAGAAGTTGGCACTTGTAGTTTTCAAAAAAAAGCAGTCTGACTGTGTTTGTAAACAACACAGCTCCAGATTACAGAGATACAATGTTACAAATTGTTAATTTTGTATCTTTCTGTTCATTCATCTGCAGATCACAGGGATGAACTTAACTCCATAGATGATGTCAGTTAAAGCAACCTGACAAGTAAAAAAAAAAAAAGTTTTTAATAATTTTTTCTTAATGTCGATAAAATGTTTAATCTGTCTTAATTAACTCCTCAGTCTCCTTCGCTCTTCAACTATTATTTCCAGCCTTTTGTTTGTTTCTATTTTATTGACTATTAAAAATTAAATCTTTTTTGTTTTTGTCTGTAAAAGGGGAAGGAAACTCTCCTTTTTTTTCCCCTTTTGCTGACCTGCAAAGCATCGCATACTAGCACATTATGTGAAACTTACCTGCAAACAAAGCCCTGGTTGTCACCGCTGGAGGCCGCATCCATCATCGCCCGTCTTTCTTCCGGGTCCGTGGACTCTGGCTGTGTGACTGGCTGGAGCTTGGTGACATCACTCCTGCGCATGCATGCGGGAGACGCCAGTCAAGGCACAGGGCTCTGAAGAAACGGCACGGGTTGCCTTTCCTTCGGAGTACAAGCGCTGATGATGGCATCAGCGGCATAGACAGTAAATATCTTCTAAACGGTGCAAGTTTAGGAGATATTTACCATACCTATAGTCATGGGCGTCGCTAGGGGATGGCTATTGGGGCTATAGCCCTGAATCTGGGGCCCATAGCCCCGTGTCTCTTGCCACAGGGTCCCTGCTTAACCAATGGGTAGTGGCCGCAGCTGCTGCGGTGGGCGGGCTGGCTGCATGAGACAGGCGGAGAGATGAGAGAAGAGAGCGGGTGGACAAGCAGAGATGACATCTTTCTGCGCCCGCACCACATCAGCGCTCTTCACAGCCGGGCCTCTTCAATGTGGGAGCGAGGTGCAGCGGGGCGCAGAGGGATGACACCATCTCTCATTGCCCGCCACACATCAGCGCTCTTCCACCCTCACAGCACGGTGGAGTGAAGGTCACGTGCTTCCTGTCATCGGTGGAGCTCAACTTTGCAGCCACACACCCTTGCTTCAATGTCAGAGGTACGGTGGGGAGCAGCGAGGTGACATCATCTCTCACTGCCTGCCCCCGCATCACCGCTCTCCTGCCCTCACTAAATAGACAGTGCTGCCAGCAATGCAGCGTCAATGCACATTTGGTCGCACTGGCTGGCATAGCAAGTGACAATCCACATCAGTTGGCAAGTGACAACCCACATTGGGTGGCCGGTGACGTGGCAAGTGACAACCCACATCTGGTGGCCGGTGACATGGCATTGGCAAGTGACAATTTGCAAATGGTGGCAGGAGATGCGGCAAGTGACAATCTGCAAATGGTGGCAGGAGATGTGGCAAGTGACAATCTGCAAATGGTGGCAGGTGACATATTATTCTGCAAATGGTGGCAGGTGACGTGGCAAGTGACAATCCATATCTGCTGCCAGGTGAAAGTGGCAAGCGACAATCCACATCTGGAGTGAGGTGATGGTGGCAAGTAACATACTGAATCTGGTGACAGGCGATGTTGGCAAGTGACACGCTGCATCTGGTGGCAGGACATAGGGAAAGTGACACACCCAAGGCTCCCACCGATTCTGCATTATGGTGAGTCAGTGGCGGCTGGTGAAGTTTTTGGATGGGGGGGCGCCAGACCCCGCCCATCATGACCCCGCCCATCATAATGGCCCCTCCCACTTCTCATAAACCACACCCGTTATGTAATCGGAAAAAAAATTTGGCGTGGGTTCCCCCCTCCGAGAGCATACCAGGCCCTTAGGTCTGGTATGGATTCCAAGGGGAAGCCCCTACGCCGAAAAAACGGCGTGGGGGACCCCCCAGATCCACACCAGACCCTTATCCGAGCACGCTACCCGGCCGGCCAGGAAAGGGGGTGGGGACGAGCGGGCGCCCCCCCCCCTCCTGAGCCGTACAAGGCCGCGTGCCCTCAACATGGGGGGGTGCCTTGGGGGAGGCGGGCGTGCGGCCCCCCACCCCAAAGCACCTTGTCCCCATGTTGATGAGGACAAGGGCCTCTTCCCGACAACCCTGGCCGTTGGTTGTCGGGGTCTGCGGGCGGGGGGCTTATCGGAATCCGGGAGCCCCCTTTAATAAGGGGGCCCCGGATACCGGCCCCCCACCCTATGTGAATGAGTATGGGGTACAATGTACCCCTACCCATTCACCTGTGAAAAAAAGTACAAAAAAACACAACACAGGGTTAAAATATTTTATTGCACAGCTCTGGGGGGTCTATCTTCTTGTAGCTCTTTTGCTAGCGGAGGAGCCCGGCTTTCTTCCTCGCCGCCGGCCTCTTCTTCCGACTTCGGGGGTCTTGTCCCCCTCTTCGGTTCTTCTGCCGGGCCACCGCGCCTTCTTATAGCTCTTTTACAGGCGGTGGCCCGGTCTTCTGTCGCCGCCGCCGCCGCCCGTTCTTCTTCTTCTTCTTCTTCTTCTCCAGGAGATGTTGACTCGACGATCTCTCCGGCCGGAATGCCAGGGACGTGCTGCGCTGCCACTTATATAGGGACAATGGGGCGGTGTCACATGGGTTGATGTCACATGGGTTGGTCACATGGGTTGATGTCACATGGTGACCCCACCCCTTACGATGTCACAGTCCCGGAGGATGCTGGGACTGTCACCATGTGACATCAACCCATGTGACCAACCCATGTGACATCAACCCATGTGACACCGCCCCATTGTCCCTATATAAGTGGCAGCGCAGCACGTCCCTGGCATTCCGGCCGGAGAGATCGTCGAGTCAACATCTTCTGGAGAAGAAGAAGAAGAAGAACGGGCGGCGGCGGCGGCGACAGAAGACCGGGCCACCGCCTGTAAAAGAGCTATAAGAAGGCGCGGTGGCCCGGCAGAAGAACCGAAGAGGGGGGCAAGACCCCCGAAGTCGGAAGAAGAGGCCGGCGGCGAGGAAGAAAGCCGGGCTCCTCCGCTAGCAAAAGAGCTACAAGAAGATAGCGGAGGAGTCCGGCGAGAAGACCCCCGAAGACGGAAGACCCCCGGAGCTGTGCAATAAAATATTTTAACCCTGTGTTGTGTTTTTTTTGTACTTTTTTTCACAGGTGAATGGGTAGGGGTACATTGTACCCCATACTCATTCACATAGGGTGGGGGGCCGGTATCCGGGGCCCCCTTATTAAAGGGGGCTCCCGGATTCCGATAAGCCCCCCGCCCGCAGACCCCGACAACCAACCGCCAGGGTTGTCGGGAAGAGGCCCTTGTCCTCATCAACATGGGGACAAGGTGCCCCCCCCCTCCCCCAAGGCACCCCCCCATGTTGAGGGCACGCGGCCTGGTATGGCTCAGGAGGGGGGGCGCCCGCTCGTCCCCACCCCCTTTCCTGGCCGGCCTGGTCTGGTGTGGATCTGGGGGGGACCCCCACGCCGTTTTTTCGGCGTAGGGGGTTCCCCTTGGAATCCATACCAGACCTAAGGGCCTGGTATGCTCTCGGAGGGGGAACCCACGTCAAATTTTTTTTTCAGAAATTTGCCGTGGAGTTCCCCCTTCAGAGCTCATTCTCTGATTGGCCACGGCAAAAGTCGCCTGGTCTGGGGAAAGCTTTCTGGCTGTGAAAGCTTTTTTTCCATTCATTCAGCTAAATGCATGAATGAATAACAAAGTAGAAACTAGAAAGCCTTTATGCGGTGACTCACCTCCTGCCTCACTGTCTTGCAGCTCCGCTCGGGCTGAGGAACGGAGCTGCCGACGTCACTTCCAGGTTTCGTGAAGCAGGCGAAAGCCGGAAGTGACCTGCCTGTCTAAGATTGACAATGCTCCCGCCCGTAGAGTCACAGTGATTTTACGGGCGGAAGCTAGTCGACGTTCTGCAGTGCGCCGCAAGGCGGGTTTTTAACCCGCAAATGAAGCGCCATGGATGCAATCTTGTGATTGCATCGACGTGGCGCTACAGTACACTATGTCAAATTGTTAAATGACATTTTTTATTTTATTTTTTAAATGTCTTAAAGGGCCCGTTTTTTTGTTTTTTTTTAACTTTTTTTTTACTTTTTTTTTTTTACTTTTTTTTTTTTTTACACCTAGGGGGAGGAGGGGGTGAGTGGAACCACTTCGTTATATATTACAATGTAACAATAGAAACAATGCACCTCAATCACCCTGACACCATATCAGCCATGGGGCTATGATGACTGAAGCACCAGCACCAGCCATTGCCCACGAAATATGGCTTACCACCAGCGTGCCCCCCTGCAGGCCTGCAAAAATGGGGCTCTAGCCCCAGATCTTTTGCAGACCTAGCAACGCCCCTGCCTATAAGTAAGCCTTATCATAGGCTTACCTATAGGTACAAACAATACAGGCAATTTACTTCCTCTTTAATATATTTACACAGTTCCCATTTTAAAAAGTGGAAATGTAAAAAAAAACAAAAAAAACAAACACTTTATTTCATTTGTAAAAAACTTTGAAATGCTTTGCATCAGAATTATAATTTTAGTGTAATTTTAACCTCTTGCTTACTGGGCACTTAAACCCCCTTCCTGCCCAGACCAATTTTCAGATTTCAGCGCTGTCACACTTTGAATGATAATTGCGCGGTCATGCTACACTGTGGCCAAATTCAATTTTTATCTTTTTTTTCACACAAATAGAGATTCCTTTTGGTGGTATTTAATCACTGTCAGGTTTTTTATTTTTGCAAAAAAAAGGAAAAAAGACCAAAAGTTTTGAAAAAAAAAAGTTTCATAGATTATAATAAAATTTTGAAAACAGGTATCGTATTTATCGGCGTATAACACGCTCCGGCTTATAACACGCACCCCAAGTTTAGGAGGGAATTTTAAGGAAAAAAACTTTTAGGAGGGAAGTTTAACCACTTTCAGACCGGACCATTTTGCTGGTCAATGACCAGAGGTCTTTTTACACTTTGGCACTGCGCTGCTTTAACTGGTAATTGCGCGGTCATGCAATGTTGTACCCAAACAAAATTTGTGTCCTTTTTTTCCCACAAATAGAGCTTTCTTTTAAAGGTATTTGACTGACTCTGCGATTTTTATTTTTTGCGATATAAACGTAAAAAGACCGCAAATTGTGAAAGAAAATTATATTTTCTACTTTTTGTTATTAGAAAAATCCAATAAACTCAATTTTAGTCATACATTTAGGCCAAAATGTATTCAGCCACATGTCTTTGGTAAAAAAAAAGTCAATAACTGTATATTTATTGGTTTGCGCAAAAGTTGTCACATCTACAAACTAAGGTACGTTTTCTGAAATTTACGCAGCTTTTAGTTTATGACTGCCTATCTCATTTCTTGAGGTGCTAAAATGGCAGGGCAGTACAAAACCCCCCCAAATGACCCCATTTTGCAAAGTAGACACCCTAAGGAAATTGATAAGAGGCATGTTGAGCCCATTGAATATTTTATTTTTTTGCCTCAAGCGATTGAATAATGACAAAAAAAATGTTTTTTATTTTTTTTACACAAAGTTGTCACTAAAAGATATATTGCTCACACATGCCATGGTTATATGTGGAATTGTACCCCAAAATACATTCTGCTGCTTCTCCTGAGTATGGGGATACCACATGTGGTCGACTTTTTGGAAGCCTAGCCGCGTACGGGGCCCCGAAAACCAAGCACCGCCTTCAGGATTTCTAAGGGCATACATTTGTAGTTTCACTCCTCACTACCTATCACAGTTTTGAAGGCCATAAAATGCCAAGATGGCACAAAACTCCCCCAAATGACCCCATTTTAGAAAGTAGACACCCCAAGCTATTTGCTGAGAGGCATGTTGAGTCCATGGAATATTTTATATTTTGCCACAAGTTGTGGGAAAATTACAAACTTTTTTTTTTTTTTTTTCACAAAGTTGTCACTAAATGATATATTGCTCACACATGCCATGGTTATATGTGGAATTGTACCCCAAAATACATTCTGCTGCTTCTCCTGAGTACGGGGATACCACATGTGTGGGATTTTTTGGGAGCCTAGATAAAATGCCAAGATGGCACAAACCCCCCCCCCCCAAATGACCCCATTTTGAAAAGTAGACACCCCTAAATTTAGGGGTACACTAGTGAGACTCACAGGTAAAAAAGCATCTAGGCTGTCAGCGACTGTATCAAAACGCTACAAAAAAAACTGTTAGCGATGGCAGGGATCAGGCCTGACTCTGCGAACACTGCAGTTATGTGTGTTGTGTTTTGTAAGTGACAGTGATCGATCGATACTGCACTTGGGTGGGCTGGGCTGGGCTTGGCGGAGGAGCTAAACGCAGGTGCTAGCAGGTATCTGGGCTTATCCCGCTAACAATGCGTTTTGGGAAACCTAAACTGCTGGCGACGCTAATATAGATCTGATCAGATACTATATTACTAAGAGAGGTGTATGCTTTGCTCGTGGGTGTTAGCGGTACTGGCACTAACCTGACGCTGCCTGGGGCGACGCAGACCCTATCTGACCCTCAAACTTATATCACCCGCCGGGTGATCAGGGGGTTAAACCTTTATTAGGTAATAAATGGCGGGTGCCCTGAAACTATAAAAAAATAACTAACCAACCAGCGTCACCTGTAACAGTTATATGGTGATCACTGGTGAAAGGGTTAACTAGGGGGCAATCAGGGGGCTTTATGCGGTAGTATATGGGGGTCCCTGGTGCTATAAAAAGCTGCGGCGAACCTAAATACCTACCTGCCTAACTAGTGTCACCTGTGACACTAATACAGCGATCAGAAAAACGATCGCTTATTAGGCTGGGTTCACACTGGAGCGATGCGGGAACGCCACGAATCTGCGGCGAATCTGCGGCGGGTTCCCGCATCACACTGCCCTATGCGAACTGCTGGGAGTGTCAGTGAAATGTTAATGACACCCCCAGATCAGTTCGCAAACTTGGACAGGAATGTGAACACCCATGCGATCCGATTCTGCTGCGGACCAAAAAAAGGGTTTGCGGCAGGTGCGGCGGGTGCGGCGGGTGCGACGCGAATTCAGCCATACTATCTGTATGGCTGAACTCGAATCTCACAGAGATCGGATGTGATTTGCACTGCAGTGCGGTGCGAATCACATCCGTTCTCATAAACCGCTGCAATGTGAACCCAGCCTTAGTGACACTGGCGACGGGGGGTGATCACAGGGTTAAACCTTTATTAGGGGGGTTAGGGGGGTACCCTAGAACTAAAGGGGGCTAACCCTAACTGCCCTAACAGTTATTACAGTCACAAATGACACCAATGCAAAAAAAAAAAAAAAATGCAATTGGTGTCACTGTGACTGGGGGTGCAGGGGTGATTGGGGGGGGTTATCGGGGGGTGAAGGGGGGGGTGAGAGTGTGCCTGGCATGTTCTACTGTGTAGTGTAGTGTTGGTGCAACTCACCGATCCTCTCTCCTCGGTGCCGGAACGAAAAATACCGACACGGAGGAGAGATTACATCACTTCCTCTGCCTGTGTTTACATTACAGGAGAGGAAGTGATGTCATGCTGCACTTCCATTCGTCAGGAGCGATCGCGAGGGGGTGGCCATGAATGAATGGCCGCCCCCTCATCCCGGATCGCTCCTGAACGGATTCCGACCGCCGTTGGCACAGATCGGGCCCCCCACCCGCGGGAAGGCAGGGACGTACAGGTACGCCCATATGCCTGCCCGTGCCATTCTGTCGACGTACATCGTCGTGCGGCGGTCGGCAACTGGTTAAGGGGAAAAAAAAAACTTACATTTATATGCCCATCAGTGTCATCTGCAGCCTTGTCCACCATTGCAGCCTTGTCCACCATTGCAGTCTTATGCAGCCTTGTCCACCATTGCAGCCTTGTCCACCATTGCAGCCTTATGCAGCCTTGTCCACCATTGCAGCCTTATGCAGCCTTGTCCACGATTGCAGTCTTGTCCCCCATTGCAGCCTTATGCAGTCTTGTCCCCCATTGCAGCCATATCTATTTTATTTTTTAAAAATGCCGCCGCCGAGATACAGAGCCGGATGTGTATCTCAGCGGCGTGCGGTAGTTCTCGGCGGGCCTCCCGCCACCTTCGGCTCTTCTCGCCAGCTTTCCGCCGCCTTCGGCCATTCTCGGCAGCTTTCGACCACCGAGAAGAGCCGAAGGCGGCCGAAAGCTGCAGAGAACGGCCGAAGGCGGCCGAAAGCTGCCGAGAAGAGCCGAAGGCGGCCAAAAGCTGCCGAGAACGGCCGAAGATGGCCGAAAGCCGCCGATAATGGCCGAAGGCGGCCGAAAGTCGCGTTGAAGAGCCGATGGCGGCTGAAAGCCGCCCAGAGGCTCAGAATTTCGGGGGATCGGCGTATAACACGCACCCACGATTTTCCCCTGCTTTTAAGGGGAAAAAAGTGCGTGTTATACGCTGATAAATACAGTAATTTTTCTCCTTCATTGATGTGTGCTGATGAGACTCCACGGATGGATACTGATAGGCTGCAATGATGGGCACTGATAGAGCAGAACTGATGGGCACTGAGAGGTGGCACTGATGGGTGGCACTAATGGGTGGCACTGAAGGGCACTTATGGGTGGCACTGATAGGTGGCACTGATGGGTGGCACTGAAGGACACTTATGGGTGGCACTGATAGGTGGCACTGATGGGAACTGATGATCACTGATGGATGACACTGATGAGCACTGGTAGGCACTTGTAGGTGACACTGATAGGCAGCACTAGTCGGTGGCACTGATGATTGGCATTGATTGGCAGTACTGGTGGGCATTGATAGGTGGCACTGTTGGGCAAAGGTAGGTGGCACTGTGTGCACTGGTAAGTGGCACTGGTGGGTACTGATAGGTGGCACAGGCTGGTGGCACTGGTGGACACAGATGAGGCAGCCGCAGCGTTCTGTGTGAGGCACCGATGTCCCTCTGACAGAAGCCAGTGATCGGCTTTTTTTTCAGCATGAGGGGGAAAAAATGTGATTACCGATCTGTTTACATCACTTGATCAGTTGTCAATGGCTGATAGCTGATCACATGGTAAGGGGCCGGGATCTCATAGACTCGGTGATTACAGAGCATGCTGCGCACGCCCCACAATGGGCACGCGGGCAGCTCATGCACAGGCGGACATCATGTGACAGCCTCCTGGCAATTAAGGCCCGTGCTGTGGCTGTCATTCGGGTGGGAGGACGTTAAAGAGGACAAATCACAGATTAAAATGCACACATTTTATGTGCAGTAAATATTTATTTTTTAAACTAACACTACTCAAAAAAGTGCATTTTTTTCTTAGTTTTGTTGTGTTATATTGTCTAAGGATTGCGAAAATCCTTCTCGCAAGACAATGTCATGAGAAGAAAGCCTTGTTTGTCCTACAATATATGTATCACCTTGTTATCTTTAGTAATGACAAAGGTTTTGGCAAATAAACAGGTCCATAGCAGAAATGTAATAATTGCTCTGGCCCATAGCACATGAACAGGTGTGAGAGGCAAAGTGGATAAAGCCCTGCAGTGCCACCTGTTGGTGATAGTTGGTGTTGTCATCAAAAAACAAAAAAGGTTTGCTAAGAGAGATACTTTTGTTCTTTCTAAGAATGCATAAAGCATCAGGACATTTCTTTTGCACCCCCCACATTTTCACATTGCCAATTCTTTTTACAACATGATCGACCACCATGTGTTCTCCTTGTGTTTGTGTGGGTTTCCTCTGGGAAAAATCCAAAAATATACCAGCAAGTTAATCAGCTTCCACCCAAATTATCCCTAGAGGGTATATACGAGTCTGTATGATTATGGAGATATTAGACTGTAGGCATTGCTGGGGCAGTTATTGATGTGGTCGCTTCTCTGTAACATCCAACTTTGATTATATAAATTGTAAAAAAAGAAACACATGCTACTTTATTATTATGAGTATGATGAAAAGTATGTGCAATGAAATAATCATTTTCAAAGGTATAAAATAAAAATATAATGGATAAAGACGGGTGAAGGCCAGTTATACCTTCTGCTGCCCGACAAAAAAAAGCCTATTTGTTGTGAAATAATTCTAAGTTGTCCATCTATGAAGTAGTAATTGGAGGGTCGTTCGCAGGGTTGGACTGACAACTCATGGGACCCCCGGGCAATAGGAGATTATGGGGCCCCCGAGCAATAGGAGATTATGGGGCCCCCAGGCAATGGGAGATTATGGAGCCCCCAGGCAATAGATTATGGGGCCACACAGTATACACACACACAGACACACAATATACACACAGTATACACACACAGAATACACATACACACACACTGAAAAGCTACTGCAGAGGCGGGGCAGCTATAATCTTGGGATTTAAAAAAACAAAACAGATTTTTACATACTGTCCCTGGTTTTATTGAGGCTGGCAACCCTGATGGTGCCCCTTAGTGGCATGTAGTTAATTATTAGAGGAAAAAAAAATTTGCAGAATCGCAGAACATTATTTTTAACATGGGTTCCCTATGGAACATGTTCACATCAATGCATTTTTGTGCCTCTGTGCATTTTTGGAAAGGGTCAGGTACTTTTTTAAATGCAAAATTGGGCTTTTTTTGGTTCAATAGATATCAATGGAGAAGCTGCAGAAAAGCATGTAGCGTGTGTTTATTATGGTTTTGACGCAATTTTGCCATGATTTGCGTTTTGGGGTTTTTAATCTTCCCTAACATCAAATTTTCCAAAGCACAAAAAAGAAAATGGCAGCAAAAAATTGCAGTAAAAAAACACAAAAAGCACAGCAGAAACGCTCAAAAGCAAACTGCATAGGTGTGAATGGAGCCCTAGGGCTTGTTTACACTAACGGTCGGGAGGTGGTAAAACCCTGCGATTGAGCCACAGATTTACTGCTTCCTAACCGCTCCCCCTTGCAGAGGTAGTGGTCGGGGGTGTACACATGCCACAGTAGTGATGCTTTATGGCCATGGCAGGAATTATATCAGCTGTCACTTTCATAGGCTACCGCATGCTGATTGAGACCCATTCAAATGAATGGGGCTGTTCTGCAGGCAGCGTGCAAAAGAGTGCAGCACCTGGGGTTGTGGCACACTAGGGTAGGGTCCAAGGGGTTAAAGCAGGCAGCAAGGAGGCGATACAACTTCAAACACCTCTGGATTGCTTGCTATGCTACCTTGTGGCAAATGCACCGCATTTGGAGTGTCCTCAACGTAACCACTTAAGGTCCGTGCCTATTTTTTATTTACACTTGGTGTTTACAATGAATTAAAAAATTAGAAAGCAGTAAAGTTAGCCCAATTTTTTTTTATATTGTGAAAGATAATGTTACACCGAGGAAATTGATACCCAACTTGTCACGCTTCAAAATTGCGCCCGCTCGTGGAATGGCGACAAACTTTGACAGTTAAAAATCTCCATGGGCGGCGTTTAAAAATTTCTACAGGTTACCAGTTTTGAGTTACAGAGGTGGTCTTGGATGAGAATGTGTGGATTAACCGTTTACATATGCGGGCGTGACTTACGAATGCGTTCCCTGTTCTCAAGCAAGGAGGGACAGTGCGCTTTACATTTTTATTTTTTATTTTTCTTATTTATTTTACTATTTATATTTTTACACTGTCCCTTTAAAAAAAAAAAAAATATCACTTTTATTCCTATTACAGGGAATGTAAGCATCCCTTGTAATAGAAAAAAAGCATGACAGGACCTCTTTAATGTGAGATCTGGGGTAAAAAAGATCTCGGATCTCATATCTACACTTAAAAGCAATAAAAAAGTTTAAAAAAAAAGGACGTTGGGCGGAAGTGACATTTGACATTGCTCCGGTCCTCCAAGGGCAGAGAGTCGAGTGGGGCCATCATGCCCTCACTCGACTTCCTGCCCATCAGGCCACAGGATTGGATCATCTCCACCACTTTCAACGGTTCCGGTATGTGGCAGAGATGCCCGGGACGCAGAGGGAGGGGCACCTCTCCTGTCACCCATAAAAGTGATCTTGCGGTGAATACGCAGCTGAGACCACTTTTATGTGAGAGGACCACTTGCTGTGGAGAAAAATACCAGGGTTATGGCTATCTGTTTCCATAACAATGATATTTAACATCAAAGTAGCAATTCCTATCCATAGTAGGTCCTCCATAAGTGCATTGACACCCACTGCAATATAGCAACTGTGCGGAAAAAATGCACAGAACCAGGGGCGTATTTACCGCAAGACAAACAAGGCCTGGGGCATAACTTTTTAGGGGGGGCAGCGTCTGTACCGGGATGATGCCTGCAGTAAGTTATATCATTTATTAAAGCCAGCTATTGGTTCTTTTGTAAAAGCAATCAGAGCAGCTAACTAGCTGCTCGATTGCTATTACAAGCAGCGAAAAGGGACGTCTCCCATCCCTCCCGCAGCTCTCCCGGGCTCTCCAGTCCCACCGGGAGACCCGAACGACCAGCCGGCGCTAGGGTGCCTACCTGTCCTGGATTGCCCGGGATTGTCCCACAATTTGCATTTGTGTCCTGTGTCCCGGCACCTTCATTCCGGGACAATACAGTGTCCTGGAATGATATGAGGACACATAGCCACCCTAATAAAAGATTGCCAAACTGGTTGCTAGGGCCACACCGCCTGGCGTCTAGCAACCAGTGACGTCACATTTGTAGAGTCTAAGAGCGAGGCAGAGGGGAGCAAGGCCTTTACCCAGTGCTGCCCTGCGCTCCAAGTCCACCCACCTCCTCTCCCTCTCTGGCTGTGGCTGCAGCACCCAGAGAGAGCAGCCAGAGTGTCTTTACTGTGTCTCCTCCTGACTCCTCCAGGCTTCAGTGACCTCCAGGCGGGCAGCGGCATTCTGCAGTGCTGGCTGGCTTAGATCCAGGGCTTGGCTCCCCATTCCACATTGCCCGGTTTCTCCTCCTCCCGCCCGTGGCCCAAGCCGGCCGACTGCCTGATGGGGGCCCCCCCAGCCTGGACCAGGGAACAAAGACCAGCGCTCAACCGTTCACCACATTAGACTGGCCCAGATTAAAAGGTGAGCAAATGGAACCTGATTGAAGCAGGTCAAGTGACAAGTCGGGGCACTTCGGCTGGGGACAGTACAGTAATAAATGAGGCTGACAAAGTGAAGCCCTGCCCTGGAGGGCAATAAAAATGAGGCTGACAAGTGGGGGGGCAATAAAAAAATGAGGCTGACAAGTGGGGGGGGGCAATAAAAAAATGAGTCTGACAAGTGGGGGGCAATAGAAAAAATGAGGCTGACAAGAGGGGGGCAATAAAAAAAATGAGGCTGACAAGTGGGGGGCAATAGAAAAAAAGAGGTTGACAAGAGGGGTCAATAAAAAATGAAGCTGACAAGTGGGAGGCAATAAAAAAATGAGGCTAATAGAGGGGGCAATAGAAAAAATGAGGCTGACAAGAGGAGGCAATAAAAAATTAAGCTGACAATCGGGGGCAATAAAAAAATGAGGCTGTCAAGTGGGGGGGGGCAATAAAAAAAATGAGGCTGACAAGTGGGGGCAATAAAAATGAGGCTGACAAGTGGGGACAATAAAAACTATATATGCAGAGAATGTATACCACCTGTCTAAACTGGTGACCACTGTTTACTTTTGTTTTTCCAAAAATTGGCATAAAAAGTATCAAAAATCATCTTTTTTTGAGCTGGCACGAGGACCTGTGTGTGCGCACGCGCGGGGGGGGGGGGGGGTTGGGGGCGGTGTCCCTGAATGGCAGTTTGGAATAGCCGGCGCGTCCGCTGGCATGTCCGCAGGCTGGCCGGACAGCCAAGCAAAGCCGGGATCAGCTCTGATCGGCTGTTGGTAACAGTAAACCAGAAGCGATGACATGACTTCACTTCAGGTTTACTCTGGAAACATCGGCGCAAGTTTTGAAAAATCAAAAGCATTCAAAAAAGAGGAGAGGAGGGATTTGGGTCTTGTAGACCCCGAATCTCTCCATAAAGAGAACCTGTCAATGCCTATTGCTGTCACAAGCATGTTTACATTCCAAACAATAAAAGTGATAAAAAAATAAATAAAGCAACACTGTAAAAATAAATAAATAAATTATAATTAAAAAAATGTAAGTGCCCCCAACTTCCTGCGCTCCCACACCCAGGTGAACATGTTTGTCTGTACCGTATCACCCAAATGTCAGATCATGGGCAGTGTTTTTAGCACCAGACCTCCTCTGTAAATCCAAAGTGGTATCCTGTAAAGACTTTTAAAGCGTCACCCATGGATAGTAACTTAGACATTGTGTGTCGCTGTTGCTTGGGTTTGGCAAGTTTTAAAGGGGCTGGGGTGGGACAAATTTAGATGGGGGGGGGTCAATTTAGTCTTGCCTAGGGCAGTACAAAATCAAAATACACCACTGCACAGAATGTGGGTTTCCCACAATGAATTCTGGTGTGAACAGACCCTTAGCGCATTTTGTAAAGGTGTGATTTTGTGCGCATTTACCAAATGCTTCGATGTGAATGGAGCATTCAACTGAACTTTTGGTTGGGCTTTACAAAAAAACAATTCTATTTGCTACTAATAAAAAATAATAAATGTTCAATGTATAAATATAAAAACATAAATAAATAACTGTTATTAATATCTCTCCAGTAAAATTAAGATGAACACATAAGAACAGTGGCCTTCAACTTCAGTTTTTGGCAACATGACGGCAATATTCTGGAGTTTTTTGATTGACCTAATCACAACCTTAATTCAACGGGCTAAACCGTACTGAACATGTACTAGCTATGGCTGTTTGTCTACTCTTTGTTTAATTTGAGAGCAGAATATTCCGCCCTCCCCACCTGATCAGCGCACAGCACAGCTCCAGCCAGTCTCTACACTGTGGAAGTTATATAGACGATGTTTTTTAATACATTGGATAGCTGTGGGAATCGGGACTGCATGCTGACTGCCTACACCTGTATGGATTTTATTTAAATACACACTGAGAGCAGTTTGGGAAACATAACTTACATCTGGATATCATCCATGTAAAACAAAGCATAAGAGGATTTCAGTCTCATTGGAGTTGTGAGGATCCTCGGCCAATAAGTGTAACCAGAGCATGTTAGGATCTGCGTTGTGAGTTACATCCAACTTACTGTTATTAGCTAACGTTATAGTTAAAATCCAGGCATACAGCTAAGCAACCTGATAAAATATGCATATGGAAGCTGTTTTACCTGCCAAAGGATTTGCATTTCTGTCTATCCAGTCCTGAGATTTACATGGCTCTGGCACATAGCACAGCTCTCTCCTGTTCACATCTGGTGATTTGGGATCGCTGGCAGAATCACGCTGCAATTCTGGCTAAACGCACCACATACATTTGGGTGCCATTCATTTTTATTGCTCCTGTTCCTTTTTGTGCGACAAGCTTTGCGCAATGTAGTTTGCCGCAATAAATCACACAAAAGAATTGTGGCAAAAACGCACCGCATTTGAGGTGCCATTAATCATTTCCTGCCCATAGGTCTTCATATGAGGTCCTGGACTTTGAGCGAAGATACCTGCAGATGCAGGCATCATCCAGGTATCTTTTTTTTTCAGCCGGTGACCACCTGCAAAGTAAAAGCCATCATAGGGACTGTTTTAGTGGCTTATCCGTGCGATCGGGGAGCCGGAGAATCAATTTCCAGCATCTGCGGTTTACCACAAAGTTGGCTGGTGACCATCCGGTCAATCACTGATCAATCACTGTATAAATAGCAAGGGTCCCAAAATAGTGTCAAAAGTGTCCGATCTGTCCACCATAATGTCGCAGTCATGATAAAAATCGCAGATCGCCACCATTACTAGTAAAAAAAATAATAATAATACAAATACCATAAATCTATCCCCTATTTTGTAGACCCGATAACTTTTTCCCAAACCAATCAATATACGCTTATTGCGTTTTTGTTTTTTTTACCAAAAATATGCAGAAGAATACATATTGGCCTAAACTGAGGAAGGCATGTGTTTATATTTTTTGGGGGATATTTATTATAGCAAAAAGTAAAAAATATTGCTTTTTTTTCCATAATGCTTGCTCTTTTTTTGTTTATAACGCAAAAAATAAAAACTGCAGAGGTGATGAAATACCACCTAAAGAAAGCCCTATTTGTGGGGAAAAAAGGACATCAATTTTGTTGGGGTACAACATCGCACGACCACGCAATTGTCAGTTAAAGCGCGGGAGTGCCTAATCGCAAAAAAGGGCTTGGTCAGGAAGGGGGTAAATCCTTCCGGGGCTGAAGTGGTTAAGTACTAAAGTTTGGCACCATTCCACGAGTGTGCGCATTTTTTAAGTGTGACATGTTAGGTATCTATTTACTTGGCGTAACATCATCTTTCACATTATACAAAAAATAAATAAAAAAAAGGTAACTACTATGTTTTATTTTATTTATTTTTTAATAAAAAATAAAATTGTGTTTTAAAAATTGCTGCGTGAATACCGTGTGACATAAAAATTTTCAACAACTATCATTTTATTCCCTAGGGTCTCTGCTAAAAATATATATATAATGTTTGGGGGTTCTAAGTATGTAGGAGAGAAATGCCATAATTGTCCTATGAGGGAAGTGGTTAAAAAGCCTTACCCGACATGTAGCGCTCAGCGGGCAACAAGCTCACCAAATGTCACACATTCAGTCAAATGGGGAAGTGCGCAAACGCCCTGCAACTGTGCAATGCATGCAGTTGTGGGGTGTTTGTCAGCAAAAATGTGGTTAAAACAGGTGGTGTGGAGGCGTTGCATCACCGCCTGTCATCAGCCTCAGAAGCATGTCTCTACAAGACTCTGGTCCGGCCGCACCTGGAGTATGCTGTCCTATTCTGGGCACCAGTCCTCAGGAAGGATGTACTGGAAATGGAGGGAGTACAAAGAAGGGTGACAAAGCTGAGGCCGCGTACACACGAGAGGATTGTCCGTCCAACTTAGTCCGCTGAAACGTGTTTCAGCGGACAGTCCGCTCGTGTGTGGGCTTCAGCTGACTTTTTCAGCGGACAGTCTGGCGGACTAAGTCTTTCGGAATTTCCGTAATATTGTCTGTCCAACTTTGGTTTCAGCGGACAGTCCGCTCATGAGTAGGCTAGTTGGACGGACTAAGTATGGCGCATGCTCAGAAAGGATTTACACGGCCGAAGGTTGCATTGCAGTGTATTGGACGTCGTATTTCTAGTCCCGTCGTACGTGCTGTACACGTCATCGCGCAAGCTTTCAGCGGACTGTCTGTTCATCGTGTGTGGTCAAGTCCGTTCATTCAAAAGTAGGACGGACTGTCTGTCGGATTGTCTGACGGACTTAGTTGGATGGACAATCCTCTCGTGTGTACGCGGCCTAATAAAGGGTCTGGAGGATATTAGTTATGAGGAAAGGTTGCGAGCACTGAACTTATTCTCTCTGGACAATAGGGATAAAACTTTTTCGCAGAAGGGAGTTTGACAAGACCCGTGGCCACTCATTAAAATTAGAAGAAAAGAGGTTTAACCTTAAACTACGTAGAGGGTTCTTTACTGTAAGAGCGGCAAAGATGTGGGCTTGCCTTCCACAGGCGGTGGTCTCAGGGGGGGCGTCAATAGTTTCAAAAAACTATTAGATAAGCACCTGAATGACCACAACATACAGGGATATACAATGTAATACTGACATATAATCACACACATAGGTTGGACTTGATGGACTTGTGTCTTTTTTCGACCTCACTTACTATGTAACTATGATCTGAACACAGATCAGGCTTCAGAGGAAAGGGAAATTTAGACACACATCTAAATCTACCCTTATAAGTCTTGTTCCCCGAGCTGCTGTTTGAAATCATGGGGCCCTTAGGCTCCATACACATGTATGCATGTTGCTTTTAAGCGTTTCTGCAGTACTTTTTGCTGTGCTTTCTGCTTTTACCGTATGTTTACTGCAATTTGCGTTTTGCCATTTGTGTCTTTCTTTTTTTTTTTACATTCACTATATATATCTGGTTATGAAGCCGGCCGCCACGTCCTTAGCAACAGAGGAATCCCCAGCTGTCAGCGGGCTTCCCTGCTGACAGCTGAATGTAAAAGAAAAATTTCCGGCTAAAAAAATTCACAAAAAAAAAAAACGGCCAGGCCCTTCAATCTGGTACGGATTTGGAGGGGACACCCCCATGCCAAAATGTAAGAATAAAATGGCGTGGGGTCCCCCAAAATCCATACTAGACCCTTTGCTGAGCATGCAGACCGGAAGGTCAGGATGGGGGGGACAAACGAGCACCCCCCACCCCCGAACCATACCAGACCACATGCTATCAACATGGGGTGGTGGGTGCTTTAGGTCCCCCCACCCCAAAGCATCCACCACCCCATGTTGAGGGCATGCAGTCTGGTATGGCTCGGGGGGGTGCTCACTCGTTCCAGAGATGCAGGGGAGATGTCAGATCTTGGGGCCCCCACAGCGGCAGAACCCTGCATTCACCAAAAAAGCAGTGAAATGTAAAAAAAAAGAGCCTTTATTAAAAAAAAAAAAAATAGCTCTGTCTTCTCCCCGAGCCATCTTTTCCCACCACCATCTCTCCTGAAGCTGTATTCTCCCCACGCTGTCTTCTCTCCCTGTCGTCTCTCTCGGAGCTGTCTTCTCCAGCACTGCTGTCTTCTTTCTCGCCGCTGGTTACTTGCTGAAAAACAAAAAAGACGCTCTTTTCCTGATGCTGTCTTCCTTCGTTGTGATGTCCCCTGCTGTCTGACATCTCTTATCCGGGAGAAGCGACAGCGGGAGAAGACGACCTCGGGGAGAAAGCAGCACCGGGAGAGATGGTAGCGGGAGAAGACAGCTCAGGGAGAAGACAGAGCTATTTTTTTATTAAAGGACTTGTCAAAAAACGGCTCTTGTTTTTTTTTTTTTTTTTCACATTTTACAGCTTTTTTGGTGAATGGATAGGGGTACGATGCCCATTCACATAGGGGGGGAGTCGGGATCTGGCTGCCTCCTTGTCCAGATTCTGATACGTCACGCACCCGCAGACCCCGACAACCACCGGCCAGGGTTGTTGGGAAAAGGCCCTTGTCCCTATTCAAAAACAATTCAAATTTGATTAAAAAATGATTAGAAAACAATTAGAATTAGATTTAAATTTTGTTCAAAATTCCATTTCGTTATTTCAAATTCATTTAAATTTGTTACTATTGTCATTTGGAAATTTGGATACATCTGAGCTTCCAAATAACGAAAAATGTATTAGTTTCGATACGGGAACTAAACCAACCGCACATGTCTATCTGGGGTCCCCTGGTAAACTTATGGTCCCTGTACAGGAGGACAGGTGCTACCACCCTTATCAGCGATCCTGCTTGTCCCTCGCGGAGACTGTGACTGGACAGTGAAAGGAGAAGCAGCAGACTGATAAACTCATCTCTCTGTCACTATGCTCTCTCCTTCTATCAGTATTCTCATTGTTAGCACATGACCACTGCAGTACAACTGATTGGCTTCTGAAAACAATAAACCTCGTGGGAGTACTGGTTGCATGAAAGGTGCCTTTGTAGATGTGATCACTGATGAAGTATAGTCTGATAAAATAACAACCACAATAAAATATCTCATAGAGTTCTGTGAATTGATGCCGTTAACTTTTCCACAACCGAGCATGAGTTAGCAATTAGCAAAAAGAAGGATCTTCACTGGAGCATAATAAACTGATGGAAAAGCAACAAAAAAACATAAGAATGAGAACGATAAACATCTCATTGGAAACCAGTAGAGTGTTTGGAGGAGACAGGCAAACAAATACGATCTGGACTCCTAACCTTTCAGGCTGTGAACTGTACAGTTCCCTTATAAAGAAATTCCATGCAGCCATAGTAATCCTTGAAGCCTACTTAGTAGGTGGGAATTTATTCTCAGAGAAGCCCCCATAGGAAATCTATGAAGTTCAAGGGAAAGAGGTGGCAAGCAGTTGGGGCAGGTTGTAGTCACCCCTCAATGGTAGCTTTTCTGAACCTCTACCCCTGTTATCATAAATATATTCTAATTTATATATATATATATAAATGTGTTATTGAGGAAAGTATGGGGTCTGCTCTATTTCAGCTAGAGATGACCTTCTGAAAAGTTCTGGTTCAGCTGAAGTTTTTTAAAAATAGTTTAGATATAAGTATTTGATCTGCGTATTTAGCTATTTTCCTGGAGAAAATCAGTTGCCTTTTATATATATATATATATATATGTAGCAAAAGAGTGCCAGCTTGTTGAATGGGGTGAAGGTGGAAGTAGTGCACTGAGGTTTAGCATCAGAAAAGGGGGTTGTACGTTGGTGCAGTTGCGGTGAATACAGACATGTGCCTCGGTACAATGTCAGCAAATGGGGTAGTTCAGGGGTCCCCAACCTCAGGGCATGGACCGGTGGCAGTCCATGGCCTGCTAGGAGCAGAGGGGGGTTGGCGGCAGGCAGAGCAATTGGCACAACCTGCACTGTCACCCTCTAACCACCAGAGGGAGCCTGCTCCCCTTATCCCTTATCCTGGCACCCCTTTCCCTCTCTCTGTGGTCATGAAGAAGGAGAAGGGGAGGGAGGAGAGCCGGGCCGGGAACAAAATCTTAAAACACTAGTGAAATCTAGGCTGTGCCACCACCATACCTCCAAACTTTTTGAGATGGGAATGAGGGACACCTATCAGCAAAAGTATGCAAGCATAGGACACACCCCCTACCACGCCCCCTTAAAGGGGAATTTAAAAAAAAAACAAGATTGGGTAAACCCACAAGTGCTTTTTTTTACCACTACTTTTCCTTTATATTGGCTTTTGGAATTTACAAATGCAGTTATTTAGAAATCGGATTAAAAAGGTTTAGCACTGGAAAACACTTTTTGATAGATAAAAAGTGCATTTTATATACAACTATACAGATCAGACCAAAATGAGGGACAGATGAGGAGGAAGTCCAAATCAGAGACAGTTGGGAGCTATGACCCCCCCCCCCCCTCCCCCAAAGGTAACAGGCCGCAACCACCACACACATCCATAGGTAATAAGCTGCATCCCTCCAAGTGACAGGCTGCAACCCCCCCCCCAAGGGTGTTAAGCTGCATTCTCCCCTCCCCCCCGCCAAGTTGACAAGGGGTTTACTTGGAGGGGTTGACTTCTGGGCGGCTGGACCCTGGCCATTGGTGCAGCAGCTGAGACAGGGATAGTGGGTATCGTAAACTGAAGTGGAGACTGGGGATGGGAGTGTCAGTGCAGTGCCGGCGAATGGGCATGGGGTGACAGTGCAGTGTCAGCAAGTGACGTGTGGATCAGTACAGTCAGCAGGAGTGTAGATGCATTTTTTATATTCTGCTATCAAACAAAAATGTAAAATCTAATTTCTTCATTAATTCAGGCAATTTTTATTCTGCTACATGTTTTTGGTAAAGAAAAAAAAAAAAAAAAAAACAATAAGCGTATAATTGATTGGTTTGCACAAAAGTTATAGCATCTACAAAATAGGGGATACATTTGTGGCATTTTTATTATTATTTTTGTTTTACTAGTAATGGCGGTGATCTACGAATTTTAGCGGAACTGCGACATTGCGGTGGACATAATTGCCATTTTTGAACCTTTTTTGGGAACCAGTGACATTATTACAGAGGTCAGTGCTAAAAATATGCACTGTTATTGTAGTAACGACACTGGCAGGGACAGGGTTAACATCAGGGGCGATCAAGGGGTTAAATGTGTTTCTTGCAGGTGTTTACTAACTGTATGGGGTGCCTAGGACAACACACAGATCTGTCTTCCTGCATACCTCCCCCCTCTCCCCTGTCAGAACGGAGATCTGCCTTGTTTATTTTGGCAGATCCCCGTTCTATCTCGAGGGGACATCAAGTCCGCCGGACCCGCAGATTAGCTCCCCCGCTGGCCAATCGGCGCATGCACATGTGCCCACAGAAAGCCCTGACGTAAACGTTCGGCGATTCGCACAGCCAAGCCAACCTGCCGCAGTATAACCTGCAGCGGCTGGTCGGCAAGTGGTGAAAAGTCATTCTATTTAAATTAATATCATTATCATATCATCATCATTTTAATGTAGAGTTGGATTTTACTAAAAAATGGAACACATATTTTTATGATTTATGATTTGCAATTTAAAAAAAAAAAAATTTTGTTTTTTGCTGTCCAATTCTGTCGGCAAAAAGTGTTTGATTGAGATAGCAACAATTTTTAGAAATCTTCTTAGCTCTCATTTAAAGGCATTGGCCGTCTGGGATTAACAACCTGGATGTACCTAATATACCGTGATCTCCTTCCTGTCAGAGTCACAGGGCACCACAGATACTATCAGTTTCATTGTAGAACAGGAAACCCAGGAGGACTATGTCTACTGTGCAGGAAATTAATATAACCAAGAAACCTCCCAAGTGGTAGATATTGTATGGAGCACTAATGAGTTGTAATACAATGTTCCTTGTCTGGCTGATGGATGGCATAAAGGATAAAAGTGAGCCTGTCTCTAAAAATCACACCAATGCGTCTACAAGCCGGTGTCGGCATCACCAAGTAACATCATATTCTGGAGTAAAAAAAGATCTGCCCCTGAGCTCCAATAAGCCACTTACAGCCTAAGCCAGCCTTTCTCAACCTTATATCCCCAAAGGAACCCTTGCAATAGTTTTATGGTCTGGAGTAACCTAACCCCAAGTACAACAAATGAATCGGGGGGTAAGTGACAAATATGCCACATACTGTACATAGGTAGCCAGAGGGAAGAATGCCAATCTTACACTGGTGGTCACACTGCTACCTGTCAACTAAAAACAAATCATTGGTGCCATGCTATTGGTTCTGCCAAATGTTGGCCCTAGAATTATGCAGGCCCTTCAGATAATCAGTTAATTTGTCACAGCTCAAGGAGAATGGCTGGCCTAAGCAATGATGGCTTAGTCACTGGCTATCAGGTGCAATGTGAATGTTTTTAATTATTAGGGTACACAGTGGTTCCTCTCATTGACCTCCATGACACTACAGAAACAGGTTGCAAAAGTGAATTTAAACTTTGGTATGCATGATGTCGTTCTAGGTGACCTTATGTCTCACCTCCACCACTTGTGGAGGGTTCAGCCCCATAGTACCAAGTACCTAGGAGGTTCTGTTTCGGCAGTCCTCCCGGGGAAAGGAGGTCTCCCGGCTTCGGCTGGGAGACCACTGATGAGTCTGGTATCTCAGTCCCTGTCTGGAGCCTAACGCCCCGGGGGATCAGGGTATGGTCCTTCTTTATGGAGGACATCAGACACCCGTCTGCACTTTTTAGTGTTTCACTCTTTATGTGTGTGCACTTTTTTTATGCACCGGGTGGAAATTTTTTTGGGTGTGTTTTGCACGCCATGGGCTTTTTCAATCAAAAAAACTTGTGGAGGGTTTGGTCAGCACTCTCCGATGGCATAATTAGCATCCGGAAGGACGGTTTCGGTAGGGGCCACGTCTTGCCGCCCGACAGTAAACTGGGGGCCGATGCATGGTCGAGTCTGAGCCGTCTGGAAGGGTGCTCCTGGTGAGGTTGGGTGCTGCTACTGGTCTGACCCAGAGGGTCGAGTACCTGGCCTTCTGGCCTGGATTCGGGTAGTTCTAGCCCTGGACAATTTTTCAGGAGGGAATACTGGCTCCTCTCTATGCTGAGGGGGAGGAGCGGTTAGTACTTCCTGAATGTAATTAGAAAGGAGTGATGGGAGCGACGGTGGAGCCTGATGGCAAAGGGCTCTCACCAAGCTTCCTGATCTTCATGCCTTCCTGTCTGGGGTGGGGGCTGCTGTGGTCCGGACCGTAGGTCAGGGCGGTCTTGAAAGCCTATGGAGTATGTGCCCCTGGAGTGCCAGTCCAGGGGTGCCTAAGAATCACTGTGAGTGAGGGTCACATTGATTTTGGGCCCCAAGGTCACTGCACCATAACACGCTTTTTTTTAGCACCTGCCTCTTGGGCCGGGCCTATTGGCTGGGAGCAGAGGAATATTTTATTCCTGGCCGGATGGCCTGGTCATTGTTTCACACAATGACCACATTTTCACTCACTTCTCCACTATCCCTTCCCCACTTTTTATTTATTTTCAGTGTGTGTTTGTCACGTCTTGTTTTGTCACTTTGCACGTTTGCTGTGATGAGTAGGGTCACAGGTCCCAGGGCCTGTCCTGAAAGTCTGGGGAGGGGGTGGACATGGCCTTCTGGCTTAGTTCGCCCTCTTCCTTAGGGTTGGGGTCTCCCTTCGGGGGGGCCTCACCTAGTATTTGGGTGGGTTTGTTTCGGCAGACCCTCCAAAGAACGGGGTCTGACTGGTTTCGGCCAGGAAGACCAAGTTTTAAGTGTCCTTGTCCCTGTCAGGAGCCTAACGCCCCGGGGGGATTCAGGACAAGGCCCTCTGATTTTAGAGGGCTTGTGTATCCGTCTGCACTTTTTTGTGTCACTCTTTATGTGTGCGCACATTTTTTATGCACCAGGTGTGTTTTGCCCGCCACAGGCTTTAAAAAAAAAAAAAAAAACTTGTGGGTACCACAACCAAACAGGATCCATCCTCCACCAGCATAGACAATCCAAATGCAAATACAGTAGCCGCACTTCCGTCAAATGATTTTTATCTTCAAAAGGCTTTATTAAAGCTGGATTCATGATATATACAAAAAAACAGTACAGTGCAAGGCCAATAGTCATGGGATGCCGAGGGATTGCACAAAGAACGGAGCATATTGGGGAAGATTTAAGCACCACCTTCTGCTGGAGTCAGGGAACAGGTAAACATATGCTTTTACCTATTCCCCTAGACATTAACAAGCATTTAACCCTTGCAGTGTGGAGGGAGTCCCACTGAAAGGGGAGTTTTTTTTGTTTAAACCAGAAATAGGCTTTAAGTTATTAAGGATAAGAGCAATGGCTTCTGCCAGACCCTGCTTGTCATCCTCCAGTGCAGTGCTTCCCAACCACGGTCTTAAAGTACCCCCAGCAGGCCTTGTTTTTGGAATTTCCCTTAGGTAAAGCAGCTCTCATAAATGCTTAGCTTTGACAGTGATTTAAAGTGGTTGTAAACCCCTATATATACCCAGTGAAGTGACTGGCCTCAGGTGATACACAGAGATTAAACAAATCCTCCTACATACATTGTACCTGTTTATCTGCAGCTTTCTCTTCTCCACAGCCATAAAATATGCAGGATTTACACAGGATCTCTCAGCTCTGAAAAAAAAGGGGATGGGGAGCTGGAGTTGCATCAGTGAGCAGACCTCTGAAAGCTGATTGGAGGGAAGGGACACCCCCCCCCCCCCAATGTAGCTCACAAGAACAGGGCTGAGGCTCTCACAGGTTCTGCTCTCCCCCATCGCCATTTTTCTCTTGGTGCCAGGAAAATGCATCAGAAGAAGAATGAGGCAGCAGACCGAAATTACACTTAGTGCTCTGGATTAAGACAAGTACACACTATTGAGGGATATGCTTTGTTCATATTTAATGTCTGAGGCTTACAACCATTTTAGAGCACCCCTGCAAGGTGAAAAAAAGACGGAAACACGACCTTTAGGAGTTCTCGGGACTGAGGCTCTAATGTGCTTTTCCCCATCTAGGGCTTATTCATACATGTCTGTGCTCTATGAGCTCTATGATTAGGCCCCAGGTTGGGTGTAATATATCAGAGGATGAGAGGTAAAGTCTAGTGCAGGGGTAGGTAACCTCGGCCCTCCAGCTGTGGTGAAACTTCAAGTCCCATGAGACATTGCAAGACCCTGAGAATCACAGGTAGGTCTCCTAGAGGCAGAGGCATGATGGCATTTCTAGTTTCACCGCTGCTGGAGTGCCAAGGTTGCCTACCCCTGGTCTAGTGGAAGGCGTTGTGCTTCGTTGATTGAGTTTACCACATCATCCCTGGATTAGAAAAGCTTTTTGAAGAAAATCAGATTTGGCAGAAGTGTGGCTACCTATATATAGAGCCTCCTTCAAGCTTTCCTAGGCCAGTTCTTATGCCAAAAATGGTACATTAATAGCTGCATTATTATTATTATTATTTTTCATGGGAAAAAAAAGATCAGAACAGATAGTGGATAAAAAAAATCTGGCTTTGTGCAACTGAAATCAATAATTTGGAGAGGTAGCCATATAGTACTTTTTATTATTATTATTATTATTATTATTATTATACAGGTTTTATAAAGCGCAAACATTGTTCAGCCTGCAAAGTTTGTAGTACATGTTCCATTGAGTGCCAGTACATCAAGTGTTTGTATCTCACCTTTCAGCCTCAGATGTCTGGTAGCAATAAAGTAAATGACCCCCCTGTGTCTCCTGTGTGGTCCTAAGTGGCAAGGGCTCCGTCTTTTTATGTATAGAGCCTACTATTACAGTTTTATCCTTTTATAATGCATGAGAGATCTGCTTTAATCTCTTAATATTAAAATAACACGACCAAGAGTTTATTCTACTTCATTCAATAAGCAGTGCACTGTGTAACCGAAATGCGCCATGGGCCTTAACCATCGGCAAGCAATCAAATTTCAGTTTGTCCGTCAAACCAGCATGAGATCCCGAATGGCTGCTCTGCGGTGCTGCAGGCTGAACTTTGCTCCTTACCTAACTGAATGAGCTATTTTCTACATAAGGTTTGAAATGAAGACTAAAATGCTATCATTCCCCCCCATGTCTCTGTTAATGTCGAATTGTAAGTAGACCTTTATTGCAGAAAAAAAAAGACCTTGTAGGACCTAGAATGACCTCTACACCTCCGTCTCTCTTGGGATCCAGTAGAAAGTTACCAAAATCAAACACACATTTTTGGGATTGATATTTCCTCCCAGAGCTCCATTCATATTCAGTGAATTGACATTTCACCTATCGCTGCTTTGAAACTTGTTATGGTGCAGGTCCACTTACAGATAAAAGTAAGGAACATGAGATATGGATCACCGATACGATCTTTAAAAGGAAAAGAATTCTATAATTGTCTTCAGAAAATTTCAAACCAGTTGCATCAACAAAATTTACTTTTAAATAATAATAATCTTCTAATCCCTATCACAATTTTTGTTGAAAGTAATATTATAACATGCAGCGATTCCTTATCCTTTCTTTTATTTTTATCTATCTTTCAAGCTTTGTAGGATCCATGGCTCCTTCATAAGTAGAAGCAACGTCCTAAAAGAAAGGGTTAAAGACCCGTGAAAGCTTGTCCCTAATAATTAATTGCTAGTACAAATAAAAAAAGTATCACAGATAGAACTCAACTGTGTTTTTCATAATTTAAAGCAAAAAAAATGTCCTAACCATAAAAAGTATGTTTACATACTCTGTCTGGAGATTGGTGAACTGAGCACCGTCTTTCTTTTATTTGAATACGTTTTTTGGTACACAGAGTATTTGCGGGGGATTTTTCTTTCCATTGGTGGACTTTATTTTTTTGGTTTATGGATGGTTACATTGTATCTCCTGATATTTATAAATATTGTATGGATGGTTACATTGTATCTCCTGATATTTATAAATATTGTATGGATGGTTACATTGTATCTCCTAAAATTTTTTCATCTAAAAAAGATTTTTTGTCATGTCATTGTCTGTATTTCCAACCTAATATATTAAAGCAATCATAGGCATGCACACAAGGTGTGCTAGGTGTGCCCGGGCACACCCTAATCACCCTGTGCGGTGCCGATTCCCCTGCTTCCTTACTCCCTCTGCAGTGCTGCCAGCTTCCCTCCTCTCCTCAGAGGTAGGCAACCAACACAAACTCAGAGGTAGGCAACCTCGGCACTTCAGCTGTGGTGAAACTACAAATCCCATCACGTCTCTGCCTCTAGGAGTCATGCCTGTGATTGTCCGGGTCTTGCAATGTCTCATGGGACTAATGCCCCATATACACAGTCGGATTTTCTGACGGGAAATGTTGGATGTGAGCTTGTTGTCGGAAAGTCCGATGGCCTGTATGCTCCATCGAACAATTGCTGTCAGAATTTCCACCAACAAATGTTTGATAGCGGGTTCTCAAATTTTCCGCCAACAAAACTTTGTTGTCGGAAAGTCAGATCGTGTGTACACAAGTCCGTTGCACAAAAGTTCACGCATGCTCTGAATCAAGCAGAAGGAGCCGGACTTGCTCTTGAACTTCCTTTTTCTCGGTTCGTCGTATGTTTTGTACGCCACCGCGTTCCCACATTTGGAATTGTTGGCCAACATTTGTGTGACCGTGTGTATGCAAGACAAGTTTGAGCCAACAACCTTCGAAAACAAAAATCCATGGTTTTGTTGGCGGAAAGTCCAATCGTGTATATGCGGCATTATAGTTTCACCACAGCTGGAGGGCCGAGGTTGCCTACCCCTGCACTAACTCTTTTATCTGCATATGCGTTTTAACTTTTATATCTTCATATGTGTAGTACCCTCCTAGCCAGGTTGGGTAAATTTAGTTTTTGAGCTTCTACTGTAACCAGGGGAAACACTTAAGTCTCGTACACATGAACCGAATATCCGTCGGTTCAATAGAAACCGGCTGACATTCGGCCCGTGTGTGTACAGCAGCTTCTGTCAAAGTGGCATGACCGAAAAAGGTCTGCCAATCAGCATCCAATACACAGGTTTGTTCTGGGGGGGTCTGTCCTCTTGTCAGAACACAATAGCTCAGTGGGGATATTGCTGTACTAACATTGGATAGTTAGTACAGGATTTTTTTTTTTTTTTTCGTTCGGCCTGCCAGGCTTTAGTTTGGTCTGCTCGAGACGCCTCAGGCTGGGAGTTTGATTACCTTCCCCTAACACTAGGAGACAATTCTGGAGAATAGGGTGAGAGGATTCAAATACCCAACCTGAATATTTAGTAGGGCCTATCCAATCCCTGGGGAAGTGTGCCCAGATGGTGGATGGGTTCCTGTTAAATAGGCTGGAATTCTGTGCAGAGAGTGGGGATAAAACTGTGAGCTTCAGGGGGCTGTTTGCCCCTGGAACCCTCCTAGACTGGATGCTGGATCTCTTCTGGGGTTGAGTCTAGGGACTGACTAAGAGCCAGCATCCTATGAATAGAGCCTCTATGCTATATGTCCCTGCAAGGTCTTAAGCTATGCACTCTTAGCCCTTGTACACACAGTCGGACATTCCGACATCACTTCCGTCGGATTTTGTCCGAAACTGGTGTTGCATACACACGGTCGGACAAAGTTGTCGGAAAATCCGATAGTTCGTAACGTGATGATGTTATTTTGTTACGACGGGACTATGTTCAGGCTAGTAGCCAATAGCTTTGGTCTAAGAATTTGATCTGAGCATGCGTGGCACTTTGTCCAATCGGAATTATCTACAAACAATCGGACAAAGTCCAATCGGATCATGTTGTCGGAAAATTTTACAGCCCAGCTCTAAAACGTTGTCGGTCGGATATTCCGATGGAAACAGTCCGATGAAGCCCACACATGGTCGGATTATCCGACAACGCGGTCCGATCGGACATTTTCCGTCGGAATGTCCGACCGTGTGTACAAGGGCTTAGCCCACGTACACACGATCTGAGATTTTGCCAACCAAATCCGTCGGATTTTGCCCGTTGGATTTAGTCCGACGGATTGTGTCCGAAACTGTTGCATACACACGGTCGGGCCAAGTTGGCGAAAAATCCGATCTTTCAGTACGTGATGACGTAATTTTGTTACGATGGGACTACATTCAGGCTAGTAGCCAATAGCTTTGATGTAGGAATTTGATCTGAGCATGCGTGGCACTTGGTCCGATAAAAATGCTCTACACATGAACGGATTAGGTCCGTCCGGCCCAGTTGGTCGGGAAATATTTCCAACATGTTGGAAAATTGGGTCGGATGGAGATTCGGACGGAATCAGTCCGATGCATACCACACACAGTCGGATTATCTGACGACACGGTCCGATAGGACACATTCCGACGGATTCTCCGACCGTGTGTACAAGGGCTTAGACTGTCCGAGTCTTTAAAGTGGAGTTTATTGAAAGTCAGCAGGTATAAAAAGTGTAGCTGCTGACTTTTAATAAACAGACACTCATTTGTCCCGTGGTCCAGTGATGTAGCCTTCCGAAGCCTCGCTCCTCTCCTCTGGCTCTCTGCGGTGCCGGCATTGCAAGTGTGGGCACTTCACATCACTGTGCATGAGAAAGTCGTGCTGCGCATGCACGAGTGTTGCTGCGCTCTCTAATTGGCCAGGCAATCTTCTGGGACCTGTGATGTGTCCCAGAAGATTGCAAAGAGGGAGTCGAGGAGGAGACGCCTAGGGGGAGAGGAGGAGTCTTCTAGGGTGAGAGAAGGAGTCTTCTAGGGGGAGAGGAGGAGTTGCCTATGGGGAGAGGAGGAGTCGCCTATGGGGAGAGGAGGAGTTGCCTAGGGGAAGAGGAGGAGTCGCCTAGGTGGCGAGACGACGAGAGCAGGAAGTGGGAGCTGGGTACCTGTCAAAACTAGGTACCCGCTCTCACCCCCCCCAAAAAATTACATTCCAAATGTGGCATGTAAGGGGGGAAATGGGGGGGTGCTTAAAGCAGAAGTTTGGGTGGAACTCTGCTTTAACTACTTGTGCTATATATACTCCTGCATGGTCTTCATAAATTCCAAAAAGACATCCCCCGGACTGTTTGATTGAGCCAGAGTGAGTGAAGTCTTGCCTTGTGCCTGGCTGCCTCTACACTAGTCTTGGGAAAGAACCAGCAAATTGCAGTGGCTCCTACAAGGGTAGTACTAAATATGAGTTTTTGAGTACAATGCTATTTATAATTTCTTTGAAACTTGATCTGTAGATTTATAGTCAGCATGGTTCTGAATAATGTGATTACCATGACAGCCAATGATGATGACCACATGGATTTGTTTACAAACAAACCAGCAGAAAATGTAGCTGTCACAGTGACAGGTCCAACAATAGTCTGCAGCTGTCATAGGTTACACATTATTATTAATGTGTTAGCTTCTATTATTATTATTATTATACTGTAATGCAGGATTTATAAAGCGCCAACAGTGCTTGACAACACAAGGGCAGAGAGTACAGTTATGCCGCGTACACACGACCGGACTTTCGATGGAGTTACAATGGACTTCTGAATGAACGGACTTACCCTCACATGAACGGACTAAAGTCCATTTGTTTTGAACGTAATGATGTAGGATGGGACTAGAAAAGGAAGTTCAATAGCCAGTAGCCAATAGCTGACCTTGCGTCATATCTGGTCCTTCGGACAAGCATACAAATGGTTTTCCGATATGAATTGAGTCCGTCGGACAGATTTGAAATATGTTCTATTTCTAGGTCTGTCGGATTTTTTTAAAGAAAGACGATCGGACTATCCCACACACGATCAGACTTTTCTGCCGGAAAGTCCAGTTGTGTGTACGCGGCATTATAATATAATTCTACTAGGGTAGCTCAGAGGTACCCATGCTACTTAGACCCCTATACCTCTAACCCACCAGTCCAATTAACCACTTGACCACTGGGCACTTAAACACCCTTAATAACCAGACCAATTTTCAGCTTTCGGTGCTCTCGCATTTTGAATGACAATTACTCAGTCATGCAACACTGGACCTATATGAAATTTTTGTCCTTTTTTTCACACAAATAGAGCTTTCTTTTGGTGGTATTTAATCACCGCTGGGTTTTTTTTTTTTTGTGCTATAAAAGAAAAAATACCGAAAATTCTGTAAAAAAACGAATTTTTCTTTGTTTCTGTTAGAAAATTTAGCAGATTAGAAATTTTTTCTTCATAAATTTTGGCCAAAATTTATACTACTACATATCTTTGGTAAAAATAAGTACAAATTGGTGGATATTATTTGGTCTTTGTGAAAGTTATAGAGTCCACAAGCTATGGTGCCAATATCTGAAAATTGATCACACCTGAAGGACTGACGGCCTATTTCAATTCTTGAGACCCTAACATGCCAGAAAAGTAAAAATACCCCCCAAATGACCCCTTTTTGGAAAGAAGACATTCCAAGGTATTTAGTAAGAGGCATGATGAGTTTTTTGAAGTTGTCATTTTTTCCCACAATTCTTTGCAAAATCAAGATTCTTTTTACTTTTTTTTTTTTTTCACAAAATTGTCATATTATCAGGTTATTTCTCACACACAGCATATGCATACCACAAATTACACCCCAAAACACATTCTGCTATTACTCCCGAGTATGGTGATACCACATGTGTGAGACTTTTACACAGCGTGGCCACATACAGAGGCCCAACATGCAGGGAGCGCCATCAGGCGTTCTGGAGCACCCAGGACAATTCTGACATTTCTCTCCTACATGTAAAAATCATCATTTATTTGCTAGAAAATTACATAGAACTCCAAAACATTATATATGTTTTTTTAGCAAACACCCTGGAGAATACAATGGTGGTCTTTGCAACTTTTTATCTCGCACGGTATTTGCGCAGTAATTTTCCGAATGCTTTTTTTTGGAAAAAAAACTGTTTTGTGCTTAAAAAAAAAAAAAACACAGTAAAGTTAGCCCAATTTTTGCATAATGTGAAAGATGAAGTTACGCTGAGTAAATAGATACCTAATATGTCACTCTTCAAAATTGCACACGCTCGTGGAATGGCGGCAAACGTCGCTACTTAAAAATCCCCATAGGCGACGATTTACATTTTTTTTACTGGTTATATGTTTTGAGTTACAGAGGAGGTCTAGGGCTAGAATTATTTCTCTCTCTCTAACGTTCGCAGCGATACCTCACATGTGTGGTTTGAACACCGTTTTCATATGTGGGCGGGACTTACGCATGCGTTCGCTTCTGCATGCGAGCACATGGGGACAGGGGCGCTTTAAAAAAAACATTTTTTTTTTATTGTTCATTTTACTTTATTTATTTTAGTTTGACATTTTTTTCCCCAAAAATAATTTTTTTGATCACTTTTATTCCTATTACAAGGAATGTAAACATCCCTTGTAATAGGAATATGGCATGACAGGTCCTCTTTACAGTGAGATGTGGGGTCAATAAGACCCACATCTCACCTCTAAGCTGGGAAGCCTGAAAAAAAAAAAAGATTCTGGCTTTGATCGTATTAGCGATTCGGTAGAAGCACCGGAGGGCGGAGGGCGGCGGGAGGCGGGAGATGTCTATGGCTGGGTATTGCAGGGTATCACCGACTATGGCTGGGTATCTCAGAGCATGGTGTTGCAGAGTACTGCGTTGCAGAGCATTGCAGGGTATTGGCGGGTGTTGCAGAGCATTGCAGAGTGTTGCAGGGTATTGGCGGGTGTTGCAGAGCATTGCAGAGTGTTGCAGGGTATCGGCGGGGGTTGCAGAGCATTGCAGAGTGTTGCAGGGTATCGGCGGGGGTTGCAGAGCATTGCAGAGTGTTGCAGGGTATCGGCGGGGGTTGCAGAGCATTGCAGAGTGTTGCAGGGTATTGGCGGGTGTTGCAGAGTGTTGCAGGGTATTGCAGAGCGTTGCGGAGTGTTGCAGGGCATTGCGGAGTGTTGCAGGGCATTGCAGAGTGTTGCAGGGCATTGCGGAGTGTTGCAGGGCATTGCGGAGTGTTGCAGGGCATTGCGGAGTGTTGCAGGGCATTGCGGAGTGTTGCAGGGCATTGCGGAGTGTTGCAGGGCATTGCGGAGTGTTGCAGGGCATTGCGGAGTGTTGCAGGGCAATGCAGAGTGTTGCAGGGCAATGCAGAGTATTTGCAGGGAATTGCAGAGTATTTGCAGGGAATTGCAGAGTAATGCAGAGTATTTGCAGGGAATTGCAGAGTAATGCAGAGTATTTGCAGGGAATTGCAGAGTAATGCAGAGTATTTGCAGGGAATTGCAGAGTATTTGCAGGGAATTGCAGAGTAATGCAGAGTATTTGCAGGGAATTGCAGAGTAATGCAGAGTATTTGCAGGGATTTGAGGGGTTAATTTTCGGTGAGCAGCGATGTGGGCACTGCAGATGCAGCCCACATCGCTGCTGACACCGATCTCTTCCCCCTCCGCTGTACCGATCGGTACAGAGAGGGGGAGTGAGGAACCGGCGTCATAACATGACGCCGGCTTGTTTACAAGTGATCACTCCGTCATTTGACGGAGCGATCACGTGGTAAACGGCCGCGATGAGCGGCCGTTTACCGTGATTCGTGATGCGCCGGGTCCACTGGACCCAGCGGTCACGGATGCTCTCGTGTGCGCGCCCCAGGGGGCGCGCGAGAGCAGAATTCTAGGAGGCCGTTAATTAACGGCCTCTTAGAGTTAAACAACCGCCCTGATGCCGTTAATCGGCAATGGGCGGTTGTTAAGTGGTTAAACACATGACACTGGTTGGAGTTAAATGGCCGTCCGGCCTTTTATTAAACAACAAAATGAAGAAATAACAATTTTAACAGTAAGGCTAATTTCACTCTGAGGCGCTATAACGCTAAAAATAGCGCCTGCAAAGCGCCTATAAAGCGTCTCTCCTCTCACTCCAGAGTTTCCCACTGGAGCGGTGCACTGGCAGGACGCTCAAAAAAGTCCTACAAGAAGCATCTTTGAGGCGCTATAGGGGCGATGTATACACCTAAAGCGCCCCTGCCCATTAAAATCAATGGGCAGCGCCGCCAAAGCACTGACAAAGTGGCCGAAAAGCGCTGCAAAAATCAATGATAAAGCGCTGCTTAAAATAGTGGCGCTTTACCGCCGACGCCCGCCCGTCCCAGTGTTAAAGTGCCCTAACATAAACCAAAGCTAGATGCCCCCAGCCTCAAGAACACTGACTCTGGGACATTAACACTTGCTCCGCAGATCTTACAGGTCTACGACTACCTGTTCCCTCTTAGAGCACCACACCCAACCAGTGGACACCATACCAACGATGGTTCCCCACTTGTATCTCACCAATAGATTTCTTAACCCCGTCCAATGGGTCCCAACAGCCATCTCCACGCCTACACCTGAAAAATAAACTTACCATATCCCAGGGAGGAAGGGCAGGACGTTCCTCTGATGTCTTCCCAACATCGACTGCTATGGTACCACCCCTTCCTCCAGTCTTTTCTCCTATGCTCCTCCCCATCACCCCGTCTGCTCACCAAACAGATAAGTCAGAAACTACCACCTAGCTCTTTGGCACATTAAAGTGGTTGTAAACCCTTACAAACCACTTTGACCTACAGGTAAGCCTAGATTAAGGTTTAACTGTAGGTCCAAGAAATATCTCCTAAACCTACACAGTTTAGGAGATATTTGCCGAAAGACAGGCACTGCTGTCTACAGGGCATGCGCCGAAGACAGCGGCGCGCAGGTGCACTGAGCGCGCCGCTGTCGACAGCGATATGCCGCGAGTGACGGCTCCCGTGCGCATGCGCGGGAGTGACGTCATCGCGACTTCGCCGAATGACAGCGGCGGCGCGGCGAGACCCACCGAGAAGATGGATGTTCCGGACTACAGGGGACAGCGTTGACTTCGCTGGCTCCTGTGTCAGGTAAGTGACACATAATGGACTACTATGCGATGCATAGCAGTCCATTATGCTTTACCTTTGCAGGGAATCAAAGAGGAAGTAAACTCATCAGGGTTTACTTCCTCTTTAACCCTCAACTGTCTGGTCCCCCTTCCACCCTGTCATGCCAGCGCTGCTCTTTATTCGTTCCTCCTAGCACCGGGCTTTCCTATACAGGAGGAATTAGAGGGCCCTGTTCGTTAGAGCTTACAATCTAAGCTTCTAGTAAAAACATGGGCAGGCAATTAATTATAAAAGCCATATATGCTTGCAAACCTCATTTCAGTATTGCATGCCGATGCTGCTAAATTTGCACAGAGGTCATCTTCAATAACCTCTGGCTAAAGAAAGGGTTAAGCACCCAGCTTATGTGCATAACATTAAGTCAAACCATAGTGCTTAGAGAGTAGATATAGCTACGTACAGTACGGCTCCCAATTGCTGTTCATCATCCTAAGTGACAGCTTAACATTTTACTCTTCAAACACGGACAGGAAACCCTGCAGCAAGCTCTTCAGAAAACGTCCTTGTGTCTTCCAAGCTTCAATTTTGGTTTCAGCGGCCCAATTACTGATCCTAATTGACATCCTGTACAAGACGAGGCACGTTTCCACACTCCAACTAAATTATTGCATTTTATACTAAAGAACAAAATAGTATCTCTATACACAGACATTGAATGAGTCATTGGACATACGAGAAGAGGCCTTCTGGATTCTGGGGACTTTTGTAACTCATTAAATAACTGTCCTGCCATGGAAAAGTGCCAGAGCTGTAGCTGATGGGCCTCTTCGTGGAATCTTATTTCCCCCATTACAGAAATAGTTGTGTATACTGAAGAGTTCATCGGTCGCTCCAACATCTTCCAGCGATTGACATTTAGTTAAGAACGAGCGATTGATTAATACTATTCATGGTCTCTACACAGTACATATATTTAACCACTTGCTTACTGGGCACCTAAACCCCCCCTCCTGCCCAGACCAAATTTCAGCTTTCAGCGCTGTCACACTTTGAATGACAATTGCACGGTCATACAACGCTGTATCCAAATTACATTTTTAGCATTTTTTTCCCACAAATAGAGCTTTCTTTTGGTGTAGTTCACCTCTGGGTTTTTTATTTTTTGTTAAAAAAATGAAAAAGACCGAATTAAAAAAAAATAAAATACAAAACCGTTTTATATTTTGTTAATTTTGCAAACGGGTAATTTTTCTCCTTCATTGATGTGCGCTGATGAGGCTGCACTGATGGGCAGTGATAGGCTGAACTGATGGGCACCGATAGGCCTGCACTGATGGGCACCGATAGGCCTGCACTGATGGGCACCGATAGGCCTGCACTGATGGGCACCGATAGGCTGCACTGATGGGCACTGATAGGCTGCACTGATGGGCACGGATAAGGACATGCAGGACAATTCCAAACAGTAGCACCACTTTTCAATCCCTTCCTGGAGACAGGATCCACAGGAATGGAGTTGTGCGGAGTTCTTTGAGTTTAGTGTCTTTTAACGACAATATTGTCAATTTACTACAGTGATTTTTTTATCTACTAAATGGTACATTGGAGGAATGTGGTTCACCAGAGTGGTCATTGTGCCACTCTCGTTGAAACTTGTTTTTTGATATTATGCGTTTCCTCAATAAAGCCTTATATTTTTGTTCAATTATACCCTGGTTGACCCTCCTCTTTTTTGCCCTCTGGTGACATATGTTTTTCCCATCTGTCACTAGGTGGCATTGTAGCTGGTGACATTAGATAAAACAAGGGCATAGCAAGGACAGATTAGGAATGAATGGGGTGCCTCAGTCAATGGGCAGGGATTTTCTTGGGTCCCTTGGCCTGCTGGGAGAGCCTATTTATTTGGGTAGAGTCAGGTGATTCTGGGTTCTGTGCCACCTGGATGGCCGTTTGGGTGGGCGTATGTTGTACTGCCCCGGGCTACTAGGCCAGAAACCTAAGGCCTATCCTGGGCACATCTGGCTGCTAGGCTGTCTGTGGGACTATCCAGAAGCAGGAGATGCAGCGTAGGGTTGGGACTGCGAGCTTGTAGTCCAAACAGAAGTAATGGTTCCACCGGCTGGGGAACCAGTTGTGGTCGGAGTTAGAAGGGAAGCTGTGGCCACTAAGGGACCATCCAACTTGCTACTGGAGACCACAGTGGGTATCCCGAGGCCAGTACCAGAGCAGACTTCTCACCAGCCGGGGATGGTGAAGAAGTGGGAAAACTTCAGCAAGTGCCAAGTCAGGGACCCAGTGGGACAGCAGAGGTGACGCTTACGGAGCATCAGTGAGTGCCAAGCCAGGGACCTGGCGTGTCAGCGGGGGTGAAACTAGAAGAGAATCTGTGGGTGCCAAGCCAGGGACCCAGCAGGGAAGTGGGGGTGACGCTTGAGGAAGACACTGAGTGTTAACAGTGGAAGAGCTCAGGGGATCCAGTGGCAATGGATCAAGTCTAGTGAGAGAGACTGGGAGCTTGTTAAGTGAAGACTCACAGTGAGTGATGGTGGGGTAAACTAAGAACTGTTCATGTTGCAAATAGTTGAATTCAATTGCCGTTAGTAACAGCTACAAGTGTTGCCATAGGAGACAGCGGTCCTACCTATACAGAAGTGTGCCCGGCTGGAGACGTTCACCTGTATAGCTGTCTGCCTATAGAAGTCTCGGAGTCTGACAGTTATCTTTGCATCTACCTAAGGGTGTCCTGGCCCTAACCCTCTCTCCCACAGTTCTGTTTAAGAGACAACAAATCTCTTTGCATTCAAAAAGTGTCTGGTACCCACCTGTTCATCTTGCATTATGCCCACCATGCCTTGTAACCCACTCTACACTGAAGGATGTCAGCTGTATCTAACGCTGGAGGTCACCATTAGGCCTCAAGGGGCCCGGGACTTTGCTACGTCTACAAACTATGGGATATATACTAGAATTTTTATTTATTTAATTTTTTTTATACTAGTAATCTAATCTAATAACTAGTGATCAGCAAATTATAGCAGGACTGCAATATTGTGGAAGACATTCTGACACTAACAGACTTTGTGGGAACCAGTGACAGTAATACAGTGATTAGTGCTAAAAATATGCACTGTCACTGTACTCATGACACTGGCTGGGAATGGGAGTTACACATCTAGGGCGATCAAAGGGTTAAATGTGTGCCTAGCCAGTGTTTTTGTGTACTGTGTTTGGTGTTTTTACTAAGGATTGTATTCCCTGCTATGCATGGAAAGAAAATCCATCCCCCTGTCAGAACAGAGCTGTGCCTTGTTTACATAGGCAGAGCTATATCCTGTGTCATTTCCAGATGGTCAGCGGGTGCCAGCAGACATCCATTGGCCGGCACACGCTGATCGGCCTCTGCTGTGACAAATCACAGCAGATGCGGCATGCACACATGCACCTTACCCGGAAGTACAGAATCAATATAGATACATGATTCTGCACAGCGCAGCCACCCTGTAGCAGTACATATGCTATGTGGCTGTTGGCAAGTGGTTTTATGTATTTGTAAAGGCAATTTAAAAAAATAACAAACATGAGCTGTGTGATGTTGGCACCCCATGTTTTTAAAACCTGAATAAAAAGATACCATTTGTTTGTGCTGTGTTTGTGCGGATTTGTGCCGCAAAAATGAGCGTTTGTGCCAGTTCAGTTTCTGAGAAATTAATCATCCAATTTAATGCAATGCCAATTTGCACCCCATGTTGCTGAATTTTTTTTCAAATAACGGTTTATTTATTTTTCGTAGTCTCATGAAAAGGTAAGCAGTACAAGCATACAATAGTAATAGTGTATCTCCCAAATTGTGAGAGGTCAGAGGCAAACAGGCAATGCAAAACAACACAATATGGGGAGGTGCAGCAAAATTCATGTTGCTGAATCTTAAAAACAAACGCGCCATCCATTTGTGCTGGGGTGCAAAGTGGGTGGGGTTACAGCAAATATAATGCTCAATATCTCCGTAACCAAAACTGCACAAACGTTTCTTTTTGCAGAAAAAAACAGCACAACTGTGGCAAAAATGAATGGCGCATTTGTTTTTAAAATTCAGCAACATGGGGTGCAAAGTGGGCAGGGCTGCAGCAACTCTAACGCACAATATCTCCGAAACCAAAGTGACACAAACGTTTATTTTTGCAGCACAAACCGGCACAAACGCTGCACAAATGAATGGAGCATTTGTTTTTGAAAATTCAGCAACATGGGGTGCAAAGTGGGCGGGGTTTCAGGAAATATAATGCACAATATCTCCAAAAACCAAAGCGACACAAACGTTTATTTTTGCAGCACAAACCAGCAGAAACGTGGCACAAATGAATGGAGCATTTGTTTTTAAAATTCAGCAACATGGGGTGCAAAATGGGCGGGGTTTCAGCAAATATAACGCACAATATCTCCGAAACCAAAGCGGCACAAACGTTTATTTTTGCAGCACAAACTCGACACAAACAAATGGCGCGTTTATTTTTAAAATTCAACAACATGGGGTGCAAAGTGGGCGGGGCTTGCATTAGATTGAATGTTTAACATATCAGAAACCGAACTGGCACCAACGCTCATTTTGCGGCACTAATCAGCACAAATGCGGCACAAATGAATGGTATGTTTTTATTCTGGTTTTACAAAAATGGGGAGCCAGCCTCACACAGCTGTTTTTGCATCTTGTTTAGTCTATTGTTGTGATCTTGTGTTGTCTTTGCTAAGTGTGTCTGTGTAGTACCAATTTCCCAATTTCCTATTGGGATTAATAAAGTATTCTGTATTCTGTATAACAATCTTCAAATTTGAAATTGAATACAATTGAATTCAAATACAATAGAAAAGAGAAGACAATAAGAAAAAAAAAACAATAGAATAGATAGAATATAACAATATAACCATTTTCTGAAATTCGAATTTCAAATAGAATAAATTTGATTTTCGAATGGAATTCCAATTCGAATTGATTAAAATTTTTGGAATTAGGTCTAATGGAGTTCAATTCAACCGAATTCGGAAAATTTTGAACTTGAATAAATAAAACAAATTCAGAAAACGAATTAAACAAATGTAACTATACAAATTGATGTAAATAACTAATCAAAATCAAAATGAATCGAAACACATTTTTTTCGTTCTGCACATGTCTATTGTCTAGGTCAGGAGAAGTTCCTCGTCAGTTTTGTAATGATATAGGTTCATGATGCCGCCAAATTTTCTCATGACCAGGGGCAGACTGATAACTCATGGGGCCCCCGGGCAATAGGAGATTATGGGGCCTCCTAGATAATCAGAGATTATGGGGCCACACAGTATACACACACAGAGCATACAATCACACAGTATACACATACACAGTATACAATCACACAGTATACACATACACAGTATACAATCACACAGTATACACATACACAGTATACAATCACACAGTATACACATACATGTACACACAGTATACACAGACATGTTTCTATTGGCTGAGAAGGTACTGGAGAGGTGGGACAGCTATAATCTCAGGATTTTTAGACCAAAAGGATGTCGGTAAGGGACATTTCAGAGACAGATGTAAAAAAAAACACAGATTTTTACATACTGTCCCTGTTTTTACTGAGGCTGCCAACCCTGATGGGGCCCCCTAGTGGCCCGGGGCCCTCGGGCAGTGCCCGAGTGGCCGAATGGTCAGTCCGCCCCTGCTCATGACGTATGCCGGCCCGGCTTCAGCCCAGGAGATCTTTGGTGGTGCGGTTACACCTCACCATCTGAAGACAGCTGAGAACAACCTTTCCTAGACATATAACATTCATAGTCAAATGGAAGTTGCATTTAGTTTGTAATCTACAGCTCTATAAAAATGGGGTCATTTGCATCCAGCTGCGCCTGGAATGTGTGACTATCTTGTATTTAAAAAACAGATGTTTACGTATGACTAACAAATGGTAATCAGCGCCGGGGCGGCTCAGAAACCTTTGAAGAAAAAAACCGAAGAGCTTAACTTTAGGGCTCTTCACAAAGATCTGTAAACACCGGCACATTAAATAAAATGACACTCATTTCTACGCTCATTTTTTACAATTACAGGACTGTTTCCACAAAGAAATTCTATGAGAGCAAAGAAGAATATTGCAAACAATAAAATCGACTCTCCTTAGGTGTAAATGCTAATGAAATGCCTTTAGGGCCCTTTCACACTTGTGCGACTTGTCCTGCGACTTGGGACTGCAAAGTCGCATGACAAGTCGTACCCCAATGATTTCCAATGCGCGCCGTTCATATCTGTGCCACTTCGAAGTAGTGCCTGCATTACTTTTGGTCCGACTTTGATGCGACTTGAGGTCCATAGACCTCAATTAGAACTTTTTTTCCAGACACCCTAGAGAACAAAATGGCGGTCGTTGCGATACTTTATGTCACACCGTATTTGCGCAGCGGTCTTACAAGCGCATTTTTTGGGGAAAAAATACTTAAAAAATAAGACAACAGTAAAGTTAGCACGATTTTTTTAATATATTGTGAAATATAATGTTTTACGCTGAGTAAATTAATACCCAACATGTCACGCTTCAAAATTGTGCCCGCTCGTGGAAAGACGACAAACTTTTACCCGTTAGCGTTTATGGGCGCTTTTAATAAAAATACACAGAGGACACTCCAAAAATCCCACAATGCATTCCCAAACTCACCCAATGCATTGAAAAAATAGAACACCGAACACTAATTTACGCGCCTTTAGGCATGTTTATGAGCATTTATGCGCGTTTATCGTCGTTTAGCGATTTTTTTAGCTTTTTTTGTGATAAAAAAACGGCACTTTGAATGCGATTTTATGGCGTTCAGAGAACAGCCCATAAAGTCCACTGCTGATAAAAGCTAAAAAACGTCCATGTGTGCATGAACACATAGGATAACATAGAGTGGAGTTTATGGGCTGTTAAAAAAAAAACGCCCAAACTCCAAAAAACGGACGTTTATGAGCTCCAGTGTGCATGGAGCCTTAAAAGTCTCCATACGCGGTTTAAAAATGTTTACATTTTTTTTACAGGTTATCAGTTCTGAGTTACAGAGGAGGTCTAGGGCTAGAATCATTGCTCTCGCACTAACGATCGCGGCGATACCTAACATGTGTGATTTGAATACCGTTTCATAGGCGGGCGCGACTTACGTATGCGTTCACTTGTGCACGCAAACTCGGCGGGACGCTTTACAATTTTTCTTATTTATTTTACTTTTTGTTTTTACACTGTTCTTTTAAAAAAAATTAAAAATTGTGCGTCACTTTTATTCCTATTACAAGAACGTAAAAATCCCTTGTGATAGACAAAAAAGCATGACAGGACTTCTTAAATGTGAGATCTGGGGGTCAAAAAGACCTCACATCTCATATTTACACTAAAATGTAATAAAAAAAATAAAAATAAATGTAATTTCCACTTTAAGAGCATTGGGCAGAAGCGACATTTGACGTCGCTTTCGCCCTTCAATGCTATGGAGCCGAGTATGGGCCATCTTTCCCTCACTCGGCATCCAGGCTGTGAGGTGAGCAGACACAACCGACTCCGCCGCTACCGACGGCTCCAGTAAGCGTCCCTCTCCTGCCCCCCGATAAAAGTGATCTCGCACCGAATCCACCGCTGAGACCACTTTTATCTTAAAGAGGACCGCCGGATAATTTTTAGAAATACCGGGGTTATGGCAGCTAGCTGCTGGCATAACAACGGTATTTAGCATCAAAGTAGCGACGTATAACAACGGCGGGCAGTCCTTAAGTAGTTAAAGCGATGCAAACTCTAGAAATAAAAAAAAAGAATTCCCCCCTGCAAGGCAATATCATAATGTGCTAGTATGCACCGCATTATAAACACTTACTTTAAAATGATGCCCTCCAGTGACGTGCTGCAGGGGCTTCCATCTTCACCCGGTCTTTCTTTCGGGTTTCGCAGACTGTGACTGTCTAAGTGGTCAAGCCGTGATGACGTCACTGGTCTCAGCCACGGCACACAGCTCTGAAGGAACGGCACGGTATGCCGTTCCTTCAGAGTGTACGCGCCGGTGACGTCACGGCTGCTGTTTGCTAGAATATCCCCTAAACGGTGCATGCTTAGGAGATATTCAATGTAGGTAGGTTCCTGGGCCTGGAAAAAAATAAAGCGGAGGTTCATACAAAAATTGAACCTCCCTCTTTTCGGAACCCTCCCCCCCTCCGGTGTCACATTTGGCACCTTTCAGGGGGGAGGGGTGTGCAGATACCTGTCTAAAGTAGGTATTTGCACCCACTTCTGAGCATAGACTCCCGCGGGAATCTACGCCTCTTCCCGTCCCACCGTTCTGTCTGCTGGCACACATCCGGGTCCCAGGAGATAGCGGGACCATTCGGATTGTGCAGCGTGACTCGCGCATGCGCAGTAGGGAACAGGGAAGTGAGGACGCACGGCTTCATTTCCTGATTCCCTTACCGAAGATAGCGGTTGCGGCATCCGAGGACGGTTTGGTCTCGGGTGCCAACATTGCGGGCGCCCTGGACAGGTAAGTGTCCTTATTTTAATAGTCAGCAGCTGCAGTATTTGTAGCTGCTGACTTTAAAAAAAAAGATTTTGCGGGACTTCTGCTTTAAGGAAGGGTGTATCTATCCATATATACACACACACATTTAATGCTACATATGCATTTAGCATTTCCTTTAAAATACTACATGAACTAAACATTATTGGTTTTCTTATATTATTATAACTCAGTCCTGATCGGCCTCCTGTGGTCGCCTGCAGCTCTATGTTGGCTTTGGCAACTTGTCAATTTTTTAATCCTTAGTGATTGTAGGCCTATAAGATACCTTTTGAACTTCAGGGTAAGCATGGGAAGCCACCAAAACGAGCACACACATATGTATTTCAGTGACGGCCTGTCCATTAGGGGTGCCCGGGCACCGCCCCCTCTCTCCAGCCACTATCCTTTATGCATTGGATAGATTCATACATAGCATCCACGACCGCTGCAGCCGCCCCCTATTTATGTGTCTGGCCCCTTTTGGGTTACCGGGCATATGAATTACAGTGGCCAGGTTTTTTTTTAAAGAACCTGATTAGAGCCAGAGGCTCTAACATGCTTCAAAATAGGGTGGACTGAGGACGCAGAGCATTGTGTCTGGAGCCCACCCAGGTGTGTTGCAACAGGGAATGAAAATTTGCTGTTGCGACACTGATCCTCCTCCCGGCCAATCAGGAAGCAGGTATGAAACCTGTTTCCCGATTGGTCAAAATGTCAGGCAATCCTACTGGGTGCCTAGCGCTGGGAGGAGCAGAGAGGAGACACTGTGGAAGCTGCTCCAGGAATGGACACCGGAGCAGTTTTCCCCTAATCACACTGGAAGATGGCCACATCCGACCGCTGTTCTCACATCCAGGGTAAGGACAGCGGGTGGTGGGGAGGTGTGTGTTAGTAGAGGGGCTAGGTGGCAGTTGTGCTAGTGCCGCTCCACCCGGGGGGGTTGTTTGCCCCACCCAAATAAAAACAACCAGCCGCCACTGGTATTGTTTATGCTAATGCTAAACATGTTAATTGCTGTCATATGTTATGCGACACTTATAGTACATATTCTCTCTTTACTAGAAGACCTTGACCCTAAGCTGATAATATCCCCTGAGGAAGCCTAGTTTCAGGGTGAAACATGTCGGGATCCAATACTTTCTTTTAATCATTTTCTAAAATAGATATTGAATTATTTAAATGAAATCTACTGGGTTATTCCTGCATTGCACCTAAAAAGTTTCATTAAGGTGCAAACATACTGCTAAGAACAGGTACTACATATCTTAGCTAAAAAGCTGAGAAATGATGGGAAAGGACTAGATGATGGTGGACATCAAGCCAGGAAACTAGGTGGGCTCTGTGTGAGTTGCTGCAGCTTCTAATGCACGTTATAAGAAGCTCACAGTGTGCAGTAATTATAGAGTAAGACATTCCAGTACAGGAGAGGAGACTGTACAACTGTGGAAGATTGAAGGGAAGGCTGGAGGTCAGCTTTAGCCCCCCCCTTATAACACTGGTATCCACATTTATGTGTACCCTAATGCCGCGTACACACGATTGGAATTTCAGCCAGCAAAAGACAGACGAGAGCTTTTCATCGGAAAATGCGACCGTGTGTAGGCTCCATCGGAATTTAGCTGGCCGAATTCCAGCAAAAAATTGATAGCATGTTCTCAATTTTCCCAATGGAAAAACTTTTCTGAAATTCCGATTGTGTGTATGCAATTCCAACGCACAAAAACTCACACATGCTCAGATTCAACTACAAGACGGAAGCTATTGGCTACTGGGTATTGAACTTCCTTTTTCTAGTCCCGTCGTACGCGTTGTACGTCACCGCGTTCTTGTCGGTCGGAATTTGGTGTGATTGTGTGTATGCAAGACAGTTTTAGCGGAATTACGATGGGAAAACCATCAGAGCTTTTTCCAACGAGAATTCCGATCGTGTGTATGAGGTTATTGAACTCTTCCTCTTTTCTTTTTTTATCTCTTCTTCCAAATGATACATTTCCTTCCATGAGCAGAGACAGCGGTTACATTGTAGCCTTCTGACTGTTCTCTGAAAACACTGGTGACCAGCAGATGAAATGTTATCAGATGTTATCTCAGCCCAGAGACAACAAAGAGAAGGAAATCAGCCATTAGATGTTCTTTCATCTGGAGGGGTCAAGGCAATTATTTTCTGAGCCACAAGTCAGAGGAGAGCTCAACCGATAATCCCAAATGTAACCCTTCTGTGATCTGGCTGAACAGCGGGAAGGCTGCTGCTGCTGCGGAGATGACAATGGAAAAGGCCAACCGTCTTCAATTTTTAGAAGCTTTCTTCTTCTTTTTAATACATAGGTATCTGTTTTAAAGTCCACATGCCCATTGTAATAAAACAAATCCATTTCTTATCTATCTCTAAAAACCCCAGCAGATCCAAAAATACTTTAAAAAGGTAAAAATAAAATAAAAATTTGCCACGAGACGGCTAAAATAAATAAATAAATAATAATAATTAAAAGAAAATCCTTTCCTAACACAAAAAGCCAATCACATAAAACCCTGGATTGTCAATAGTTTGATACATTTACTTTCTAAATGTATCTACATTTTTTTAACCGCTTCAGCTCCGGATAGTTTGCCCCCCTTCCTGACCAGGCCATTTTTTGCAATACGGCACTGCGCTATTTTAACCGCCAATTAGATAAGACATCTAAAAAAGCCTTCACAGTTCTGGAGCAACATCCTATGGACAGATGAGACCAAGATCAACTTGTACCAGAGTGATGGGAAGAGAAGAGTATGGAGAAGGAAAGGAACTGCTCATGATCCAAAGCATACCACCTCATCAGTGAAGCATGGTGGTGGTAGTGTCATGGCGTGGGCATGTATGGCTGCCAATGGAACTGGTTCTCTTGTATTTATTGATGATGTGACTGCTGAGAAAAGCAGCAGGATGAATTCTGAAGTGTTTTGGGTAATATTATCTGCTCATATTCAGCAAAATGCTTCAGAACTCATTGGAAGGCACTTCACAGTGCAGATGGACAATGACCCGAAGCATACTGTAAAAGCAACCAAAGATTTTTTTAAGGGAAAGAAGTGGAATGTTATGCAATGGCCAAGTCAATCACCTGACCTGAATCCGATTGAGTATGCATTTCACTTGCTGAAGACAAAACTGAAGGGAAAATGCCCCAAGAACAAGCAGGAACTGAAGACAGTTGCACTAGAGGCCTGGCAAAGCATCACCAGGGATGAAACGCAACGTCTGGGGATGTCTATGCGTTCCAGACTTCAAACTGTAATTGACTGCAAAGGATTTGCAACCAAGTATTAAAAAGTGAAAGTTTGATGGATGATTGTTAATCTGTCTCATTAGTTTTGGTTCCTTAAAAAGTGTGAGGCACATATACAAACTGTTGTAATTCCTACACCGTTCACCTGATTTGGATGTAAATACCCTCAAATTAAAGCTAAAAGTCTGCAGTTAAAGCACATCTTGAAACATCATTTCATTTCAAATCCATTGTGGTGGTGTATAGAGCCAAAAAGATTAGAATTGTGTCAATGTCCCAATATTTATGGATCTGACTGTACATAAATATATCCCATTGCTTATAAATGCTTTCAATTTTGTGCACACCAATCAATATACAGGTATACTTATTGGGATTTTTTGCTTTGCCAAAATATGCAGCAGAATACAGCGGAACCTTGGATCAGGAGCATAATCTGTTCCAGGAGAATGCTTGTAATCCAAAGCACTCACATATCAAAACGAGTTTCCCCATAGAAGTCAATGGAAATTAAGATAATTTGTTCCGCATTGACTTCTATTGCATGCAATTTCACATGTGGCCAGAGGTGGGGGGCACCAGAGAGCCTCAGAAATACTCAAGGACAGCTCGCCTGAACTCCCTCGGAAAGGCTCGGAAACACTTGGGAATGGAGTATTTCCGAGTGTTTTCACAAGTATTTCTGAGTGATTCCAAGTATTTCCGAACGGCTTCCAAACCGTTCCTAGTGTCACCCACGCCCCCGCACCTCTGCCCAAATGTGGTACTGCACACCCCATTACCTTAAATTCTGCTCGTTTTGCGAGGCAACACTCAAGCAAAACCGAATCAGAATTTTATTTTTTTTAAAGTTGCTCGTCTTTCAAAGCGCTCGTTAACCGGGTTACTCGTTAACCAAGGTTCCACTTATATTGGCCTAAATTTATGAAAAAAATTAAATGTTTCAATTTTTTTATTGGATAGGTCTTATAGCAGAAAATACAAATATTGTTTTTTTTTTTTTTTTTTAAATTTTTTTGGTCATTCTTCATTCATAGCATGTTTTCATATTATCACCATAAACAGATATCAGTACAGTGACCTACTGCAGTTCGGTTTCTTTTCCTCCATCCATAGGCCCCGTTCACACCTGAATGATTTTCTGCTTGAAGCCTGTAGCTCTAATACGCTCAACAAGCCAAATCCCATTCATTTCAATGGCCCTTGTTCACATCTGAATGTTCTGAGCAAAACACCTGAAGCTCAAAAAAGTACATGAGCTTCTTTTTGGCAGCTTACAAAGCTTTTTTGGCCCCACAGACTTCAATAGAAATGCCGAACTTGAGCATTTTAACAAACGTTTTCTGCTTAAAAAGCTTTTTAAAAAATGCCTAAAAAACACCAATAAATCAATACACTCAGGTGTGAATGGAGCCTAAAAAAAGCTTGCAAAAAACTGCAAAAAAAGCTTAGAAAAAATTCCCAAAAATGCCAGTAAATCGATACTCTCAGGTGTGAATGGAGCCTTAGGGTTCCCTATCTTCTGTTGTCTGTAATCCACCTTTTGTTTTTTGCCTACCTTTTTGTTATGTATTATTAGTACTATGTTTAACTGTGTGGCTGTTATTTTCAACTTTGATTTGCTCACCTTGATGAAAATAACATCACAGTAAATGAAGTTCATAAAACGTTAATAAATTAAGTCTATAGAGCAGTGCATACGCCAATAAAACATTTTATAGCTGGAGTTTTCAGTGCCATTTTCCTCCAACATTCAGTCATTATATCACTGGCAAACATATTTATAAATTTTTTATTGTAAATATTTGTTAATTTGTTCCCAGATGGTATTGCTCTTTCTTATTTTACCGACATGAAACCAACATATCGTGAATGTCCTGAGGAAGCTGAAACTCAGCGAAATGCGTAGACAGTAGCTGATGTGTCTATATTATATTTTTAATATTTTTTTGTATAGATCTATGTTTTAAATCTAATTGAAATTTTTGTATAAATAACATTTATTTTATGTAAATTGCTATGCTGTGGGAATCTATGTATATAACACTGGGAAGGTACAGTTAAGGGCCCATTTACCCCTGTTGGGGAATTTTTGGTCTAACACATTAACACATGCCATAAAATGCATTATCGCATGTAGATTAATGCACTGAAATGAAATACTTGAGTGTGAAAAGACCCCGAATATCCATACTGCAGCTTGTATGTGTTTTTCATTCCAGCTGCCTGTCATATTAACACGCCATTCTATTGAAATGACATCTAACAGGCCTAGTTCTACCCCATCCCAGAGGTGCTTTTACGGCCCTGCTCCATACTTTTCCACTTTCACGCAACGTGAAAAGATGAAATTATCCATGGCAGTAAGATTTACTTAATAAATTCCATGTCGCTCCGAAAATGTATTACCACGGCCTTTACAGTCACCTGCGCGCGCTCATCGTAAACCGATGTAAAAAAACGAACATCGCAGAGACACAACGCAGCCGCCCCGCAGACACCACAATAAACTTCTGCAACTTTGACCTCTTACACAGGCTTGAGGCAAGGCTCACGTGTGGTAAATGCCAGCGGTGTGAGAAGGGCGCATTCATTTCACTGTTACTGTAAAGCCCGTCCTAGGTTGGAGCTGAACGGTTTTCATTTCCCCCCTCAGGGTTGTCCTGGAACCAGACGATGTTTAGAAGGAGAATGCAAAGAATCCCAAAGCTCTAAACAGAATGGAGCACTTTACTGATGGCAAAAAGTCATGGATGAGAAGTTTAAAGGTTACAAGAAAGCCAAGAGCAGTTTTCTTTATAAGCATCTGCACCTTTTCTAAAAGGAAGCCTCCAGGATTTCTACCATGCTGCTATCTTTCTTTGGAAGCCACTTTCATGCATACAGCAGCCTCCCTGAGTTTTCACATTATTCTTATGCCTTGTACACACGGTCAGACATTCCGACCACAAAATTCCGACCACAAAATTTTTTCCGACGGCTTTTGTCCGAAACTGATGTTGCCTACACACGGTCGGACAAAGTTGACGGAAAATCCGATCGTTCGGAAAGTGGTGACGTTCGTTGCGTACAACGGGACTATGTAGAGCAGGGGTCTCAACATGGTGGCCCTCCAGCTGTTGAGAAACTACAAGTCCCATAATGCCTCTGCCTGTGGGTGTGATGCTTGCAACTGTCAGCCTTGCAATGCCTCATGGGACTTGTAGTTTCGCAACAGCTGGAGGGCCACCAGTTTGGGACCCCTGACGTAGAGGCTAGTAGCCAATAGCTTTGGTCTCGTAATTTGATCTGAGCATGCGTTGCACTTTGTCCGTCACAATTCTCTACAAACGATCAGAAAAAGTCCAATCTGATTTTTTTTTGTCGGAAAATTTTAGATCCTGCTCTCAATTTTTTTCCGTCTGAATTTCCGACTAAAAAAGTTCGATAGAGCCCACACACGATCAGATTATATTGTCGAAAAATCCAATCGTTTGTGGGCTCTATCAAACTTTTTCTGTCGGAGAAAAATTGAGAGCAGGATCTAAAATTTTGCGACAAAAAAATCAGATCGGACTTTTTCCATCTAAATTTCCGACCGTGTGTACAGGGCATTACAAGAGCTTTACCAAAAGTAATACAAAATTTCTCGTTCTTCATTGCAGATAAATAATGATTGCTCTGTGTGTACCTTCACAGATGGCGATCAATACCCAGGTTCATGTTTGTTTCCTGGCTAATGAATTACCATATTAATTATCATGATTACCTGGTATGCTAACCTGCAATACACCTGTGGTGTCCATCTACAACAGCAACCTGTGCATACATATTTATCAGTTCCTCCCTTTGGTGAGTGTATTATATATATAGTAGGTGATACCTGCCCTGCACACTATACATTTGTATTCATTGGCTACTATGGTGTTGCCCTGTTCGATCTCCCTCTATGAACATGGGTGCTGTGCATTGGATAATACAGCCCAAACGGTATGTTTGGCTTTTACTTTCACACTTGTTTCACTTATATCTTTTAACCCTATTCTTTGTGGTGGTTTGCCCTTTTCCACAGACTCCTTATTTCTTTTTCCTTTTCTTCCCAATTTGGTCAATTTCTTTGGTAATTTTTTGCTTGCTTAGGACACCTTAGGATGCACAATTAAGCACTTCCTTTTATAGGCTCTTTTTACAGCCCCTATGCACACAGTCTATTTTCCATCCCTTTTCACCTATATATCGCTCTTTAGGTGTGTATAGGTTAATGTCTCATCTCACTGTAACTCTCATATCATATATATCTGTTTAAATTTGAAGAGTCCTTTACAATCTCCCGCATCTGCTTTCGGAGGAAACCGATGGGTCCTGTGATCTACTGCTTCCTCCTCTGTGGGTGAGCTGATCCCCTCACTATTTAAATTACTGTAAATCTTCTGTTATGTCATTATATGATTCGCTGCTATTTGATTATTTGCAAATATTTTTTATTTACTCTGTAGACTATCCTCCTGAAGAAGCGGTTCGCCGTGAAATCGGTAGAGGAAACGTTTCTGTACCCCTCTTCAATAGAAACCTTACGGGGCTACCCGTCGGTAGTTTATTAAATTGTGGTGTATATGATTTTAGCAATATGAAAGTTTTGATGGATTTCATTTTGTTGCCCTTATTAAATTACTTGTAACTTTTTATAACAAAGTCTTCTATGAATTATTTATTTAGTACCGCAATAGTCCCCTCAACAAACATTATGGGGTGTGGATATCAAGGGAGCAGCCTCAGCAACTGCCCCGATATCCTTAGAATTCCCAATTCTTGACAATTATCAATTGGGATGATGGTACTGTTATATGTATTACGTATATTTTGTATTTGAGGCTATACTCAGTCTATGGCAGATAAATAATGAATTCCAAGCAGAAGCAATGTGCCATCATTGAGGCTGGATGCACCTTTCTGCCCCCTTCTTTGTAGAGTAACTATTCCTCCATAGTAACTCTGCTTCTTCCTCCCCTTTTTCATTGCAGGTAAATAATGGATTCCAAGCAGAAGCAACATGCCATCCTTGAGTTCTTGATGCAAGCTGTCCAACATCCACAGAAGGCTACACAATGTTTATGGAGATGACACCATGGACAAGAATCACCAATTGTAAGACATTGCTCTTGTCAATGGTGTCATCTCTGTAAACATTCTGTAGCCTTCTGTGGATGTTGGACAACCTGTAGCTCTCCTTCATCAAGAACTCAATGGTGGTTTGTTGCTTCTGCTTGGAATTCATTATTTATTTACAATGAAAAAGAGAGAGAAGAAGCAGAGTTATTATGGACAAAGAGATACTCTACCAACCAGTCCCTATAAGGAGTGCCCAGAAAGGGGCATCTAGCGGCCTCTCACCACTAAACGATCTGAGATTATATCTCCTCCCGCCTTCTGTCTAGAATTGGCGATGTCAGCTATGGCTCAGGACCTGCAAATGACGATCTCTCACAGAACCACTAAGGTCATCAGTGACTCAGGACCTGACAGGGGCAATTACTCGCAGCTGTGACCCTTGTGTAGATGTGGCAGCACAATCTCTTATTCCTGACACAGAAGTCCACTTGGATGATCCCCTCACATTGCCCTCCACATGACTGCCTCAAGCCCTAGGCTTCTCCTTCCTTTTCCTCCTGGGACTTCCATCCATCCTTGGCTGTAATAGAAAAATGTCTTCTGGGGACTACATTTTCCAAAGTCTCAGGTCATTCCCAGCAGTCCTCTTTCTTCCCAGGCTGCACAGCAGCCAATCAGTCTCCTCGTGTGCCCATGGATGTTGGGTGGGCTCTCCTACGGCTTAATGTGGCCTGCCTTCCCCTCTCTCTTTCTCCTCCTGTCCACTCACTGGCAGCCGAGGAGTTGAACAACAGCTGCAGCACCAATGGCTGTGGTCTGTGCGGCCACCCTCCATTAAAGCTGCAGACCAGGGCTACATATTTGTATTATTATCTTTATTATTATATTTGGGATTAATTTGACTACTGTACTTACATCGTAAGGTTGAAGAAAATGTCCATCATGATCAACTAAATTACAAAAGTATAACAACTTTAATATTTTGCCATTCCTAGTTTCTCCTTTCCCCGCTAAAAAAAAACCCCAAAACAAAACACGAAGAGTTTCCATTTTTAGTGCATAACTTATTTTAGACTTAGTGACATCATCACTGGGTCTCTGTGCAGTGTAGGCAGATCATGGCTGGTGGGGGGGGGGGGGCTGCAGGGTGCTGGATACAGATTAGAGAAACAAATTGTTACCCCAGCTCCACTGCCAGTATAGAAATCCACGAACTGTGATCCGGTGCTCTTGCCAGGAAGTTCAGGCCCCATAGATACGATACTTAAAACAGGAAGGCTGGCAACTCGGATGCTCTTGAATAAAAGTACTTTACTGGGGGCGTGGCCTGGACGGGGACCTAGATGGCCGCTTGAGTACGGAGCTCCTGCTATCTCGGGACTGCACAGCTTAATTTGGGGAGCCCGACGCACGCTCGACCATGAGTAGGTCCACCAGAAGCTCCTCTGTCTCTCGGGCTTCGGTGGAGACCGGGACCCAGCCGCACCGAAACATCCCGGAGCTGTTCCGGACGCAGCGCCAATTGTCGCAGGCCGCGCAGGCGGCCTCCCACGTGGCAGCGCAGGCCCAAGCACCGGACTCGCCTGAGATACCTCCGGCCGCGCCAATGCTCACCGCGGACGCGCGGTCCCCTCATCCCTCTCAGCCGCCGAGCCTGCTCGACCTGGAGAAGTTCGCTACAGACATCAAATCGACCGTGATGGCGGCGGTGGCTGACCTCCGCTCGGACATACAGGCCGTGGCGCACCGCATCAGTGAGGTGGAGGAGGCCTCAAGAACCCATGCTGCCGCTATACGCCAGGTTCAAGGGACATATGATACCCAGCTCTCCCACCTCCTGGAACTCCACAGGCACGTCGAGGACCTGGATAACCGCGGACGCAGACATAACATCAGGGTCCGCGGCGTGCCTGAACACATTGACCCGGGGCTCCTCCAGCAAACTGTGAGTAACATTTTTAATTCATTGATTGATCGCCCAGCTGACTCCCCCATTGACATGGAGAGGATACATCGGGCGTTGCGCCCCCAACCCAGGGAGAACGAACCGCCAAGAGACGTGGTCTGCTGCATCGTAAACTTCCCCCTGAAAGAGGAAATTCTTAAAAAGGCTAGGGAGAGGGGTCGCATTGTTCACGATGGCGCTGAAATCAAGTTGTTTCAAGACCTCTCCCAGATAACTTTACAAAACAGGAGAGCGGTTCGCCCCCTGCTGGAGGCCCTACGGGCACGCAACATTCAGTACAGGTGGAGGTTCCCTTTTGGTCTGTCCGCGTCTGCGAGGGGACGCACGGCCCTGCTTCGTACACCGGAAGACCTACCAGCTTTTTGTGACCAACTAGACCTTCCTCGTGTGGAGCTTCCGGACTGGTACTCGTTTTACTATCCGGCAGAACCCTGGTTGCCGGTGTCTGTCAACCTTTCGCCGAAAACTCAACGACAGAGATCCAGAAGACGCCGAGATGGTCCTCTTTCCCCTGGTAACCGCTCCTCCCGCCGAGACCTGTACCAACAGGACCCTGGTTCTCCATCCTCACCGCCGGCCAGGAGGGATCGTTTAGACGCTTGAAGATTTCGCCTTGTCCTCACTCCAGGCTGCTATGCCCGAGCCATTTGACAGATGATTCTGTATTCCCTCGACCTCACAGGGCCCGTTTTCTGGAGCTTCTCTATGGCTGACTGCCCCTCCCTTCCCCCTCCCTCCCCCCCCCCTGCTTCTCCCGTTCCCGGCATCCCCCCCCCCTTTTTTTTTCTTTTTTCTCTTTTTTTTTTTTTTCTCCTTTTTCTTTTCTTTGGTTTTTTTTGTCAGATCCTGCCGTGGGTTGGAAGGACTCGTGCCTCTACAGCTCCGGATGATACCTGTCTCGACCTGGTCGTTCTTGGTGGTGCCGCGAACTCTCCATATTCCCTGGACTGGACTCTCCTGGGAAGACTGGCTCCGGGGGCAGGTAAGCTTTACTGCTCCTCGGTCGGGGGGCGTTCTGCTCTCTGTCCCCCCTGAGAAGTGGCCTCCACCCTCTCCCCCTCCATGCTCCGGATATTCCGATGGTATCACCTTGCTGAGGGATACGTTCCCCTACCCTTACAACCGACGCGAGGGAATGCCCCTGTGCCTTACTGGATCTGGGAATGACTGACCTCGGGCCCTTGCAGCAGGGACCCATGTTAGGTTCTTACAGCCTCGATTATGCTCTGACCCTCGGAGCCGGAACTACGCAGTGACTTGCCTGGTTATTGATACGCATCGGCCACCCTCCTCTGGCCCATCTATGTTTTTGACTCTCTTATCTTTATTTATTTAGTCCTCATTTAAACGTACTCTTCAGCTTATCCCTGCCCTTGAGACTATTTTTTTTTTTTTCTTATCTTTCTATTTTTTATTTATTTATTTATTTTTTATTTATTTTTTTTCTATTTTGATGGATGTTTGTTACTACCAAGGGGGGGGCCCTGCTCACGTCCTCCTTGTCTGGTGACCTGGCCTTTTGGTTGCTGGTGCCTCTGGGGGGACGGGAGCGGGTAGCCTTCAACTTACTTACCTCAGTTTTCCTTTGGCGGGGGACTGTTTTGTCTGGGGGGGCGGGGGGTGGGGGACGGTGGGTGGAGGTGGGTTCATCGCATTGCTTTTTGTTTTGATGCAGTGTCTGGGTGGGGGAGGTTCTTGTTTCTTGACTCTATGTTTATCCCCCGGGGGTCCCCTCCCCTCCCTATCGTGGGGTGGCTCCCCCCCTTCCCCCCCTTCCCCCTCCCTTCTCTCCCTCCTCCCCTTTCTCCCCCTCCCCCCCTTTTTTTTTTTTTTTCTTTCCCCTCTCCCTCCCCCCCGCCCTCTCCCTTCCCCCTCTCCCAGCCCCCCCGGCCCTTCCCTTTTTCCCTGTCCTCCTTTCCCCCCCGCCCTCTCCCTTCCCCCTCTCCCAGCCCCCCCCGGCCCTTCCCTTTTTCCCTGTCCTCCTTTCCCCCCTTCCCCCTTTTCTTTTCTCCCCCCCCCCCTGGGCCCGTTCCTCCCCTGGATGGGGAGCTGGTGGGGGGGATACCTGCTATTGTACTAGCCTGTAACACAGGTTTGACTGGCTGGACATGGCAGTCATGGAGGTCCATGGCGTATACGGAGGGGTCAGGAGGTGACTTGCAGATTTTGATGTCCCTCCTTGCCTCTCTAATTGTTATAAAAGGTTACATTTGCATGCTTGTTAATACTCAGGTTTCGGTCTGTTCATGGTGTCATATATACTTGTTGCACTAAATTTTGTATGCTGGTTCCCCCAATGGTATTCGCACTTCCCTTTAGCTGGGTTTTACCCCTGCGGTCCCGGGATTGCAGAGCCACCTGTGGTTCTCCCGTCCTTTCTCTCGTTCCCACACAGCGGGTCCGTACTGGATCCCTGCTGACTCCCCGGTCCACTCTTGTCTAGGTGGAATAGTGTCTCTGTCCCCACCTCTGGTAAATTTTTCCCTGTCCTTGTCCCCTCTGCTCTTTTCTGTCCCCTTGCCCCGATTTTCTCTTTCCTTTCTTTTTCCTCCTGCTTTTCTGTCCTCCTCTGGGGCTGGTTCTGCTCGTCCCCCTTTTCCTGCCTGCCTGGGTGAGGCCCGCTCCTTGGCCCCGGCCTGCCCCCCCCCCCCTCGGGTCCCTGAGCTCTCTCACCGCCCTCCTGTGGTGGGGGGTTTCCCAGTTCACAGCCGTTTAGCCGCTAATATGTCGCACAGAGCTACCTTTACCACGCCTGTTGAGCTGAGGTGTGTCTCTCTGAATGTGAAGGGACTCAACGCTCCTGAAAAGAGATCGCAAATTCTGACTTCCCTGTCCAAATATAAGGCGCACTTCATTTTCCTCCAGGAGACACACTTCCGCTCAGATGCGATACCCAAACTATCCAATCATATATACCGCACGGCGATCCACGCCACGAACCCCGTAGCAAAAACAAAAGGTACCTCCATATTGATATCCAGACACGCCAACTTCCATCAAACTGATTCCCTGATCGACCCGGAGGGTAGATTCGTCTTCCTCAAGGGTACATACGCTTCCAAACCCATAACTCTTGTGAACATATATTGTCCTAACGAACACCAAGTTTCCTTTTTTAGGAAACTGGGTGACCTTCTCTCTTCCTTTCAGTCTGGCCTGGTCCTCCTGGGAGGGGATTTCAACGTGCCTTTGAACCCTGTTCTAGACTCCTCATCGGGAGCTTCGGCCTTACCGTACAGGGCCCTCAGGCAAATTAAATTGCAACTTCAGAATCTGACCTTGCACGATGCCTGGCGCACCTTAAACCCCTCCGGGAGGGACTACACCTTTTATTCGGCCCCCCACAATAAATATTCGAGAATAGATTATTTTTTTATCTCTCAAACAGACCTGTCCTTCCTGCAACGTACGACCATTGAACCAATGTTCTTGTCTGACCACCACCCCATCACGATCACACTCACCTTCCCTGACAGGACCACCAGATCTAAAACGTGGAGATTGAACCCTTCGGTTCTCTCCGACCCGGTGACGCTGGAGTACTTAAAGAGTCGTATCTCCCTTTACTTCAATGAAAATGCCTCCCCGGATGTTTCGGCAGTCTCCTTGTGGGAAGCGCACAAGTGCGTTATTCGGGGGGAACTTATTGCGTTAGCCGGAAAGGCTAAGAAGTTGCACCAAAAGTATATCTCCGACCTGACCAAAAAGATTGCTACCCTGGAAAATGTCCACAAACAATCGCGAGCCCAGTCCACCTTGCAAGAGCTACTTCAGGCACGTGCGCTCCTTCTAGAGGAACTGAACAAGCGAACTAGGCGCCGCTACGTACTGGGTCAAAAGGTGTTTTACGAGCAGGGTAACAAGAGCGGCCGCCTTCTGGCCCGCTCGGTCCAGGCTTCTAAAACCTCGTCTACTTTACACCACTTGAGGAACGCTCGTGGATCACTTCTGAATAAAAATGAGGATATGGCTACCGAGTTTGAAGCCTTTTACTCCAATCTATATAACTTATCCCGGCCCCATTCTGGTTCGGCCTCGTCTAACACTCGGTTGGAGCTCATTAGGCAATTCCTCTCGCGCAATTCCCCGACGCCAATATCTTCCCAACAAGCTCAAGCCATGGAAACTCCGCTCACCAGGGATGAGCTGGATCTGGCAATCAAACAAATGAAACCCGGCAAGAGCCCTGGCCCAGACGGATTCACGCTCCAATACTACAAACTTTTCCTGGATGCGCTAGCCCCTAAACTCCTTGCGACCCTTAATACGCTTTCGGACCCTCAGACGCTGCCTCGCGATATGCTTTTGGCGCATATCGCCGTTATCCCAAAAGAGGGGAAGGACCCGTCCCATGTCTCCAATTATCGGCCCATATCACTCCTGAATGTAGACATAAAGATTTTTGCTAAAATGCTGGCGAACAGGCTCCTTCCTTTGATCCCTGAGATTATTTCTCCTGACCAGGTAGGATTTGTTCCGGGCAGGGAGGCGAGGGATAACACGATCCGTACCCTTAATATACACCATTGGCTTACGTCCTCCTCCTCAAAGGGTTTCCTTCTATCGCTGGACGCTGAGAAGGCATTCGACAGAGTGGCCTGGGATTACATGCGGGAGACGCTAGTAGCTGTCGGTCTGGCGCCCCGTATGCTTGCCTTTGTGATGTCCCTATACTCCAACCCTTCGGCACGAGTGAGGGTTAATGGCCACCTGTCGAATGCCTTCTCTATCAGCAATGGCACGCGCCAGGGATGCCCCCTATCCCCCTTAATCTACATCATGACCCTGGAGCCCCTACTTAATAGCATTAGATCCAATCCTGATATTGAGGGTATATCAGTGAGGGACCGGGAGTTCAAAGTCGCTGCGTTCGCAGATGACGTGTTGTTATCTCTACGATCGCCTCGCACAACCTTGCCCAACCTTTTGAAGGAGCTGGAACACTTCCATACCCTTTCTAATCTGAAGATCAATTATACTAAGTCCCAAGCCTTGAACGTTACCCTCCCTGCCTCGGAAGTGGCCCATTGTCAGGAAGTCTTCCCCTTTAGGTGGGAGGAGGAGGCTATTACATACTTGGGAATTAAGATTACTTCTAAACTAACGGACTTGTACGCAGCCAATTTCCAGGTGGCTATTGCAAGGGTTCAGTCCCATCTTAAGGATTGGATGGGACTTAATGTCTCTTGGTTTGGTCGCTCCGCACTAGTTAAAATGATCGTCCTGCCAAGGCTCCTTTATTTAATGCAAACTATCCCAATTCACCTCCCCCCCGTCTTCTTTGCCACCTATCGCAAGGTTTGCTCTGCGTTTATTTGGAGGGACTCGCCCCCTCGAATAAAATATTCTACGCTCACTCGGCGGAAGAGACTTGGGGGTATTGGTCTCCCAGATCTCCGACGATACTACTTAGCTAGCCACCTAACAAGACTGGTAGATTGGAGCATCCGCGATCCCGGGAAAACCTGGATAGCCTTAGAGTTTTCGGCTTCAGTGACCCCTTTGAACCAACTCCCCTGGCTTTCCCCCGAGCATTGGCCACAAGAACTCCGCTCGCACCCTTTAATTTTTCCCTCCCTCTCTGCTTTTAGACAGGCGTTAAAAGCCGGCTTACCTGCCTCGGTCCCAGGGCCGCTGACTCCCCTAAGGGGCAATCCGGCCTTCCCCCCGGGTGAGGCGCGTTCCTTCTTGATCCGGGAATGGCCCCATGACGATGTCTTGGCTCTCCACTTCTACTCTCGGGGTGCCCCCCTCTCATTTGATGCCCTGGTAGCTATCTCGAATTCATCTTCATTCCCTTTCTGGTCCTTTCGACAAATTCGCCACTTTCTAACGACCCATGCCAACCAGTCCTGCTGGTCCAGGCAGCTCACACAGTTCGAGTCCCTATGCCACCTGAAAACGACGCAGAGACACCTAATTTCTATTATATATGCGCTCTTATCCTCGAGTCTGTCTGCACCCCCGACTTCCGCGCAAATAGCCTGGAATAGAGACCTTGGCTCTCCCCTCTCGGCGGACCAATGGGAGGTGATACACGATTACGCTCACAGGTGCTCCCTAAACGTAGCGGTCCAGGAGAACGCTTACAAGATTGCCACTAGATGGTACCGAACGCCGGCGCGTCTCCATAAATTCTCTCCCTCCGTTCCCGACACATGTTGGAGATGTGGCGAGAGTGGAGGCACTATGCTACACATCTGGTGGTCCTGTGAGAGGTTGCAACCCTTCTGGAAGGAGGTCAGTGAGATCATTGCACAAGTTACAACATATAATTTGGATTATACACCAGAACAATTCCTTCTACACCACTCTTCTTTGACAAGAAAAGCATACTATAAATCGTTGGCCATGCACATGGTAAACGCTGCTAGACTCTGTATCCCAATACTTTGGCGTTCAACTCGCGTTCCCACAATTGGTGAATGGCTTAGGAAGGTCTCCACCATTAGAGAAATGGAAGAACTAATACACACCTCACAAGACAGGATACACAAATTCTCCTTCACTTGGGCGTGTTGGGTTCATTTCACGACCACTGCGCGATATCGGCAGCTGACGGTTTAGAGTGGATTTCTGCTTGGGGGCCCTGGGGGGGGGGGTGGGCTTTGCCGGATCTGGCTGACATGCAGCATCCTCCAGACCCCCTTTTCCTTTTCCTTGTTCTGTCTGTTTTCTTCCTTCTTTTCTCCCTTTTGTCCGTCCTGCCCCTCTTCCCTTTCTCATTTCGTCGAAATGTCCGAAGTTTACCTATAGGTAGTAGGCTTCTTTTAGGCCCTACCCAGTTATCCCGGAGGGTACTCTATTGGAACCGGGTCCACTTGATTGACTCCCCCCCTCTCATGGGCCGCACTTTGCCGCCTGGGGAGGGGGGAGGGAGGGGACACGGATTGAAGATCCTCCCTCCACATGCTAAGATTTATATTCTGACGATTGTGTTGCCGGTTCAGTGTATTCAATGTAATATACATAAGCTGTACCCTGTGTATTTTTTTTCTTTTTGTTGTTTATACATCCTGCTGATTGACCTGCTTTCTTTTGTTCAAACAACGATCTTTGTTACATGTTTTCTTTTTGAAAAATAATAAAATCTTTGTGGGAAAAAAAAAAAGTACTTTACTGGTTACATGGGTACACAGGTACAGGCTATAGGCTGACGCGTTTCGGCTAAGAAGCCTTCATCAAAGCATGGTGGATACAGATTCCTGAAAACATCACAGCACCCACTCTAAGTACTCTTTCAGCGATGTAGAAAGCAATGGGCTGGCTCTTCAAAATGCCTTGATAAGTGGGTGTCAGACTGGAAGAGTGGGTGTTCCTATTTGCATGTAGACCACCCACATGTGATACTGAGCCTCCATGATAAAAAATTGGGCTGCAGTATATCCGCTTACCTAAAGGTGGCACTGTGTAATTTGTCAGGCTGACAGGAGACCAATTTGTCTCCTGTTATGGGCTCCAGGCAGCCATCTTTGGGATGATGACATATCTTATTGGAAGCCAAAATCTTGCAAGATTTGGGTGGCCATCTTGACACTTCATAGAAGAGCCTTATCATACCTTGCTGATAAACATTGCCTTTACTGAAGAAATGTACGACTAGCAACATACTATACATAATGCCATTGATGTAAACTGATTTGCTTTTGTGATCATTCAATTTCTGCAATATAATCAATTATAGATGTAGCACTAGAGTTGCCACCTGTCCGGTTTTCTCCTGGACAGTGCGGTTTTTGACTGATGTGTTTGGGTTTTCATCTGCCCCAGACCCGGACATGTCATTCACATCGAAGTAAGGAGTCTGATGTGTCTCCCCTCCAAGATGGCAGCCTGTTTCAGCGCGGTGTCAGTGGATCAAAGCTGTCCCCTCCTCCTTCTTTTCTGCTCTGTTTACACACACAGGAGGAGGAGGAGCAGGGATACCCGCTGATCTCAGGTCTGTACAAACTTTTCTATGCTCTGTAGATGGACAGGGGAGGGTGAGAGAGTGGCTGGGAAGGAGAGAGTAACCTTAAAAAAATGTGTAGTTATTGTGAGGTTAAGAGTATATGGTGTTGGGGGGGGGGGGGGGGCTTTGGCAGAGGAAGGGACTTATGCTAGAAGTTTGGGTTTACTTTAAAATCTGACAGGCCCTTCTAGCACTATCCCTCTCCCCCTCCCCTCTTAAAGCACCCCCAGCACTATCCCTCTCCCCTCTCAAAGCACCCCCAGCACATATCCAACTACCCAAGCACCCCCCAGCACATATCCGACCCCCTACCCCCGTCACTATCCCTCTCCCATCTCAAAGCACCCCCAGCACATATCTAACCCCCACCCCCCTTGCACTTGCCCTCTACGCTCACAAAGCACCCTCCAGCACATATCTGACCCCCCTTTGCACTATCCCTCTCCCCTCTCAAAGCACTCCCCCAGCACATATCCAACCCTCTACCCCCTTGCACTATCCCTCTCAAAGAACCCCCCCATCACATATCTAACCCCCACCCCCCTTGCACTTGCACTCTACCCTCACAAAGCACCCCCCAGCACATATCTGACCCCCCTTGCACTACCCCTCTCCCCTCTTAAAGCGCCCCCAGTACATATCAGACCCCCTCCCCCAGCACATATCTGACCTTCCTTTGCTAACTCTAGTTTTCTCCCTTCCCAAAGATCCCCCTAGCACATATCTGACCCCCCCCCCCCCCCGCTAGCACAAGTCCTCTCCCCTCCCAAAGCACCCCTAGCACATATCCAAGCCCCCCTGCTAGCTCTAGCTCTCTCCCCTTCCAAATAACCACATAGCACATATCTGACTCCCCCCCAACACTAGACCTCTCCCCTCGCAAAAAGTCCCCCCAGCACTTATCTAACTCCCCCCACTCCCCAGCTAGCACTAGCCCTCTCCCCAGCACAAATTTGACCCCTGCATTTTGTATATTAAATATTTCTCAGCCCCCCTCGCATTCCGCTCAGAACACTCAGACTCTTTTACAATCTTATAGCACATACTTGAAAAAAATGCTGTCACTAAAGTGTGCAGGTTTGGCTTGAAGAAAAGATAGATAAATGTCTGGTTTGGATAGGTACATTTAGTTGCCATACTGTAGTCATTATAGTGAGAGCAATAAATCTAGTACCAGACTTCCTGTCTAATTCTAAATTGGTAACTTGTAAAGGCTTTTAAAGTGTCACCTATAGAGATTTTTAGGTACCTTAGTTTGGCCCTGTTCCAGAAGAATAGGCAATTTTAAAGTGTGACATGTTTATTATCTATTTACTCTTGTAAAATCATCTTTTATATTTTACCCAAAAATCTGGGATTATATTAAAATTCATTAAAGTATATATTTTTTCCAAAAAATGCGCATTTTAAAAACGGCTGTGCACATTTTGTGTGACATAAAATTATGCAACTCCCACCATTTTAGTTTCTAGGGTCTCAGCTTAAAAAAATATATAACATGTTTGGGGGTTCTAAGTAATTTTCTAGCAAAATGTATGTTTATACTTGTAGGAGAAGAATGTCAGAATTGGCCAGGACTGGAAGTGAATAATAGACCAAATGGCACAAACAAGAGATGTTCATTGTTAGCATTTATATATCCTAGTGTACATGCATATAAACATCTTTAGGTATTAAATATGTCTAGACATGTGCACCGCCAATAAATTTCGCTTCGTTCCGTTTCGTATTAGCCGGTAATTCGTGTCCCAAATTCGATTTGGCCTCGTACGAAAAAAATAATTTTTCACTAGGTTTGTTAACTTTTCGCAACAATTACGAATGTTCTTTATGATGAATGTATCATTATGAGGGGCTCCCTCCATCCCTGTGCTGTGCTCATTATGAGGGGCTCCCACCATCCCTGTGCTGTGCTCATTATGAGGGGCTCCCTCCATCCCTGTGCTGTGCTCATTATGAGGGGCTCCCACCATCCCTGTGCTGTGCTCATTATGAGGGGCTCCCACCATCCCTATGCTGTGCTCATTATGAGGGGCTCCCTCCATCCCTGTACTGTGCTCATTATGAGGGGCTCCCACCATCCCTGTGCTGTGCTCATGATGAGGGGCTTCCACCATCCCTGTGCTGTGCTCATTATGAGGGGCTCCCACCATCCCTGTGCTGTGATCATTATGCGGGGCTCCCACCATCCCTGTGCTGTGCTCATTATGAGGGGCTCCCACCATCCCTGTGCTGTGCTCATTATGAGGGGCTCCCACCATCCCTGTGCTCATTATGAGGGGCTCCCACCATCACTGTGCTGTGTTGACTTATTGGTTTTTTAACTTCATCATAACAAATAATCGTAATTAACGAACATTCTTATTTTATCCGATTCTGAATCCCCCATCGACTTACCAGTACCAGTCTCCCACTCCCATATTAAAAAAGGTCATTTTCCCAACCCCCACTCAGCAGCAGAAGAAAACCTCTGATTGGTCAACAAAACCCCAGTCACCTTTCCGTTGTAACGGAATTTGAATCCAAAATTTGTAAACAAAATTTCATATTTCATACAAAATTCGTAAGCATAGAAATTCATATTTCGGATCCTCCCAAATGTATGAATTTACGGAAATTCGTATGAATTTTCAATTCGTACGAAACTAATCGCACATTTATAGTAAAAACTTTTTCCCACACCCAGGGAGCCACAGGTGGGGCGTACAGCCAGCCATGGAAGTGAATGGCTGTACTTCTCTGTACTCACGTAAATGCAGATGCGAATGGGTACAACATATGATGCAATGAAGCATTTGCACTTACATAAATACAGAGGCGCACAACCATTCATTTTTATGACAGACTGTACAACCCCACCTGCGGCTCCCCGGGCTCAGGAAAATGCTGAGGTTTTTATGTTTGCCATATTTGATGCCTAAAAAATGTGTGTGTATGAGGCCTTAAACGTTCCGACCAGCCGCGGCAGAATGGCACAGCTGTGACCCTGTGGCCACTAGGGGCACGTGCACTCTGCCGGAGGTGCGCGCGTGCCCGCTGCTCGCCCCTGGAGTTGATGTGAGTGCCCAGCAGTCGCAATGACCACTGGTCTCCCGTGATCGCCACTGACACACCGAGAACCGGGATCTCTGTGTGTAAACACACAGTTTCCAGTTCTCTGGGGGGAGAAGAGACAGATCGTCTGTTCATACAGCGATCTGTCATCTCCCCCACACAGTCCCCTCCCCCTTCAGTTAGAACACAGAGAGTTAACACAATTAACCCGTTGATCGCCCCTAGTGTTAACCCTTTCCCTGCCAATGACATTTTTACAGTAATCAATGCATTTTTATAGTACTGATCGCTGTATAAATGACAATAGTCCCAAATATGTGTAAAAATTGTCCGATGTGTCCGCTATAATGTCGCAGTCCCGTTCGCCCCCATTACTAGTAAAAAAAAAAAAATTTATAATAAAAATGCCATAAAACTATCTCCTATTTTGTAGATGCTATAACTTTTGCGCAAACCAATCAATATACACTTATTGTGATTTTTTTTTAATCAAAAATATGTAGAAGAATACATATTGGCCTAAACTGAGGAAAAAACTGAGGAAAAAAATAAAATTGTATTATTTTTGGGAGATATTTATTATAGCACAAAGTAAAAAATAATACATTTTTTCAAAATTGTCGCTCTTTTCTTGTTTATAGCGTGTAAATTTTCCTGGCCGTTTTCCATGCCCAGGTACCCGCAGGCAGGGCTGCTGAAAGGGGGGTACAGGCAGAACTACTGTAGCGAGCCCGGGCCCCATCTGGTTGGCAGGTAGGGTGCACTGGCTGGTACGAGGGGAGTTGGTGGGACCCTGTTGGGAGTTACTATCTGGTGGGAGTGGGTTGGGGGGGGGGGTCTTGTCTGGTAGGCTTTAAAGGGCTCTGTAGTTGTAGTGGAGGCCCTTCCAACTGATGGGGTTTTGAACCCTATCAGGTGGGAGGTGGGCGGAGGGCCCTGTCAGTTAAGCTATATGGGGCCTCATGATTTCTAATGGCAGCCCTTCTAATGGCAGCCCTGCCCACAGGTGGCACATGTACAATAAATAAATGGCTATATATGCTTGCACTTGTGTGCCAGTGCTCTTTTGTATAAGCGATTGCCCACACATCCGCGTATGACATATTCCCCAAATGCAAAACTTCCAAAAACACCAGAAAATTTAATCCAGAGGGCATTTGTGACTGCAAACATCAATGTGCATGCACCCTAAGACCCCTTTCACACCACACCGCCCATAGCGTCGGTGGTAAAACTGCGTCTTACCGCAGGATTTGCGGCGCATTTCGGGCGCTAGCGGGGCGCTTTTACCCCCCCGCTAGCGGCCGAGAAAGGGTTAAAACCGCCAGCAATACACCGCAATAGCGGCGTTTTGCCGGCAGTATTACAGCGCTGCCCCATTGATTTCAATGGGGAGCAGAGGTGGAGGAGCGGTAAACACACCGCTCCTTCACTGCTCCAAAGTAGCTGCTGGCAGGACTTTTCCCTGACGTCCTGCCAGCGCACCGCTGTAGTGTGAAAGCCCTCGGGCTTTCACACTACAGACAATGGTGCAGCTTTTTTAGACCCCTTTCACACCAGGGCGTTTTGTAGGCGCTATAGCGTTAGAAATAGCGCCTGCAATCCGCCCTAAAAAAGCTGCACCATTGTCTGTAGTGTGAAAGCCCTAAAAAGAGCAGCGTTTTACCACCGACGCTATGGGCGGCGTGGTGTGAAAGGGGTCTTAGGGTGGATTGCAGGCGCTATTTCTAACGCTATAGCACCTGCAAAATGCCCTGGTGTGAAAGGGGTCTTAAACAAAAAGAAAAAACACTTTTTCTTTAAATTCCTGGGTAAACCTTCACTTGTTTGCCTTCATTCTTTATGTTATTCTTGCTTTGAAAATGTATGTAAAATTTTCATAATTGCGTATGAAAAAAAAAAAAAAATAAATAAAAAAAGGTCGTCTTGTGCTAAGAAGTAGTTGTGTTTGCTCTGAAGGCAGACTAAGCTGTAAGCCTGACACGGGGTTGATTAACTTTGGCAACTGCTTGCCAATTTGGTGGAAGGAATGCATGGCCAATTCTTTAGCTGGAGATGACGAGATAGAAGGAAACATTGAAAAGTGGCCTCACAGCAGGTGTTCCCAAGTCTCATTGCCAGTTACACTGATCCAGCACTGGGAGGATTATACAAAAAGGAAAATAAACATACTCAATCATGCTTTAGCTGAGGTCCCCCATGACACTGGATTTAGCTGCAGCTTACGAGAGGGCCATGGATGGTGTAGGATTCCCTTATCCCATTAAAAGAGGAGCTGAAGTCACAATGTGCTGAAGCAGTACCTTAGTGTGAATTGTACCTAAAGCTGGCCATAAGTGACTCGATTTTTTTGGTTGGAATCTAACAGATTCCTTCATCCATGCAATAGAGCTGCATGGGGGGGGGGGGGGGGGGGGGACATCATAGTCTGCCCTGCCAACTACTCATCATGTACTCTGCCTCAGACTACTGACCTGTATAATCTGTCCTCCAAACTACTGACCCATATCCTACAGATCCCTATATTCTGCCCTGCAAACTTCTGACCCCTGTAGTCTGCCCTGCAAAACATGAATTGCTCTTTTCTGCCCTTGAATTTACTCTGCCCTGAAAATTACTGAGCACTGTACTCTGCCCTACATACTACTAACCCCTGTAATCTGCTCTAAAAACTACTGAACCCTATATACTGCCTCTGTATACTACTGACCCCTGTATCCTTCCTCCATATACTACTGACCCCTGTATCCTACCTCCATATACTACTGACCCCTGTATCCTTCCTCCATATACTACTGACCCCTGTATCCTGCCTCCATATACTACTGACCCCTGTATACTGCCTCCAAATACTACTGACCCCTGTATACTGCCTCCAAATACTACTGACCCCTGTATACTGCCTCCAAATACTGCTGACGCCTGTATCCTGCCTCCATATACTACTGACCCCTGTATCCTGCCTCCGCATACTACTGACCCCTGTATCCTGCCTCCATATCCTACTGATCCCTGTATACTGCCTCCATATACTACTGACCCCTGTATACTGCCCCACATAATATTGACCCATGCAATCTGCCGTACATACTACTAATCCCTTTAATCTGCTCTAAAAACTACTGACCCCTGTATATTGCCTCCATATACTACTGACCCCTGTATACTGCGTCCATATACTACTGACCCCTGTATACTGCCCTACATACTACTGACCCCTGTATACTCACAGACAAACTCCTGACCCCTGTACATTGCCCTTCAAACTATTGACCTGTGTATATTACCATACAAATGAATTAAGCCTGTACTCTTCCCTGCATATTACTGACAATTTAACACTGCCCTAAACACCTACTGACCCCTGTACTCTGCCCTACATACTACTAAGTTTTGCATTGCAAACTACTGACCTCTGAACTCAGTGTTACCTACTCCTGACCAATGCACTCTTCATCATACACACTACTATTTTCTGAACTCTGTTTTGCTTATTCCTAACCTAACACCGAACCCAAACCAGCCAGCAAGACCAGAATTCAAACCAGCCAGCCAAACCAGAACTTAGAGCAGCCAGGAAGAAACTCGGACCAGAACTCGGCTCTATCAGCCAGGCCAGAACTCAAACCAGCCAATGAAGCCAGAACTCAAAACAACCAACCAAGCCAGAATTCACACCAGCCAAACAGGACAGAACTCAAACCAGTAAGTTTTCTTCATATCCTCTTTTTTTATTTTATTTATTTTTTATTGGTGCCTTCCTAAAAAGAAAAAAAGAGGATGCCACACCCCGGTGATTTTTGCTCTTCTCCATGTTGCTTATGTATGTAGCGCCGGCTCCTGACGAGCCCGTGCTATTGGTTTTTGAAAATGAATATTCCTAAAACCACAGTTGGGTTTTAGGGCTAATTTTGCCAAATTATGGTTTCAGTACCAGTCTAGCTGGATTGCACTGAGTTCTCCTTGGCCTTAGGTGTCGCTGTCACCGCCGGCAAGTATGAGAACGCAGTTTGGCTGGGCACATTGGATGCTATTCATTTCTCTGAACCAGCCCAGTGGGAGTGTCATCCTGCTGTGCATTTTGGCAGATGATATTTAAGGTACTGGCATCATGTGTTTCTGGGGTTCCGGTCTAGAAGGTTTTTCTGTCTGTTTGGTCCTGGTCCTCCCGACCAGCCCCCGTGGCCCTTCTGGCCTGGGGTGCGGATCCATGCAATTCTGAGTCTCGGGGATGGATAGCCCGAGGCAAAGTAACTGCAGGCACAGGCTTGAGTGGATATCAAGGCTTAGTGATTCAAAGGTGGTCCGTGCCATCTCAGCTAAGGAGAGGCCAAGCACCTGGAGGAGCATCCAGGGGAGGACTCTTCAGGAGAGGGCCAGGAAAAAGGCTGGTTTCTTTGAAGGAGCCTGGAGGCTCAGTTGAAGGACACTACATGGATCTACACTCATACGGTATCACCGGAACGGCTGAGAGATACTGGTACCGTATGATAGCTCTCTAAATTTGTCTATGTCCCTCAGTTACACTCAAGTCTGTGGCAGAGACTTTTGTTCAAGTGTTCTACATCCAAGTCTGTGGCAGAGACTTTGCTTTACTTAACACCCTGCCGGCTGCTAGGCCTAGTGAGAGGAGGTCTATCCGGTGGTTGTGAGAATCCAGCTGTGAAACGGTAATTCTCTGGATTTCTTCTATGAGAGACTTTCTATTTTTGCAATCCAAAAGTACCTGAACTTCTTTCCTAACCCTCTATTCTCCATTAAGAGACTGTGTTATCTTCTGAATAAATAACCCAAAAAGAGGATCCAGTGTCAGTTTCTGCATTTCTTTGGGCCATCTACCACGGGAAACCCCTAGACAGAGACGAGGTCAAGAAGGTAACAGTAAGCCCAACAAAACCAGCAGCTCCTTCGGGGGTCAATGCTACATGTAGATCTCTCCAAGGTTGCCCACCCCGGCCCTAAGCTCTTGTACACACGGTTGGACATTGCGACAACAAAATCCGTCGAATTTTGTCCAACGGATTTTGTCCGAAACTGGTGTTGCATACACACGGTCGGACAAAGTTGTCGGAAAATCCGATCGTTCAGAACGTGATGACGTTATTTTGTTACGACGGGACTACGTTCAGGCTAGTAGCCAATAGCTTTGGTCTAGGAATTTGATCTGAGCATGCGTGGCACTTTGTCCGATCGGAATTCTCTACAAACGATAGGACAAAATCCCATCGGACCATGTTGTTGGAAAGTTTTATAGCCCAGCTCTAAAACTTTGTCGGTTGGATATTCCAACGGAAACAGTCCGATGGAGCCCACACACGGTCGGATTATCCGACAACACGGTCCTATCGGACATTGTCCATCGGAATATCCGACCATGTGTACAAGGGCTAAGACAACTGGATACACTCTAGTCTAAATCAATCTTCAACTATCTTTGTTGTCATAGATATTAGTAGCTATATACAGTACGCAAAAGCCGTAGTTTAATATGCTTATATTTTTCCTTCCCTGGTTCCTGATGGTCATTGATTGCTCCTATAATACCTGGGTATGTCTGATTATTATTATTTCTAGATGGCAAATATTTTTTGCCAGATTTTGGCCATTTTGGATTTCCACGCTGGGAAATGTTGCTGTTATCCTGGAAATAGTACTATATTCATTGTAAAAATATTCTTTTAGTCTTTGTAATGGTATAGTTAGGGATAGGGGAGGGTGTACCATTACTTTAAGGATACGTTCAGGGATGTGTTTAGTTTAAGAGTTAGGATTAGGGGTTAGGTCAAGGTTAAAGGTCAGACTTAGAGGGAAGGCCATGCCGTAGGGTTATGTTTATAGGACGGACTCAGGTTAAGGGTTAGGTTTACAGTAGGGTTGTCTGTCTATATGTTTCTGCTTGCCTGGCTCCATCCATCACTATCAGTGTGCAGGAGGTTTATTATGTTATAATGATAAGAATAATGATAATAATAGAAACACCAAAAAGAGGTTTTCACCAAAAGTAGACTATAGTGTTGCCACCATCACATACATGTGACTGTAAGAAAAAAGTCCCCCAAACGAGGGGTGGGACTTTGAAGGCAACTGAATGTAAATACAAAAACAATGTACCGGTATATATAAACATAATTTATTAAATATAGTTGTAGTAAGAAGTCAGTGCGTATACAATATTACACTTGACTGGTTAAGAACAATATAATCAATTAACCATTAAGATACAAAGTGACATTGATGCAGTCTCCTGCGTTTGCAAATTGATCCCGACGTGTTTCAGGAACGTATCCTTTCCTCAGGGGCTTTTAAACATGGAGAACAATGTACATCTGTAAAAAAACACATATATTAACGTTGGGACACATAAAGACAGGGACATGTGATAAGCATCGTTACAACACTCGCAAACCGAGTCAGAATTTTAATAAAAAAGTTGCTCGTCTTTCAAAAATTTTGTTAACCGTGTTACTCGTAAACCAAGGTTCCACTATAACTATATATATATATATATATATATATATATATATATATATATATATATATATATATATATATATATATATATATATATACAGTGGTGTGAAAAAGTGTTTGCCCCCTTCCTCATTTCCTGTTCCTTTGCATGTTTGTCACACTTAAGTGTTTCGGAACATCAAACCAATTTAAACAATAGTCAAGGACAACACAAGTAAACACAAAATGCAATTTGTAAATGAAGGTGTTTATTATTAAAGGTGAAAAAAAATCCAAACCATCATGGCCCTGTGTGAAAAAGTGTTTGCCCCCCTTGTTAAAACATACTATAACTGTGGTTGTCCACACCTGAGTTCAATTTCTCTAGCCACACCCAGGCCTGATTATTGCCACACCTGTTCACAATCAAGGCATCACTTAAATAGGAGCTGCTTGACACAGTAAGGTCCACCAGAAGATCCTTAAAAGCTACACATCATGCCGAGACCCAAAGAAATTCAGGAACAATTGAGAAAGAAAGTAATTGAGATCTATCAGTCTGGAAAGGGTTATAAAGCCATTTCCAAAGCTTTGGGAATCCAGCGAACCACAGTGAGAGCCATTATCCACAAATGGCGAAGACATGGAACAGTGGTGAACCTTCCCAGGAGTGGCCGGCCGCCCAAAATTACCCCAAGAGCGCAGCGACGACTCATCCAAGAGGTCACAAAAGACCCTACAACAACGTCCAAGGAACTGCAGGCCTCACTTGCCTCAGTTAAGGTCAGCGTTCATGCCTCCACCATCAGGAAAAGACTGGGCAAAAATGGCCTGCATGGCAGAGTTCCAAGGAGAAAACCACTGCTGAGCAAAAAGAACATCAAAGCTCGTCTCAATTTCTCCACAACACATCTTGATGATCCCCAAGACTTTTGGGACAACATTCTGTGGACCGATGAGACAAAAGTGGAACTCTTTGGAAGGTGTGTGTCCAAGTATATCTAGCGTAGAAGGAACACTGCATTTCATAAAAAGAACATTATACCAACAGTAAAATATGGTGGTGGTAGTGTGATGGTCTGGGGCTGTTTTGCTGCTTCAGGACCTGGAAGACTTGCCGTGATAAAAGGAACTATGAATTCTGCTGTCTACCAAGAGATCCTGAAGGAGAATGTCCGACCATCTGTTCGTGTACTCAAGCTGAAACGAACTTGGGTTCTGCAGCAGGACAATGATCCTAAACACACCAGCAAGTCCACCACCGAATGGCTGAAGAAAAATAAAATGAAGACTTTGGAGTGGCCTAGCCAAAGTCCTGACCTGAATCCTATTGAGATGTTGTGGTATGACCTTAAAAAGGCCGTTCAACCCTCTAATGTAACTGAATTAGGACAATTCTGCAAAGATGAGTGGGCCAAAATTCCTCCAGGACGCTGTAAAAGCCTCATTGCACGTTATCGCAAACGCTTGGTTGCAGTTGTTGCTGCTAAGGGTGGCCCAACCAGTTATTAGGTTTAGGGGGCAATCACTTTTTCACACAGGGCCATGATGGTTTGGATTTTTTTTCACCTTTAATAATAAACACCTTCATTTACAAATTGCATTTTGTGTTTACTTGTGTTGTCCTTGACTATTGTTTAAATTGGTTTGATGTTCCAAAACACTTAAGTGTGACAAACATGCAAAGGAACAGGAAATGAGGAAGGGGGCAAACACTTTTTCACACCACTGTATATATATATATATATATATATATATATATATATATATATATATATATATATATATATATATATATATATATAAAAATCTATCCCCTATTTTGTAGACACTATAACTTATGCACAAACCAATCAATATACGCTTATTGCAATTTTGTAGAAGAATACATATTGGCCTAAACTGATGAAGTGCCGTATCGTAAAAAATTGCCTGGTCATTAAGGGGGAAAATCGTCCAGTCCTTAAGTGGTTAAGCTATAACATATAACAGTACGCTGCACTGTGTTTAAAGTGGACGTAGACCTAAGACATGAAATATGAACAAAGCATATCCCTCTATAGTGTGTACTTGTCTGAATTAAGAGCACTAAGTGCTATTTCTGTCAGCAAGTTTTCCTTAGACCAAAAGATAAAAAAGTGGCATGGGAGGGAGCTCCAGCACACAGTCTGTGATTGACAGCCTCAGCTCTGTTCTTGTGTGCTGTGTGAAGGTGGGTGTGTCCCTTCCCTCCAATCAGCTCTTACTGAGCGCAGCAGCCCACTGTCCCCTGCTTTCTGAAAGTGCAGACAAGCTATATAAATTCTGGACTTTGAATGGATGTAGAGAATAGAATATATATGCATATAAACAGGTACAATTCATCTAGGAGGATTTGTTTCATCTCTGTGTATGAGGCCAGTCACTTCACTGGGTATACGAAAGGGTTTACAACCACTTTAACCACTTTCCACCCGCCATATAGCAGAATGACGGCCGCAAAGTGGTTAAGTTATCCTGATTGGGCATCATAGGACGTCCAGCAGGATAAGCCGCCGACGTGCACCCGAGAGGGTGAGCAGAGCGGCGATTGGTGATGCAGTGTGTCGCTCTGACACACCGTATCTCCGATCCCAGTACAGAGCCTATGACGTAGGCTCTTTACCATGTGATCAACTGTGTCCACTTACAGTTCGTCACATCGTAACCAGGAAGTGCGGTTTATCAGCTTTCCTCAGTTCGCGCTGACAGGGCACGAGTAGAGGAGAGACGATCAACGGCTCTCCTCACAGGGGTAGGGTCAGTGCTGATAATGATCAGCACATTGATTATCAGTGCAGACCCACACAAGGACAGGTCTGATACCCGTCACCCGATTGGCTGAAAGTACTGGCGATCCTATTGGATACCTAGGAGGATGAGGAGGAGACGCATGGCAGAAGCGAGGAGGAGATGACACAAGAGCCGCAGCCTGATGTCCGCCGATGTCCCAATCCCCGCGAGCCCCGATCCCCCACATGTCTGCCGATGCCTGATCCCCGCTGCCGAGCGATGTGCCCGCCGATGCCTGATCCCTGATGTGTCTGCCACTGCCCGATCCCCACCGCTGCCCGATGTGCCTGCTGCCTAGATAGGGAAAGTGCCGGTGGACCGGCAGACAGCGAAGGGGGGGGGGGTTTGAGGTGCCGTGGGTGGGGGGGATTGGGGTGGAACCTTGGGGGACCCCGATGGAGAAAGAAAGAGGGGAGGAGGAAGTAGAATTGTACAGTAAGTAACACTGAAGGTGTCTGTTTCAAGAGACCCCATATTATCCATATAATTTTCAACACAGGACATGTTATTCCATTGCCGGTTGCAGATACTGGTAGCCTCCATCTATCCATGGTGAGCACAAACCGCCACCCATAAATTACCAGACGCCAAAGCATTAGAATTACAGTTCTGCAGCGCTCTTCCTGTAGAAAAAGGGGGTGGGGAGGATATCTAAAATGTCGAAGATTTCAAACATCAGCTGTCCATTCTTCTGTAGTTGTTCAGAATGTAAAACTATTACCCTGAGTGGAGCGGAGCTATTAATCTGTGTGTCTCTCCATCCATTTTCCCCAAATACGGCCCTTGCAGCAATAATTTGTGTGTGGGAATGGAGAGATAATGAAAGAGCCAAGGAAGATAATGACACAGGACAGATAATATCAATGGGATGGAGGCAGACAGGCAATACAAGGCTGCATTACTCCCAATGCTGGACGGAGTAGGCTGGGCAGAAACACATTTCTTTTCTTGATACAGTACAAAACATCTGGCCCGCTCACTAATAGTATTAGACGTGTGCGATTCGTTTTGTTACTAATATCAATTCAGCCCAAATTCTCATTATTTGGAGATTTTGGATATACGTATCTGAATATCAAAATTACAATAGTAACACATTTAATCGAATGCACAATATATTATAACGACACAACAAATTAACCCCTTCAGATCGGCGCTATAGCCGAATGACGGCTACAGCGCGGATCTGCTTTGCTGGGAGGCCGTCAATAGACATCCTTCCTTTTGTACGCTCCCTGCACCCCCCTGCAGGGCGTGCTGTGATCACAGAGTCAATGAGACTCGGGTGATCACAGATCAGAGAAAGGGATCGATCCCGGCCCCTTACCACGTGATCCGCTGTCAGCCAATGACAGCTGATCACGTGATGTAAACAGAAGATCGGTAATCTTTTTTTGTTTCTTCTCAGGCTGACAGCGTGAGGAGGAGAAAAAAAAGCCGATCAGTGGCTTCTGTTGAAGGGACATCGGCCCCAAAGAGGAAGAGGAGAAGCTGCCTTATATGTGCCCACCAGTACCGCCTGCCAATGCCACCTGCCATTGCCACAAATCAGTGCCCACTGGTATATAAGTGCCAGCAATCAGTGCCACCTATCAGTGCCCACAATTGCCACCTATCAATGCCCACCAGTGGTGCCAGTCAGTGCATCATCAGTGCCACCTAGCAGTGCTGCCTATCAGTGTCACCTACCAGTGCCAATCAGTGCTCATCACTGCCACCCATCAGGGCCAGCTATCAGTGCCCCCTATCAGTGCCCTTCAGTGCCACCTATCAATGTCCTTCAGTGCTGCCCATCAGTGCCACCTCTCAGTGCCCACCAATGCCACCTATCAGTGCCAACCAGTGCCACCTCATCAGTGCCTACCAGTGCCACCTTATCAGTGCCCATCAGTATCACCTTATCAGTGCCCATCAATGCAGCCTAACGGTGCCCATCAGTGCGCCTATCAGTGCCCATCAGTGTAGCCTCATCAGCGTACATCAATGAAGGAGAAAAATTACCTATTGCTAGTCTGGTCAGTAGCACTACTTACCTGTCCAGGGATCCAGCACTGTCCTCACCTGGGTTGGTTCTTTGCCAGTTCCAGAGTCGGCATGTTTACTAAGGGAAGCCGGCTGTGAGTCCTTGGAGCTCCACAGCCGGCTTCCCACTGTGCTGCACTTCGTGAATGGTCCCATAGCCTTCTGGGATCTGTGACATGTCCCAAAAAGGATAAGGGGGGGGGGGGGCGAGGGGAAACTTCGAAACCAGGTACCCGATCTCCAAAAATAAAAAATCCAAAAGTGTTAGATGAGGGGGAGAGGCGGAAAAGTGGAATTTCCACTTTTGGGTGATGTTCCGCTTTAAAGTGGTTGCACAACTAAGGAAATCTAAACAAAGCACATATATCTGTAATGTTTACTTGTCTCTCACCAACACTCTAAGTGTGGTTTCTCTCTGGTGCTCTGTTCCTCTGTTATTAGCATGAGTCATGTCTAATGCCCCGTACACACGATCAGAAAATTGTACGAAAAATACTGCTTTCAAATCGATCATGCAATAATCAGATCATTCGTACAGAGCTTCCGAGACCCGATCAGGACAGTGCATCCGATATTATTTGATCGGACATGCACAGAAAAAGATTTAGTATGATGCCAGATTGTATGATTTTCATTTAATCAGTACAGCTATCGTTCGAAAATGAAATACAAATGCATTACAACACATGACATCACTTCCAAATTTTTATTCTGTCGTATGAGTATTTTTGTGACTTTAGTAAACTCTTCAGATTCGATCTGAGATTAGCATGCAAAAAAAAACACAAAAAATTGGACGATCATTCATCCAATAATCACATCGTGTGTACTGGGGAAAAGACATTTTCCCGACACATGACATATATTTGTGATGGGGGAGGAGAGCTCAGCATTTAGCTTGTCTATTCAGAATTCAGCTCTGTATCCTTCCTTTGTAGTATGTGAAGGGGGGTGTGTCACACTGCACCTGCTCTCACACACTGTACCTGCAGCTCTCTGCACCTGTCAGAAACCATGAATCAGACTGAGACAGAAGTACAGTAATAATAATAAAAAAAGGTAAACAGAGTAAACGTAGTCAAAACATAGCCAGAGTTCGGAGCAGATAGTCAGACAAGCCAAAACGTCAGGGAGCCAGAGATGAGCGTAATACAACAGCAAGCAGGATCTGGAGCCAGAAGAAATGTCAGCCAAGCAAGTCTTTAACAGGAACACAGGAGAGCGTCTCTAGAGATGTGACCAAGGCGAAGGCAGAGATCATCTGGACTGGACAACTTAAGTAGGCAGGACTGATGAGCAGGATATCATCAATGGGTGAGTCACTGTGGAGAGATAGGAGCTGGCAATTAGTCGACAGCTGAGCGGCCAGCTTTGAGAAGGAAGGGCTGAGCCCAGCCCTGACAGTTCCTAACAAATGCAGAAGGATTTGATCATAAATCCTTGTCCCCTTGTTAAAGGGGGCTTCCAGATTCTGATAAGCCCCCCGCCCGCAGACCCTCACAACCACCGGCCAGGGTTGTGAGGATGAGGCCCTTGTCCTCATCAACATGGGGACAAGGTGCTTTGAGGGGGTCACAGACCCCCAAAGCATCCTCCCAATGTTGAGGGTATGTGGCCTGGTACGATTCAGGAGGGAGGGGGGGCGCTCTCTCGCCCCCCCCTCATTTCCTGATGCCTGCCAGGTTGCGTGCTCGGATAAAGGGTCTGATATGGATTTTTAGGGGGACCCCCACGTCAATTTTTTTTTTATTTGATGCGGGGTTCCCCTTACTATCCATATCAGACCTGAAGGGTCTGGTATGGATATTTAGGGGGACCCCCACGTCAATTTTTTTTTTAATTTGACACGGGGTTCCCCTTAATATCCATGTCAGACCTGAAGGGCCTGGTAATTGAATTTAGGGAAACCCCCCACGCTTTTTTTTTTTATCAATGAATGAATGAATTGTCGGCTAATACAGAGAACACTCATTGAGTGTTCTCTGTATTACGGGACCCAACAATATAGCCGCAAGTGATTTTAAATGACTTTTTTTCCTGCACAAATGACACTTTGTGCAGCGACAGTTCTAAGCACCAGAAACATGCGCCCCTTAACAGGCATACTATAGATACCCCCCAGCTACGAAATTTAAAGGAATATTACACTTTTATTGTTTCACTTTAATCATTATTAAAATCACTGCTCCTGAAAAAACTGCAGTTTTTAAGACTTTTTTTTGCATTGATCCATGTCCCCTGGGGCAGGACCCGGGTCCCCAAACACTTTTTAGGACAGTAACCTGCATATTACCGTTTAAAATTAGCACTTTAGATTTCTCCCATAGACCTGTATAGGGTGTTCCCGGCTTTTCGAATTTGCTGCGAACAGCCCAAATTGTTCACTGTTCGCTGAACAGGCGAACAGGCAATGTTCGAGTCGAACATGAGTTCGACTCGAACTCGAAGCTCATCCCTACTCATGGGACTTGTAGTTCTGCAACAGCCGGAGGTCTGCTAATTGAATATCCCTGGCATAGGGGGATTTTTGAGTGTAAGGTGAGCTTACACTTTAAAGAGGAACTTTGGTAAACATAATTGTAGCACTAACCCCCTAAGGAGCCGCTGGTTTAATTGGGCTTACCGTTACCTTCTTTTCCTCAATTCACGTCTAGGGGTGTCCCGTGGTAGATGGCCCAGTAACTTCAGAGACTGACGACAGAATCCGCATAAAGGGATTTTATTTGCAAACGTAGAAAATGAACAGTCTCTTACATTGAGATCAGAGGGTTAGGATGAAAGTTCAGGTACTCTTATTGTCAAAGTCAAAAATGAAAGGACTTGCTTACTTTGACTGCATTCAGAGAATAGCCATTCACAACTGGATGTTCACTCTAGTTGGACAGTCCCTCTCTCACAAGGTCTAGCAGCAAACAAGGTGCTTAACTTAGGGACAAGTCTCTGCCACAGACATTGTTGTAGAACACGTAGGAAACAAAACTTGTAGAACACTCGGATCTTTCAGCCAGCTTGGCGATATCCACGAGACCGGATTCACTTTGGTACTTCAGCCCTTCCAGGCTCTTGCTAAGAAACCAACCCCTACATGGTCTTCTTCTGAAGAGTCCTCCCCTGGAATGCTACCTGGAACGGCACCCAAACACCTCAGAATCTTCCTTTAGTTTCCTTGCCTCTGGCTAGCCAGCTCCAAGACAACAAGTTGGGTGGATCCGCACCCCAGGCCATAGCCTTCCTGGGGGCTGGTCAGGAGGACCAGGACCATGAAGTCAGCACATCCTTCTGGACAGGAACCCCGAACCAGGTGACGTCCGCATCTTAAGTACCCTCTCCCATAAAGCACAGCAAAAGTGACACTCCCACTGGGCGGGCTCCGAGAGAGAGTAATCTTAAAGCACCCAACCAGACTATAGTTCCATGCCTGCCAGAAGAGACAATGCCCCCTGTGGCCAGGCTGAACATCTCATAGTCCAGTCAGACTGATGCTGAGGTCCAAATTTAGACAATTTCACCCAAACCAAACTGTAGTTCAGGTGTAACCTTAAATTTATAAAAACATAGCGCGAGCTCTACAGGAGCCAGCGCTACATAATTATTTTACTAAATCCTTGTTTTTTGTTTGTTTTTTTGCTGTGTATAAGAAGACCTCCATTGCATGATTTTTACAAATGATATCAAGTGAGTTGTAGACTGTAGAAGGCATGGCTGAGCCCACTACGCTTGCCTAATTTTAGCCATTAATTGTTTTGTTTTTTTGGCAAAGTGATTAACAAGGGTCCTGATTGCATTATGCCGCGTACACACGACCAGACTTTTCGACAGCAAAGGTCCGTCACAACGAATCTGTCGGACAATTCTATCGTGTGTGGGCTCCATTGGACTTTTGCAGTCCAAAAAACTGATGGACTTTAGAAATAGAACATGTTTTACATTTTTCCGCGGGACCCAGTTCCTATCGAGAAATCCTTTCGTGGGTATGCTAGTCCAGTGGACAAAAACCAACGCTAGGGCAGCTATTGGCTACTGGCTATGAACTTCCTTATTCTAGTCCGTTTGTACCTCATCACGTTCGAATTCATCAGACTTTGGTGTGATTTTGTGTGGCCGAGTCCATTCATTCAGAAAGTCCATCGGAACTCTGCCGAAAGTCCGTCGGGAAGACCGTCGGACCTAGTCCGTCGAGAAGTCCGGTCGTGTGTACACAGCATAAGCTGACATACAGCTGGACATCAAGAGAAAACCTACAAATCTGCACATGAAATACTCTCCTGATATGATAGAGCAGTAAGAATGTAAAAATTGTAATGTTCCAATTAAAATCTACAGTGCATAATATTCACAATAATAACTCGAAAATACACTTGGATTTCACCTTAAAAAACTCTAAAAACTGATCAAACTCATTACCAGATGGTACGGGTGCCCTGCTGTTCTCAACTGCTTTTATCTATCACTTCTTGATGTTTATTGGCATTGTCAAAGATCTAAGGGTACTATGACCCATATATGGTGGGAATGCCCCCCGATCAAAGAAGTTTGGACTAAAATTCTTACCATCTACTTTAGGATCATGGGAACATGTATTCCTTATGTCTCGAAAATTGTACTTCTCTCAATAATACCAGGCTCCATCATATCAGCAAAAAAAGCTTTCACTGAAACATAAATAAAAAAAAAAAAGAATATGTTCATTGTCATTTTACTATCCTTAATTTTGGCGGAACGGGCCTCAGAGTTGGATTCTATAAAACATTTAGTAGACCTCTGAATCTGACAGGTTAGACCAGTTCATGATACCATGGGTCTCCTGGTCAATATTCAGATTCTCCCAGTAGTTTTAGACCATGCTCTCATATTATATATGATTGTTTACTTTGTGGACTGATCATTTCATCACATTGTGCTACCTGCACGAATATTTTCATCTGTGTGAACTTTTCACTTTATAGATTGTTTCTTTTTATTTAGGTACTTTTCACATGGATTGTATAATATTCACTTGTGTGTTTCAACACTTCACCCTTATATGTGCACCTTATGCCGCGTACACACGATCAAACAAGCCGGTGGTAAAGTCCGGCGTGTGTGGGCTCCGGCAGACTTTTTTTACCCAAAAGTCCGGCGGACTAAGAACGTAGTTTTGCACATCAATCTGTCCGCCAGACTCGCATTTCGGCAGACAATACGGCTGTGTGTGTGCTAGTCCGCCGTACTTTTGAAATGAACGGACTTTTCCCACCCGGAGAAAAGTCCGCTTATTTTGAGCGTGGCTCCAGGTAGACGGGACCAGCGAAGGAGGCGTCGCTGGCCCCATCACCTGGTATGGACTTAAAGAGGAATCCCTACGCCGAAAAAACAGCGTGGGGGTCCCCCCCGGTCCATATCAGACCCTTATCCGAGCACGCTACCCGGCCGGCCAGGAAAGGGGGTGAGGACGAGCGAGCCCCCCCTCCTGAGCCGTACCAGACCGCGTGCCCTCAACATGGGGGGTTGCCTTGGGGAAGGGGGGGCCGCGCCCCCCCCCCCCAAAGCACCTTGTCCCCATGTTGATGAGGATAAGGGCCTCTTCCCGACAACCCTGGCCGTTGGTTGTCGGGGTCTGCGGGTAGGGGGCTTATCGGAATCCACCGGATACCGGCCTCCCACCCTATGTGAATGAGTATTGGGGTAAAATGTACCCCTACCCATTCACCTGTGAAAAAAAAAAAAAAACACAACACAAGGGTTAAAATAGTTTATTGCACAGCTCCGGGGGTCTTCTTCCGTCTTTGGGGGTCTTCTCGCCTGACTACCGATATCTTCTGCTAGCTCTTTTACTAGCAGAGGAGCCCGGCTTTCTTCTTCATCACCGCCGCCCTCTTCTTCCGATATCCGATATGGACCTAGGGGGGACCCCCACGCTGTTTTTTTCGGCGTAGGGATTCCCCTTTAACTCCATACCAGGTGACGGGGCCAGCGACGCTTCCGTCACTGGTCCCGGCTACCTGGAGCCGCGCTCAAAATTAGCAGACTTTCCTCCGTGTGTGTGGGCGAGTCCGTTCATTTCAAAAGTACGGCGGATAGTCCGGCGGTACGGCGGATAGTCCGGCGGTACGGCGGATAGTCCGGCGGTACGGCGGATAGTCCGGCGGACCTAGTCCTCCGTAAAAGTACCATGTGTGGGCAGGTAGCTCGTTCATGAAAGTCCGGCTGACTAAGTCCGCCGGATAGTCTGATACATGTGTACGCGGCATAAGTCACTATTCTTTGTATGGATTCAATGCTGGTTATATGTTATTGGGGCATTTAGATTGCCTTTTTTAATTTGCACAGGTTCGCACTTATATTCTGATTCATTTAAAGTTTCAGGATTTTTTATACCTCCCTGGAACCTTCTCAGATTGTTATAATTACATTTCAGAGCTACACATTTATCCACATATACATTTTACAATTATGCCTCATACACACGATCGGACTTTCCGACAACAAAACCTTGGAATTTTGTTTGAAGGGTGTTGGCTACAACTTGTCTTGCATACACACAGTCACACAAATGTTGGCCAACAATTATGAACGTAGTGACGTACTACATGGTTTTTCAGCTCTTTAGTGCCACCCTTTGCGCTCCTTCTGCTAATTTTGTGTTAGTATAAGTTGGAGTGTTGATCCATGCTTCTTCTTTTGCATTTTTCATTTTGAGTTTTTCATTTCGTGCTTTTCAGTTCGTTTCAGAACGGCCGTCCGTCAACCATGTTGCGGAATCGGAGGAGGTAACTTGTTATTTATTATTGGCCTTGGAGTTATTGCTTTGACATTATTTTTTTTGGCTGAATAATAATGATTTGATTTGATATATTTTCTATATTTTTGGAGGCATAGAATGCACTTTTTGGTTAAGTTCTATTGGCAGATAGCATGTCTAATTTTTTTTTATTTATTTTTTTATGCACAATAAAAAATTGTGTAGAATAATACTTGGCTATGTGTTTTACTTCAAATGACAGTTTGGGAGTAGGCAGTTACATTTTAAAAAATACAATGTAAAATTAACAAGGGACACCAACATAGTTGTATCTTTGATCTTAAAAACTGCGGGATAATGGTGTTGTGGTAACTTGCACAAATAAAAAAAAAAATAATAATAATATTATTGTTGATATCACTAGAAAAAAAACCTTTGAAAATGTGTTTGCAATAACTCCATCAGTATCACCAGCAAAGCAGCTTCATTATTAACCCATTAAAGAAGAAGAGAATTGTGCGCTGCATTTCGAGATTTCATCATTTGCCGCGTCACAAAGGTCAATTCTCCATTATGAACGCTAGTTTACAAGACTGAATGCTTCCGGCTCCTCGTTGCTTCCGAGCATGCGTGTTTGTACTTTGGACTTTTGTCCGACGGACTTGTGTACACACGCTCAGAAAATTCCACAAGACACATTTGTTGGCGGAAAATTTGAGAACCTGCTAACCAACATTTGTTGGTGGAAAGTCCGACAACAAATGTCCGATGGACTTACCTCTAACAAGCTCATATCCAACATTTCCCGTCAGAAAATCTGATCGTGTGTACGTGGCATTAGTCTTATCGGACATGCCGACAACAAAATCCATGGATTTTTTCGACGGATGTTGGCTCAAACTTGTCTTGCATACACACAATCACACAAAGTTGGTCGGAAATTGCGAACGTCAAGAATGCGGTGACATACAAGACGTGTACACATGAACGGAATTTCCAACAACAGTGTTTGCTGTCGGAAAATTTGAGATCCAGAATTTCCGTCAAAAAGCTCCCATCGTAGGAAAATCCGACCATCCATGTACACCATCTATGTACGGGGCATAATTGTTGTGTTTGCAGCTTATCCTTTCAGGTGGCACAGTAATTTATCTATATACACCATTTGTTATAATTGCAATTCAAATTTCATAGATTTAGAAATTAGAAAATTCATAAATTGGAAATTTCGAAAAGAAAATTAATTAACTAACTAATAATACCTAACTATTAAATTATAGGTGTTGGAATTTCCTTTCAAATTAGGCTGTTAGTAAAAATAACAAATACGAATTTATCCGAAGTTAAGAATTATCCAAAATAACGAATGCCGCATCTAAACAAATGGAAAGGAGCGAATTAATAATAAAAAGCTTTTATTACTATAATGTCCCATACACACGGTCGGACATTCTGACGACAGAATCCATTGGATTTTTTCAGACGGATTTTGGCCCAAACTTGTCTTGCATACACACGTTCGCACAAAGTTGTCGGAAAATCCAATCGTTCAGAACGCGGTGACGTACAACACATACAACGGGACTATAAAAAGGGCAGTAGCCAATAGCTTTTGTCTCATAATTTATTCTGAGCATTCTACACACAATCAGATTTTAAACTATCGGATTTTGTTGTTGGAAAATTTTAGATCCAGCTCTCAAACTTTGTGTGTCGGAAATTCCGACGGAAAAAGTCCAATGGAGCCCACACACGATCGGATTTTCCAACAACAAGATCCGATCGCACATTTTCCGTCGGAAAGTCAGACCGTGTGTACAGGGCATTATTGTTATTTATCAGATTCACACTTCTATTCTGATTCAATCAAAGTTTCAGGATTATTTATACCTCCCTGGAACCTCCCCAGGTTGTTATATTTAACACTTTCAGTGCTACACATTTATCTACACGATCATAACGAATGACCCGAAAAAAAAAAAAAAATGAATGAAACAGAAACAAACACATTTTTTGGCAGTGCACATGTCTACTGTACATTAACCTTATTCATTTCATTAATGAAGTTACTGAAAGCAGATAAATGCCACCCGGACCTCTGATTGTCCCTGGATGTAGACAGTTTGCCTCCAGCAGTCGCAGCATTGGACCCGGGGGCACCTTGCAGGAGCCATGTGATGGGTGCCCAGCGCTAGTGACGGCCATGGCATCCAACTCCGATGGTTCTGGCCACATACATACTGGCCGCAGCGAACCATCCAGCTATAACGCAGAGTGCTGCTGCGTCCAGATGTGGCGTTGCAGCCCAGTCGCGCGTATGAATGAGCTCTCATTAGTAAATCGGAATGAGAAGATGTAAGCACAATACATCAGGACTCCCCCCCCCCTCCTCTTGCTGTTGGTGGGGTGGGGGCGTTCCTAGTTAGTATTACAAGGCTGGATACACACACATCCCTGCACTCTGCTGTACAATGCTGCTGGAGTGTGGACATTTCCAGCACTGACCTCCTACCCCTGATGGGACCCTAACAACTGTGACTATTGCATTTAATCACCAGTAAAGGAAACAAATTGGAAAGCGTTTGCATTGTGAAGGGCGCTGTGCTAGGGGGGTCTCCATCAGCATTCCCACCCTGAGATCTTCTGCTACAATGTTACCAAACTTCCCTGGAACGTGTTATACTCTATGGATTATACTCATCATCCTGCAAACAGCCGCCTGTCAACAAGGTAACCATTTACCATCACTTCTATCACTGACATTGTTACAGTTCTTTTATTTCTGTAAATCATAGGAATTTTTTATATTTATTTTGTTTGCACTTTCCTAAACCACTTTGGATTGTAAAGATTAAAAAAGCAACTGTTGATTTTAGAAAAAAAAAAAAAATGTTGAAGAGTAATCAGGGAGTCAACCGTGAATTAAATTTGAAGATATGATATACTAATTGATAGCGGTATTAAACCCAAAAGCAAACTTTTATTATATTGTATCCTATAGGGATGCACCAATACCATTTTTTTTTTACAATGAGTACCGATACTTTTATTTTAGTACTCGCCGATACCAATTACCGATACCTACCACAACTGTTATGTTTTAACTTCAGCTGTCAGCAATGGTACAAAGCATTGAAAAGTTATTTACAAATGAAATAATTTGTAAACAACCTTTATAAAATGTAATAATAAATATATATATATATATTTTAATTTAGCGCTTTTTCAATGTGAAATGTGTAAATATATGTTAATATATATGTGAAAAAAATATTCACTAACAAAGCAAACAAAAAAAAAAAAAAGTTTTAATTGTTTATTGTTTATAAAATAGACGTGAACAAAAGAAAAAAAAAGCAGGAAAATAATAATTAAATGGAGGAGAATAGGGAATTAATTAAAGTGGTTGTAAATCCTTACAAACCACTTTGACCTACAGTTAAGCCTAGATTAAGGCTTACCTGTAGGTCCAAGAAATATCTCCTAAACCTATACGGTTTAGGAGATATTTACCCGAACTGGGCAAGCCGCAGATCGCGGCGATATGCCACGAGTGTTGGCTCCCATGCGCATGCGCGGGAGTGACGTCATCGCTACTCCGGCGAATCACAGCGCCGGAGCAGCGAGACCCGGAAGCCACTCCGGGATCCATGGCATCCAGCAGACATGAAGATGGAGGACCGCTTCAGGGGCTTCGTTCTCAGGTAAGTTATTCATAATGAACTAGTATGCTATGCATACTAGCTCATTATGCCTTTGCCTTACAGAGTGTGTTTTTTATTTTTTTATTGTATTGCCTTTACTTCCTCTTTAAGGCTGATTAGAGTAAATTAGGGGTTATTGAGGGGTTAAACAGAGGAACATTTGTTCATCCCTTTGATCTGCAGATGAAGAAACAGAAATATACAGAAAAGGAAACAATGTTTCTTTTTATTTTAGTGTTTCAGGGCTGAGCAATGTTGTTAATAAACATTGCTGGCTGCTTCGTCTTTTTTTTTGTCAGCTCCAATTACCGGACTTCTTTAAAGCGGGAGTCCACCGTTTTTTTTTTTTTTTTTAAAAGCCAGCAGCTACAAATACTGCAGCTGCTGACTTTTAAAATAATGACACTTACCCGCCCAGCGCACCCGCGATGTCGGCACCCGAAGCCGATCTCTCGATCGTCTCTCGGGTGCTGCCACCGCCATCTTGAATATGGGAATCAGGAAGTGGAGCCTTTCAGCTTCATTTCCCGGTTCCCTACAGCGCATGCGCGAGTCGCGCTGCGCAATAAGGATGGTCCCCTCTGTCTCTGGGATCCGTGTGTTTCCCAGCAGGCAGCGGGGGGAACCTTCGGAAAGGGGCGTAGATTCTGCGGAAAGGGGCGTACCTTCTGCAGAATCTATGCCGGAAGTGGGTGCAGATACCTGTACTGTACAGGTACCTGCACCCCCCTCCCCCCTGAAAGGTGCCAATTGTGGCGCCGGAGGGGGGGAGGGTTCCAATGAGCAGAAGGTCCACTTTAGGGTGGAGCTCTGCTTTAACACTGGGGAGACCCACTGACAGTACAAAGAACTGAGCCTGAAAGTATCGGTTGTAGGTATCGGTGCATTTGCACGAGTACCGATACTTGTGCAAATACTCGGTATCAGCACCGATACTAGTATCAGTGCAACACTAGTATCTTACTAATACTTAGATGTGATGGCTGCATTTGTTTTCTTTTTTAGGCTTTCTTTCTTCTATTATCACCTGGTGATCTGACCAATAAGTCTGTTAGTTTTCAAAAGAACAAGCTCTCCTGCAGATGTAACTATTTACCATGGGCAGGGGTGCTTACAATGATCAGCTTTCATTTAATTATTTAAAACCTTTATCCCAAAAGGAAACAAACTGCTGTAACTGCAGGGTGAGTTGGAGTTTGGCTTCAGTTTGTTAATGTATTTAAATATGCTAGTACATCTTACACTCCCCTGCCCCCAAACTGACAATGCTGCTGTCCATAGGTGCCCCTTGTGCTCCTTCATGCAGAGTGGGGGCGCTCTAATACAGGAGCTTTGTTACTGGACAGATCACCAGGTGGAAACAGAGGGTGAAAAAAATATCATAAGTAGTCATCAGCATGGGTTTACGAAAGGTTGTTCTTGCCAGACAAATCTATTAATGTTCTACGGGGAAGTAAGTTGCCATCCAGACAGGGGGAGGCCTGCTGTGGATATGGTGTATCTGGATTTTGCAAAGGCATTCACCCATAAGCTCTTAATCTACAAGCTGAGCTCTGCAGGGGTGGACCACAAGGTTTGTGATTGGGTAAAAAGCTGGTTACAGGGGCGTGTCCAAAGGGGGGTGATAAACAACGTGGACTCAGACTGGTCTGGAGTGGTAAGTGGGGAACCCGGGTGAGGTTCTGTCTTGGGACCAATTCTATTCAATTTATTCATAAATGATATAGAGGATGGGGTAAATAGCTCAATCTCAGTTTTTGGGGACGACACAAAATTAAGCAGGGCAATGACTTCACCTAGAGGCGATTCAGTTCGCATTGTGCGCTATACAAGTATTTCATTCATTCATTCATATAGAAATTTTACAGAAAGACCTGAACAAAATAATGGGGTGGGCAACTACATTGCAAATGAGGTTTAATGTAGGGTGATCAGACATCCCCGGTTTCCCGGGGACAGTCCCCAGAGTCTGTCCTCGGTTTGGTCCCCGGATTCAGGGCCGGATTATAACCTAGACAGGGCATCCCATGCTGGCTAAGAAACAGCCTTGTGGCTCGGATGCCGACGCCCCCTGCTGGACAATCTCACCACCGTTCCTGCTGCTCTATAGTGGAGCCAAAAATTGACTGTGGGGAGGGCTGAGACCAAGAGGTGAGCAGATGGTGGGGGTGGGGAGGGGTCTGTTTGTACACAGGTGAGGGCAGTGGGAGAGCAGGGGTCAGAGCTGATGGAGCATGGAGGGATGAAGAGTTTGGAGAGTTTAGCTGGTGTGAGGGAAGGGCTAAGAGGTGATATGCCTAGCACTCTATGTATTATGCGGTCCTGTGCCAAGTGCTCTGTGTATTATGCGGTCCTGTGCCAAGTGCTCTGTGTATTATGCGGTCCTGTGCCAAGTGCTCTGTGTATTATGCGGTCCTGTGCCAAGTGCTCTGTGTATTATGTGGTCCCATGTCCAGCACCCTGTGTATTATGTGGTCCCATGCACAGTGCTCTGTGTATTATGTGGTCCCATGTCCAGCACTCTGTGTATTATGCAGTCCCATGCACAGTGCTCTGTGTATTATGTGGTCCCGTGCCCAGTGCTCTGTGTATTATGCGGCCCTGTGCCCAGTGCTCTATGTATTATGCGGTCCCGTGCCCAGTGCTCTGTGTATTATGCGGTCCCATGCACAGTGCTCTGTGTATTATGCGGTCCCGTGCACAGTGCTCTGTGTATTATGCGGTTCTGTGTCCAGTGCTCTGTGTATTATGCGGTCCCATGCACAGTACTCTGTGTATTATGCCGTCCCGTGCCCAGCGCTCTGTGAATTATGCGGTCCTATGCCCAGTGCTCTGTGTATTATGCAGTCCCATGCCCAGCACTCTGTGTATTATGTGGCCCCGTGCCCAGCGCCCTGTGTATTATGCGGTCCTGTGCCCAGTGCTCTGTGTGTTATCCAGTCCCGTGTCCAGCGCTCTGTGTATTATGTGGTCCCGTGCCCAGTGCTCTGTGTATTATGCGGTCCCGTGCTCAGCGCTCTGTGTATTATGCAGTCATGTGCCCAGTGCTCTGTGTATTATGCGGTCCCGTGCCCAGCACTCCACATCATTAGATTTGATTGACAGCAGCGGGAGCCAATGGCTGCACTGCTATCAATCTATCCAATCAACAGCCGATAACTCCCTAGCAGAGAGACAGCACATCCTTGTAGGACAAGTACGAGGGTTCAGGTAAGTAAAACAGGGGGAGGCGGGGGGGGGGCGGTCACTGACAGGTGTTTTTTCACCTTAATGCATTAAGGGGGCCATCTTTCCCTCACTTGTCTCCCTTCCTCAGAGGGGAGAGGACCCGATCGTCTCCGCCGCTACCGACGGTTCCAGTAAGCAGCGGAGACCACCGGGGAACGGGGGGAAGGGGGTGGGCACCTCTCCCACCGTTGATAAAAGTGATCTTGCGGTGAATCTGCTGCAAAGACCACTTTTATCTGAAAGCGGACCGCTCGCTATTTAAAAAGATACCGGGGCTATGGCAGCTATATGCGCCACAACCCCGGTATTCAATCTCAAACAGCCGCCGTATAATGACTTTGGGCGGTCCGCAAGTAGTTAAGGTCAATCAACTTACAAAGTAGTGGTGTCAAAAGATAAGACATGACAGACAGGCAAGCAGCATTCCCTCCATATTTGTCAAATAATTTAATTTCTTAGATTGTAAGCTCTAATGAGCAGGGCCCTCTGATTCCTACTGTATTAGTGTAATGATAGATAGTATTCGTGTATTTATAGAGTTGTAAAGCGCTACGTAAACTGTTGGCGCTATATAATATGCAGTGTTAATTTTGTCAGCTAAAATGTTTTTGTCACCTAAATTAATACCATTTTAGTCAACTAAAATACGACTAAAACTAAAACAATTCAGATGACTAAAATATGACTAAAACTGCATTTTAATCAAAAGACTATGACTAAAACTAAATTGAAATTAGACATCAAAATGAACACTGCACTACCACATAAAAATACATAGGGGGCATCTACTAAGCTGCTGAAAGAAATACAATTAAGAAAAGGGTTTTTCTTATTTTTTTTCTTAATATTTAATGTTAATAATATATTCAGGTAATATGTGGCATTACAGCCAATAGAATTTACAGTTTTTTTTTTGTTTTATTTTATATTTTCAAGCTTGTCAAAAATCAATATTTTTGTTTGTTTCTGAAACTTGGTTTTATTTATAAAAACATTATTTATCCCAATAGCTAAATCTGTGTCTGTAGTGAATGTTCAAACCTTAATACCAGAAATAGTAACGTTATTAGAATGTTATTCCATGAGTATATAATGTTTGGCAAATCTAAAGAAATATTGCATTAAAACTTAACTTGAGTCTGTCGGACTTTTCCACCGGATTGTTTGATCGTGTGTACGCAGCATAAGACTTCACTGGCTGCCTGCTTGTTCTGTCTTAAGCCATCCATAGACAGACCAAAATTCAATCAGTTCAACAGGAACTGGCCAAATTTCCGATCCATCGGTCAACTTCAGTACAGCCTGCCAGGTTTTTTTCACCTGATCAACAATGAACAAAACTTCTCTCATCCTCTACTCTCTGTGGTCAACAATACAGCACCACCTATGGAGGGGAGAGTAAATTGCACCTGTCTACTGGTGTGTCTGGTGTAGTTCCCCCTATTGGCCATTAGGTGTCACCACAGATAAAGTTGGGAACCCTGTAGGTAGTGCAAGCGCCTAGGTAACCTCTATAGATCCTCAGCATGGGATTTACTAGAAAGAGTGAGGTCATTTCAGTTCTGCCGGTGCATCTTGGGTAGAAGGCTTTGTATAAATAGTCTGGCAGGAGAGTCCCATGGTGGTTGGTTGGTCATGGGAAGCCGTGTAAGGGCCAAGGCAGCAGAGAATCTTTGAGGATCTAGCTTCTGGGAGCTTCCCCTAAAGCCTGGTACACACCAGAAGTTTTTATTTTTATTTCAACCCAGTGGGCTGAACGAAAAAAAAAAAACTGAAGAACTTGGGAGTTAGTACAGAGATCTTCCCCGTTGAGCTATTGTGTTCTGACAGGAGGATTGGCTAGAACACCACCAGAATACACCAGTCAGTGCTCTCAGCCAATGGCTGAGACCACAGATCGAATGCTAATCAGCCAGTCTTTTTCAGTCATGCCCCTTCAACATAAGGCAGACGCGCGGCCCGCTTCTGTTGGGCCAGCTGACATAAAAAACAGGCCCAATGTCGGACAGTTTCCATTGAACTGGCCGATCCTGTCCGATATTGGGCCCATGTGTATGGGGCTTTAGGGTAGAATAAAGAAGGAGGGGTGCAGGATTATTGGGTCTACTCACATCTCTTGGGTATAGGCTGTAAGACTCTGGCAAACCCCTAAAGACTGCTAATCTACTCAGCTCTCTGCTCTGTTGTTATCTGATTGCAGCTGAAGGAATGTGCTGTCATTGCTAGGATGATTGAAAGCAGTAAATATTAGGGTTGTTCCAATACCACTTTTTTAAGACAGAGTACAAGTTCCGATACCGATTACCAATACCTTTTTTTTAATGTCATGAGACACTTTTCAAAGCACAATACAGACTAATGATAGGTGGCACTGACTGACGGCTGGCACTGATGGGTGGCACTGATGGTTGTCACTGACTGATGGCTGGCACTGATGGCTGACACTGATACGTGGCACTTATGGGCACTGATACATGGCACTTATGGGCAATTGCTGGCCTGGCATAATAAATGACATGAATGATGAGAGTAAAGGAAGGATTTTGCCATGCTATATGACATATAGCATGGCAAAATCCTTCCTTTCCTTTCATTATTCGTGTCATTTATCATATACAGTAATATGCCATGACGCCCATCTTGGTACACTTTGCACTCGACCGCAGTAAGTAGCAGCGGAAATCTTGTTACACCCAGCCTGAACTACATGGCTGGCTTACTGCGGCCAAGAGCAGGGTGTACCAAGATGGGCGTTGTGGTGTTTAACCTCCAATGGAGACACGGAACGTCACTTCCTTTACCAAATGTGACTGCTTCGGTCTCCGATTTAAACGGAATATGCGGCTTACACCCTGCAACCCTGCCCCGGCCAGCTTACCCCTAGTTCCACTGGTGCCAGCTTATTGGCTGGCTATCCGCTCCACCCGCTGACTTCCGGTTCCGCTGCATTCCCAGGTATCAGATTAGGCATCTGCGCATTTGTGCGAGAACAAGTACTTACACAAATGCTCGGTATCGGTATCAGGACAACCCTAGTAAATATGTAATCATCTGTGTTCCATTAAAATTGTATGCCGTTGTATGGACTCTTCCTTTAACTAACCTCAAGAATGGAATGTCTTCTGGAAATGAAACTTGTGCTGGCTGATGCCGCGTACACATGATCAAACAATCTGCCCGTGTATAGACTAAGAAAGTAGTTTAGTAGTAGACTCTCATTTCGGCGGACAGTACGGCCATGTGTGTGCCAGTCCGCCGTACTTTTGAAATGAAGGAACTTTTCCCCCCCAGGTCCATATCAGACCATATCAGTCCATATCAGACCCTTATCCGAGCACGCTACCCGGCCGGCCAGGAAAAGGGGTGGGGACCAGCGAGCGCCCCCCCCTCCTGAGCCGTACCAGGCCGCGTGCCCTCAACATGGGGGGTGCCTTGGGGAAGGCAAGCCAAAGCACATTGTCCCCATGTTGATAAGGACAAAGGCCTCTTCCCGACAACCTTGGTCGTTGGTTGTCGGGGGGTCTGCGGGCGGGGGCTTATCGGAATCCGAAAGAGCAGAAGAATAGCGGAGGAGTCCGGCGATAAGACCCCCGAAGACGGAAGAAGACCCCCGGAGCTGTGCAATAAACTATTTTAACCCGTGTGTGTTTTTTTTCACAGTGAATGGGTAGGGGTACATTGTACCCCATACTACTTCACATAGTGTGGGGGGCCGGAATCCGGGGGCCCCCTCATTAAAAGGGGCTCACGGATTCCGATAAGCCCCCCACCTGCAGACCCCAACAATCAACGGCCAGGGTTGTCCTCATCAACATGGGCACAAGGTGCTTTGGGGTGGGGGGGCCGCGCGGCCCCCCCTCCCCCAAGGCACCCCCCATGTTGAGGGCACGCAGCCTGGTACGGCCCAGGAGGGGGGGCTCGCTCGTCCCCACCCCCTTTCCTGGCCGGCCGGGTAGCGTGCTCGGATAAGGGTCTGATATGGACCTAGGGGGGGACCCCCACGCCGATTTTTCAGCGTAGGGATTCCCCTTTAAGTCCATACCAGGTGACGGAGCCAGCAACGCCTCCTTCGCTGGTCCCGGCTACCTGGAGCTGCGCTCAAAATGAGCGGACTTTCCTCCATGTGTGTGGGCAAAACTGTTCATTTTAAAAGTACGGCGGACTTAGTACGCCGTACTTAGTCCGCCGCAAAAGTACCGTGTGTGGGCAGGTAGCTCGTTCGGAAAATCCACTGGACTTAGTCCGCCGGATAGTCTGCTACATGTGAACATGGCATGAGTCTTTTTTTTTAGTTCATTGCCATAAAGCCGGAGCAAGGGATAGAACACGTTACAGTTGGTCTTGGTTAGGCAAGGCTGGGGCCTTCTGGGAAATGCTCCTGCAATAGTGCCCAAGAGAGGTTTCCATGAGCTTAGCTGCACCTCAGTGAGTTTAAGGTACCAACCTATGCTGGAAAGGAGCGGATTTAAGAGTATAGGAGCTGCCTTGCAATGAGGCTGTGCATGTGAAGTAATATTTACTTAAGTAACAGTTTACTCGAATAATGATAGAATGTGTAGATTTTAACCATCCAAAAGGATGGGAAGTATGAAAAATGAGGATTAGGTAAGCGTTGGTGCTACCTCTGTGGATATTAATGTTGGGGTATCTTTTTGGCACTCATTAGAACTAAAGAAGTGGCTTGGATAAGTTATGAAACGTTTTTAACATTACAGAAGAAGTCCAGTTAAATGTGACTAATTACTACTAGTGGAACATTGGGCTCTGTTACTGATTTGGAGAACTCATCTTGATCACAAGATGGTGCTGCCAATTGATCTTGCCTAACTGTGACTGGATTTGCCATTAGCAGTCTGGGAGATGTAGTCTTGAAGAAGGATTCTAATCTCAGCCATCCATGGGCAGCAACTACAAGGCCCATAAGCACCTGGGGGCAGGAGGTACAATATACAGTAAAATCACAGGAAGGAGCTGGGCAGTTGGGGGAAGTGCCCCAAATGGGTAGGAGTAAGAGAGCCATGCTGTGCCAAGCTGTGCTGTGTCAAGCTGTGTATTGCCAGAAAGAGAGCGGAGTGCTGTGCTGGACACTGGAACCAGGAGGCTGACTTGAATTCGGGCATCCACTATCCAGAATCGCTCTCCAGGTCAACATTGCATATACTTCTGCCTATTGTGCTGCTGACCACCACAACAAGAGCCACTTCTTGCCATTAGTTGATTACCACAGAGGAGTTTGGTGAGAGGGTCTCTGACCCGCTTTACAAATATAACTATCTGTTAACCCTTCTTTCAGTCTAGACTTGACAAAGAGCCACATCTCCACAACCCCGTTTTGCTACAAGAGTTCTATCACACTTGCTGCTGTATCCATCGGTAAGTTAAGTCCTTCAAAGTCAAATACAGAGCCTAAAGACATTCCTATCCCAAAACGTTGATTTTACTTTCCATCGGCTCCCCATTGTTGCATAATATCCTGATCTGTATACCCCCCCAACTACCCTTTGAACTTGCCACACTTCTAAGTTGCTGCACTAAGGAATCCAAAGACTTACTGAGCCTAACTTTACATCAGATTGCTGTTGAATGCCATCCTCTTGAGTCATCTTAACCTTTTTGCGCACCAACATTTTAAAGAGCCCCAACGTTGCCGGCAGAAGCTCACCATTATGACTGCCCAAGTCTCTACACTCCTGAGGGCTAAACTGAGTTGCTGTTATTAATTTCAGGTTTCAAGGCCTAAGCCTTGATCCTTTGTTTCAGAGCTCTCAAGTGATTTAGCCTGTTATACTCCTCCTTCTAATCCTCCTTGGTCATTTCAGGTGTCCCCTCTCATACAGAGAACTATTGTTTACGCTCCTGGTACTGCAGTATACACTGGGTTTGATTCTAGAGGTACTTCTGTTGGGTGTATTGCATCGGTTTTTGTTGTGTTTATGTGCAATAATATTTATGTACCAAACTGCTATGTTGTATTTATGTTTTCAATCTGACAATACAGTCTGATTGTCCTTTTAAAGGGCAGTGTGTGCAATCTTTGTATGCCTTCTGGGAGTTCCCAGATAAGGTATTCTGGTGGTGCCAGTGAGTACGAGGCTTGGTCTCGGGCTAGAGAGGGCAGAGGACACAAACTTACCAATGGCTCCTGAGTCGGTAGGGCTACACGAGGTATACCATGACCTGGATAAATGAGAACCTTCTAAGGACGTGAAGCCCCCACGATGCACCCAATATACTAAGAGAACATGTGACTTAGGTTGCCTAGCCTTAAAGTCACATGATGGAGTCCAAGGGAAGCGATTTTAATCTGTGGTCAGATAGAGGTACTTTTTGCTCAGGCAATAATGTGATCCGGTAATGTTGAAGAAAGGGATGTTGGAACAGCTACCGGCTGTAGACCTTGATGTATGTTGTGTATGTAAGCAAGCTGTCTGTACTCGGCAAAGTATGTTTATTCTACAATGCATACATTACACAGCCTGTCTATCCTTAATAATAATAATAGCACACATGGCCTGTTATCAGGCTTTTTCTGGCCTTTTGAAGTTTTTCTGGGTGTTGTAACTTGTCATGTAAACTCCGGTAGACGGTCCTGAGGTTCTGAGGAACACGATGAATGTCCTTGCAAACATGAAAGAAAGTGTCCCATCTATAAAGAGCTTAGCCTCGTCTTGCTAATGATCTATAATGTCACTTCTGACTTATCATATAAACATCATTCCATTACAATGGGTGAGAGATAATCTCCCTACATTGTATTTGTTTATCATGACACGCAAAATGATATTTAGAGTCCCATTAAGTGAAAAAGACTGTATTCTGGTAACTGTGTGGAATAATATTTCTTTATTACAGGTACTTATATAGCACCATCAATTTATGCAGCGCTTTACATATTTATTATACATTCAGACCAGTCCCTGCCCTCAAGGCGTTTACAGTGGTGGCAGCACAGTGGTGTAGTGGTTAGCACTTTTACCTAGCAGCAATAGGGTCACTGGTTCAATTCCCGACCACAACACCATCTGCCTGGAGTTTGCATGTTCTCCCTGTGTCAGCCTGGGTTTCCTCCCACACTCCAAAGACATGCAGGTAGGTCAATTAGACCTTGTCTAAAAAAAAAAAAAAAAAAATTGGCCTGTGTATGTGTTTGTAAGCGTGTCAGGACCTTACAGGGTAAAAGGACCACACAAAAGCCACAGATGGACTCTGTGGCTGGATTCAGTTCACATAGGTAGCACTATACAAGTCACTCATTCATTCACAGTCTAAGGTCCCTAATTCATACATACACATACTAGGGCCAATTTAGAAAGGAAACCAGCATGTCTTTGGTCATACCTCCCAACTGTCCCTGATTTCGAGGGACTGGCCCTGATTTGGAGCAATGTCCCTCATTTTGGTCTTATCTATATAGTTGTATGTAAAATGCACTTTTTATCTTTCAAAAAGTGTTTCCCAGCGCTAAACCTTTCATCCAATTTCTAAATTGCTGCATTTATACATTTTAAAAGCCAATTTAAAGGAATATTAATGGTAAAAAAAAAGCACTTGTGGATTTAATTAACCTTTTTTTTGTGTTAATTCTCCTTTAAGGGGGTGTGGCTAGTAGGTTTCGCTCATTCCCATCTCAAAATGATGGGAGGTATGTCTTTGGTGAGTGGGAGGAAACCCACGCAAGCACAAGGAGAACCTGCAAACTTCATGCAGGTAGTGCCTTGCTTGGGATTTGAGCTGACAACCCTAGAGCTGCCAGGTGGAAGTGCTAACCACTACACCGCCATCATTAACCACTTGCTGACCGCCTATCGCATATTTACTGCGGCAGGTCAGCTCTATTGCACAAAATCACGTACCTGTAACAAGAGAAGGAACCGACTGGCTGATCATAGAGATTTCCCAGCGGGCCAGATGGTCTCTGGAGCCTCTATGATCATTCGGAAGGCCGAGCGCAATGTTATGACGTCACGCACGGCCTCTGCATTTTTTGATTTCAGGCTTCCCAGCCTAGAGGTGAGATCTGAGGACTTATTGACCCCATATCTCACTGTAAAGAGGACCTTTCACGCACTTTTGCTATTACAAGGGATGTTTTACATTTCTTTTAACAGCAATAAAAGTGTTCAAAATATTATTTTTTAAAAAGAAAGTATCAAAATAGAAAAAAAAAAAAAAAAGTAAAGCGCCCCTGTCCCCGCGTGCTCGCTCGCAGAAGCGAACGCATAAGTAAGTCGCTCCCACATATGTAAACGCCATTCAAACCAAACATGGGAGGTATCGATGTGAACGTTAGAACGAGAGCGATAATTCTAGCACTAGACCTTCTCTGTAACTCTAAACATGTAACCTGTAAAAAAAAAATAAAAAATTTCAAGCGTCGCCTATGGGGATTTTAAAGTACCGAAGTTTGGAGCCATTCCACGAGCGTGTGCAATTTTGAAGCTTGACATGTTAGGTATCTATTTACTTGGCGTAACTTCATCTTTCACATTATACAAAAAAATTGGCTAATGTTTATTTTTTTTTATTTTTTTATGCATGAAACAGTTTTTATTTTTTCCAAAAAAAAACGTGTTTGAAAAAATGCTGTGCAAATACTTTGCAGAGTGCAGTTGCTCCAAAGCTTTGTAAATGAGAAGAACATCTGCTGACGTCCATCATCCAATCGTATTCAAGCAAAAATGCATTTTTTAAAAATTTTCCTTGCACATGATTGGGTATTCTTTGTAAAGTGAAGCTTCACCTCATTTACTAAGCTCTAGAGCAACGTGCACAGTCTTTTTGCCTTTAGTAAATCAACCCCTATAATATGTGTTCGTGCACACGCAGACTTTTAGCAGCATTTACTAGGAGGGGCTTTTAGAGGCAGAAACAAAAAAAAAGAAAACTAATGCCAGCACATCCAGGAGCAGCAGAGTTTTTGGCAGAAAAAAAAAACACTTGACGCTTGTAAACACATGTAAACAGGGGTTCAAACAAACCATATAACACTGCCACTGGATTAGAAAAAGATTGATGAGAGTAACTTTTGTTATCTTGACTTTGACTGCTCAAATAAACACAAATCAATGGGGTCAGGTCAACCAGGTGGGCGCCATGAGGTTTTAAAAAAAAAAAAAGAGATCAAGCACCAATCATATTGAGTGCCCATATAGCTTTATTCTTGACTATAAAGTGGTAATTAGTAGGCAAGCAGTAGCCAATGTGTTTCAGGGGCCAAAGTATCCCCCTTCATCAGGGCTTGGGCTTTTGGTGTACCCTCTCCTAGAAAGGAGTCTCCATCAGAAGACAAGAGTATACAATGGTACAATAACTCAAATGAAATTGGCATTTCCATTACAAAGTCACATTACAGAGTGTTTTCCAAACTGATAATCCTAAGGTTTTCCACCCAAACGGTACTGTCCTAACCCAGCCACTTTGCACAGTTCCAGCACACTGCATATAGGATCTGGACCTTCTCCCTCCTGCACTGTCCTCTACCTGGATTTCCTGGCCAGAGCCTGAGATTTCCCTCCTCAGCAGGAACCTGCCCCTGTCTCCAAGCCTAGCCTCTCCCTATCAGGCAAGATCCGGTCCCTACATCTACTCATCAAACTGTAGGCATGCCAAAATGATGCAGAAGGTTCTATTTAAAGCCCCTCTGTATCCAAGATGGCCACCCAAATCACATGGCAAAGCAGTTGTGTGGAGAAAAATGCCTTGGTGATGTCAGAGGAGAACGGGCAGACTGGTTCCGGATGATAGAAAGGCAACAGTAACTCAAATAACCACTCGTTACATCCAAGGTATGCAGAATACTATCTTTGAATGCACAACACATTGAACCTTGAAACAGATGGACTACAGCAGCAAAAGACCACACTGGGTGCCACTCCTGTCAGCTAAGAACAAGAAACTGAGAATACAATTCGCGCAGCATCACCAAAATTGGACAACTGGTCTGATGAGTCTCGATTTCAGCTGCAACATTCAGATGGTCAGGTCAGAATTTGGCGTAAACAACATGAAAACATGGATCCATCCTGCCTTGTATCACCGGTTCAGGGTGGTGGTGCAATGGTGTGGGAGAGATTTTCTTGGCACACTTTGAACCCCAATTGAGCATCGTTTAAATGCCACGGCCTACCTGAGTATTGTTGCTGACCATGTCCATCCCTTTATGACTACAGTGTCCCCATCTTCTGATGGCTCCTTCCAGCAGGATAATACACCATGTCACAAAGCTCCAATCATCTCACCACTGGACAATGAGGTCACTGGACTCCAGTGGCCTCCACACTCACCACATCTCATCCAATAGAGCACCTTTGGGATGTGGTGGAACTGGAGATTGGCATCATGGATGTGCAGCCAGCAAATCTGCAGAAACTGCGTGATGTTATCATGTCACTATGGACCAAAATCTCTGAGAAACGTTTCCAACACCTTGTTGAATCTATGCCATGAAGAATGAAGGCAAAAGGGGGTCCAACCCGGTACTAGCAAGGTGTACCTAATAAAGTGGCTGGTGAGTGTATATCCTATTTACTTGTTTTAAACTTTTTTTTTTACATTTCTCCAGTTGCTTTCTTGCCTAGGAAAATTAAGTCATGCATCCCAGGAGTCTTCGGGAGGGGAGGAGGGGCTTTCTCAGCTAAGCACATGGACTCCAGGAAGTAAATGCTACATGAATCATTTGCCCTTACTCAAGATGTCCGCAGCCAGTAATGCTAGGAGGTTGTTTTTCAAACTGATTTCTCAACAGAATAAAGCATGGAGAGATGGATGGGGGGAGTTTTGCTTTGAATATTAAAAATTAATTAAGTAGCGAGTTTGGTTTGTGGTGCTCGGATGCGGTGTTCTGGAGTCAGTGTAAGAAGACAATGACTTTCCCATGCCCTGTCTCTCACATTAGCAAACAAATCATAGTGGACATAAACCACTGTAGCGGATGACATTTTGGATAAAGTGTCATTCATGTGTAAATTTAGCTTTTGCCTCAGAACAGTAGGGGTTCTGAGGGTTGATTGTGTAGGTTTAACTTTGACATCAGTTTGGCTGGGCTGTGTTAGAGTTCTGCCTGGTCATGTGTACGGTGAGGTGCACATGACAGGCCAGAACCAGGCCTGGTTGGACGTTTTGGGTATCAGCTTCCTCTGAGCCAATCAGAGGGTGTGCCGGGCCCCGCTGAGGAGTCTGGGGAGGGGTACTTAAGATGTTGAGGTCACGTGTTACGGGTGGTTCGTTTCGTGAGGCCCTAGCGGTCTGTTTCTGTTTTCCTGGACCGGGGTAGCCCCGCGAGGGGTCCCGGTCACAGGGGCGTTCAACGCTCCGCAACATGCTTCCTTGGTTACCCCCGATAGATCCGTCTGGTCTGGGGTGAGGATCCGTCTGTTTCCGAGTCTCGGAACCGGCTGGTCCGAGGCGCAGTAACTGAGGGAGGATTCAAGGCGTCCGGGTGTGCTCTTGGCTTGGAGAGGCACTACAGCTCGTGAAAGTGACCGGGGGAGGACTCTTCGGAGGAGGGCCAAAAAGCTGGCATCCTGAGAAGTGCCTGGTTACTGAGTTGGGAAGGACACCGACGAATCCACGTTTTTTCCAGTACTGCCAAGGAGACAGAGAACGTTCCAGGTACTGAGGAAAAAGGTTCCTGTTCACTTTCAGTTACAACTTGTTCAAGGTCGGAGATTTTACAAGTTCTGAATTGAAGTGCTGACTGCCATAATCTCTGGCTAGAGATTTGTTCAGCCTTGAAGTGCCCAGCTGCGAGTGGCTACTCTCTGGGTGGTACTAGAGACTTTGTTATGTCTGCAGTTTAAGGTGCCTGAGTTTCTTCACCCTTGCCCTCTGTTCCCATACGAGACGACTGTGTTGTTGGATGTTACCCCTGCAAAATAAAACCTTTCAAAAGGACTTTATTTGTGTCAGCGTCCAAGTTGTTGGGTATCAACCCTAGGAACCCCTAGACGTGGAAGAACCAGCCAAGCGGAGGTAACCGCTTGTCCCTTATTTTGGTCTGATCTATATAGTTGTATATAAAATGCACTTTTTATCTTTCAAAAAGTGTTTCCCAGTGCTAAACCTTTCATCTGATTCCTAAATTGCTGCATTTCTACATTTTAAAAGCCAATATAAAGGAATAGTAGTGGTTAAAAAAATTCCTTGTGGATTTAATTAACCTTTTTTTTTTGGTTAATTCTCCTTTAAGAGGGTGTGGCAGGGGGAGTGTCTTATGCCTACATGTATTTGTTAGTAGGCGTCCCTCATTCCCATCTCAAAATGTTGGAAGGTATGGCTGCTCACCTGCCTACAATGTGCCTCCTTTTTTTGTCCCGTTTTCTAGAGGTCACCAGAACAAGAGTAAATTTAATGTGAAATAATGAAAACCTAATGGAAGTTGTAACTTTGCATCTTTTTGATCTGGTTCTACATGTCAAAAATGTATTGATATACACTATATTTTCAAAAGTATTGGCACGCCTGCGTTTACATGCACAACATTCATTGATGGGCACTAGTAGGCTGCATTGATGGGGGCTGGTGAGGCTACATTGATGGGCGCTGGTGAGGCAGCATTTGATGGGTGCTGGTAGGCTGCATTGATGGGTGCTGGTGAGGCTGCATTTATGGGCACTGGTGAGGCTACGTTGATGGGCACTGGTGAGGCTGCATTTGATGGGCGCTGGTGAGGCTGCAATTTAATGGGCGCTGGTAGGCTGCATTGATGGGTGCTGGTGGGTTGCATTTGATGGGCGCTTCATTAAAAAGGTGGGGTATACATGGGCAGGACAAAGGGGGTGGAGTCAGCGATGGAGCCAAGGGTTGTAGGTGGCAAAATTAGATTTTGCCTAGGGAGTCAAAAATCCTTCCACCAGCCCTGCCTCAACCCAATAGAACACCTTTGGGATGAATTAGAGCGGAGACTGCAAGCCAGGCCTTCTTGCCCAACATCAGTGCCTGACCTCACAAATGCACTTCTGGAAGAATGGTCAAACATTCCTATAGACACACTCCTAAACCTTGTGGACGGCCTTCCCAGAAAATTTGAAGCTGTTATAGCTGCAAAGGGTGGGCCAACTCAATATTGAACCCTACGGACTAAGACTGGGATGCCATTAAAATTCATGTGCGTGTAAAGGCAGGTGTCCCAATATTTTTGACAATTTAGTGTATACGTAAAAACATTGTTTTCATTTAACTTTTTTTTTTTTTTAATGATCTGAAACACCCGACCCGAGTCTTTTAAACTGCTACCTCCTGAAAGACATTTGTTTACTGAAATTCCTGACATGACAATGAGCAGATAGTTCTACAGTGGAGGTCAATTAGGTATCATTAAAAAGTCACTAAAAATCTCCCTTCAAGCAAAATGTACGATGAGCAAAAAAAACATCAACAGGCATTTTTGCCGAGGGCCACATCCTTCCCTGCACATATTTCATGTACTACCTACAGGGATTATCATATGGGGGGAAATTCTCCTACAAGTACTCTTTGCACTAAACTCTGGTTTTAAAAAAATACAATTCTATTCAAACATATATTTTTAACCACTTCAATAGCGGGCACTTTTACCCCCAGGCCAATTTTCAGCTTTCAGTGCTGTCGCTCTATGAATGGCAATTGTGCAGTCATGCTACACTGTACCAAAACTACATCTGAACATCTAAACCATGGGAGCCATACACTCCTCTATATGGGAGAACTTGAGGTCTCCACCCATAGCACAGGTGGACGCTAATGAGAGGTACTTAATGAAGGAGTGGGGGGCTCCTCACCCAAAAGGATTTGGTCAGAATCCATACAATAGACAAACAAGATATTTGGGGGACACACCCTAAAAGATGCATTAAAGATGGTGCTGCCATAAGACCATACAACAGAACAACAGTACCCCATGGGGTACTTGGTCACAGTAAGTGGGCTTAAAGTGGTTGTAAACCCTTACAAACCACTTTGACCTACAGGTAAGCCTAGATTAAGGCTTACCTGTAGGTCCAAGAAATATCTCCTAAACCTATACGGTTTAGGAGATATTTGCCCGAAGACAGGCACCGCTGTCTACGGCGCATGCACCGTAGACAGCGGCGCGCATGGCGCACTGAGCGCGGCATTTCCAACAACGGAGCTGCCGCGCATGTCGACTCCCGTGCGCATGCGCGGGAGTGACGTCATCGCGGCTCCGCCGAATGACAGCGCCGGAGCAGAGAGACCGCACCGAAAAGATGGATGCGCCAGACTACAGGGGACAGCGGTGACTTCGCTGGCGATGCATAGTAGTCCATTATGCTTTGCCTTTGCAGGGAATGAAAGAGGAAGTAAACTCATCAGTGTTTACTTACTCTTTAAGCACCATATAGCAATATGGGGTGACCAAATTCTTGAACCACTGAAAATGTCTAGGTCTTACGGCTGCACCATCTTTAATGCATCGTTTAGGGTGTGCCCCCCAAATATCTTGTTTGTCACACATAAAGAGTGAACACAAAAATGTGCAACGGGTGCTACACGGTTCTCCCTAGGAAGGACCTTACCCTGATCCCCCTGGGGCGTTAGGCTCCAGACGGGGACTGAGGTACTTCACTTGGGTCCATCTTGCCGAAACCAGATGAACCCCCTTTCTCTGGAAGGTCTGCCGAAACAGACCCACCCAAGTACTCGGTGGGACTCCCCAGAAGGGAGACCCCCCTAATTAGAGAGGGCAAACCAAGCCAAAAGGCCTATGTCCATCCCCATCAGGAGGGTTCCCTTTCGGCTATCTCTAACTGTCCAGGTTGCCTTTATGCCCAGAGGTTTTGCATAGCCACCGCCACCCCTAATCCACCTCGCCGTAGATCAGGGACAGAAGCAAGCGCCACCTCCAGGCAACTGATAAGAACAGATAACTACACTTGATCTTAGCCCAAAGGCCGAGAAGCGATGGGCTATGTAATGTACATAGAGCAGAGCACATGACCTCAACTAACATACTCTGCTTGTTCCAAACAAATGGAAGTGAGTCAGAAAATGAAAGCTTCAGGAGCTCAGGGAGACCATTACAAGGACGCAGGAAAAAAAACTGTGAGAAACAATTTAATGGAAAATGCATTACAAGGTCATTATGTAGTGGATGTCCATGGATTATTTTTGGGAAAACAAGGATATATTTTAGTGTCACTTTAACCCCTTGCTGACCAGCGCACGACCATATACGTCGGTACAATGGCACGACTGGGCAAATGGCCGTCCCCTTTAAGATGTGGCATTGTGGGCGCCCACGTGGCGGAGCAGAATAACGGGAAGATGTAAACAAGGCATTTCCCTGTTCCGCCTAGCCACATGACAGCAATCTACTGCTCCCTGTCATCAGAAACAGTGATCGCTGTCATGTGAATAGTAGCCCATCCCCCTCCACAGTTAGAATCACTCCCTAGGACACACTTAACCCCTTGATCGCCCCCTAGTGTTTAACACAATAAAATCACAATAAGTGTACATTGATTGGTTTGTGCAGAAGTTATAGTGTCTGCAAAATAGAGGATAGATTTATGGCATCTTTATTATTTTTTTTTAATTATTATTATTAGTAATGTGGGCAACATTGCGGCGGACACATTGGACACTTTTGACACTATTTTGGGACCATTGTCATTTAAAAAAAATGTAATAATAAAAATGCCATAAAACTATCCCCTGTTTTGTAGAAGCTATAATTTTTGCATAAACCAATCAATATACACTTATTTTGATATTTTTTTTTTACCAAAAATATGTAGAAGAATACGTATCGGCCTAAATTGAGGAAAAAAAAAAAGTTTTTTATAGATTTTTGGGGGATATTTATTATAGCAAAAAGTAAAAAATATTGAGTTTTTTTTTCAAAATTTTTGCTCTTTTTTTGTTTACAGCGCAAAAAATAAAAACTGCAGAGGTGATCAAATACCACCAAAAGAAAGCTCTCTTTGTGGGGAAAATAGGACATCAATTTTGTTTGGGTGCAGTGTCACACGACCGCGCACTTGGCAGTTAAAACAATGCAGTGCCGAATCGCAAAAAGTGCTCTGGTCAGGAAGGGGATACAATCTTCCGGGGGTGAAGTGGTTAATTATTTTTTTTATTTATTACAGATACTTATATAGCACCATCAATTTACACAGTACTTTACATATATATTTAACATTCACATCAGTCCCTGCCCTCAAGGAGCTTACAATCTGCAGTACCTAACTCATATTCACACATAAACATATTAGGGCCAAATAACCTCCCAGCATGTCTTTGGTGTGTGGGAGGAAACCAGAGTACCCGGAGGAAACCCACACAGGCACAAGAAGAACATACAAACTCCATGCAGGTAGTGCCATGGTTGGTATTATGACTAGTGATGGGCAAATCTGCACAGGCTATATTCTGCTTCAAATGCTACTTTATGCATTCACATGTCTCAATGCATTTCAATTTGTCCGGACAGTACGATCACTTGCTGATTCAGCACAATCCACAGATTGCGTAACTCTAATGTCGCTTCACATGACCGGACTTTCCGGCAGACTAGGTCCGACGGTCTTCCCGACGGACTTTCGGCAGAATTACGACGGACTTTCTGAACGAACGGACTTGGCCACACACGAACAGACTAAGTCTATTAATTTTGAACATGATGACGTAAACGGGACTGTGATGGATCCAATCCCACCCTCCGATTGAGTGCTTCCGTCAGTATACCGCTTCCTAAGTCTGAATATAGATATCAGATAATCCACTCACAAGCACAAAACAATACGACACTTGCTTAGCTGCTCAACATGGACTTGTTTATTAGAACCAAAATGCCAAGTATTTATTATACAGTAGAAGAGGAGGTCCCCCCTCCTGATCATTTATTCTAACAATACAACTGTAGCCAGAAACAGAATTACTTGAGCTAATTATCTAAATCAACACTCAGACTAGTTGACTGAGGGATAAGACTTTTCGGCTCCTAGTTCGCTAACAATTCAATAAACATTACCATAAACATCAACACAGGGTTAATTAGCCCAACAACTAGACTCATTTACATTATACAAGCCAACAGACAGGTGTCTGGAGTTCATGGCATTAGCATCTGACAGTGTGTGTCCCAACAGTATGAGACAACACACATTATATATACATATATACAGCATTGAATCTGACTAGCACAGATTATAGTGGGGTTCTCATTCACCCTGTGCCCCTTAAAATCCAGGGCCCATAATCAGTCGGCAAGAGGCTCGCATTCAGTCCTCTCAAAAAGCCTGTGTCCCGGCTAGGTCTGTCACAGGGACTAAACAAGGAAGTTCAACAGCCAGTAGCGAAAAGCTGCCCTTGCGCCATATTTGGTCCGTCGGACTAGCACACAGACGAACGGTTTTCCCGATTTGAGTCCGTCGGAATTGAGTCCGTCGGATAGATTTGAAACATGTTCTATTTCTAGGTCCGTCTGATTTTTTTTTTTTCGAAAAATGATCGGACTATCCCACACGATCGAATTGTCCGACGGACTGATCCCTTCGGACCTAGTCTGCCGGAAAGTCCGGTCGTGTGTACGCGGCATTAGACACAAAACCTAAATCCGATGCAATGTTACTTTTTGGAGTTCAGTACAGAGGATACTGCAAACAATCCCAGCCACTCCGTTCCAAGCCTCCCACCCAGGGCCGTCTTTAAGGCAGGGCAAAAGGGGCAGCTGCCCTGGGCCCTGTCATTGTTGTGGGGCCCAAAGCAGCTGCCTCATACTTGCCAACTATCCCAATGTAAATTCCCTTGTTCCTTGAAGTTTTAGTCCTGTGCTGTGTCCCAATATCTCAGTGTGAAGTGATGGTACTAATGCTGCCCAGCTCTGCCCTATTGTTGTGTACAGATAACTCACCTGCAGACCCTGTGTTTACATGTAAATAACTGTAATTCATATGTAAATAGTGGTGGCATTACTGCGCCCGGCAGCATTGATATGTACCGTATATACTCGAGTATAAGCCGAGATTTTCAGCCCCTTTTTTTAGGCTGAAAGTGCCCCCCTCGGCTTATACTCGAGTCACCGCCGTCTGTCTACCCGATCAGCGTGTCGTGCAGACAGACGGCGGCCATTCCACTATTCAAAATTTCCCAGCAGTCAGTGGTCCGCCTATCACGGACATCCGCTCATCCTCATACTACGGACGAGGATGAGAGGATGTCCGTGATAGGCGGAACACTGACTGCTGGGAAATTGAGTGTTCCGCCTATCACAGACAGGGAGGCGCGGCTTTTGAATAGTGGAATGGCCGCCGTCTGTCACAGACGAGAAGAGGTGCGGCGATCCTGGCATGTTTTTACATGCAGATCGCTGCAGAAGGACACAGGCTGCAGAAGGACAAAGAGGCACAGGACACAGGTAGGCTGGACACACAGGGATGGACGGACACACAGGGATGGACGGACGGACACACAGGGATGGACGGACACACAGGGATGGACGGACGGACACACAGGGATGGACGGACACACAGGGATGGATGGACACACAGGGATGGACGGACACACAGGGATGGACACACAGGGACGGACACACAGGGATGGACACACAGGGATGGACGGACACACAGGGATGGACGGACGGACACACAGGGATGGACGGACACACAGGGATGGACACACAGGGATGGACGGACACACAGGGATGGACACACAGGGACGGACACACAGGGATGGACGGACACACAGGGATGGACACACAGGGATGGACAGGCATGTCTCACCCTCGGCTTATACATGAGTCAATAAGTTTTCCCATTTTTTTGTGGTAAATTAGGGGCCTCGGCTTATATTCGGATCGACCTATACTCGAGTATATACGGTAAATAAAAGTGGCAGTCATATGTGTATCATGCTCCCCTGCAGTGAGGAGATGATGTGTTGTAACCTCCAGCAATCAATCAGTGAGCAGTATTACTTTACAGTAATCTCTAGTAACCAATTAACAAGCAGAAATCATTTGCTGTAACCTCTAGCAACTAATCAGTGCGCCGTAATGTGTGATGTAACCTCTAGCAACCAGTCATTAAGCAGTAATGATATGCTGTAACCACTGGCAACTAATCGCAATTGCTACCTGATACAGTAAACTGATTTTAAGTCTAGCTGCTAAATATTGTATGTCTCAGAGCAGGCGGAGAGCAGAATTGCATGGGGGGGCCCCAAGAAAATTTTTGCCCAGGGTCCAATCAATATTAAAGACGGCCCTGCTCCCACCACCACTCCACCAACCAAAGGATGCGTTCTCCAAAGGGTCCATGATCCTCTGGCAATTATATGACTAAAGGCAAAGGTAGCGCTGATTAACGTCCAAAAGTCCAAAATAAATGTATTGATGTTTTCTGATACCGGAAAAGTCCACCTGCTCTTCTTCTTCATTTCACTTCATTAGGAGGTTAGTCATTGAGACATGTCTAAGCTCATAATGTAGGAAAATGAATAAGAGGAGCAGGTGGACTTTCCTATATCGGATAACATCAATAAACTTTTTTTTTGGCTTCAGAAAGTTGAGCGGCTCCATCTTTGCCTTTATCCTATGATGTCACAGGATCATGGACCCTTTGAAGCCAGAATCCTTCAGTTGGATGGGGATGGTATTCCAGTCCCTTGAAGTGTAAAAAGTCAATGACCTTCTCAGCCTACTGTCTGGGAAGAAAACTTGACACTAACTTGGAGAACATGGATGAAAAAGGGAGTGTCTTGCTAAGACTGTATTACTTACCCTGTTTCTCCTAAAATAAGACCTAGCGTGATTGTCGGTGATGGCTGCAATATAACCCCTACCCCCCAAATAAGTCCTAGTTAAAGTCCTTGTAGGTCTTATTTTCAGGGTAGGGCTTATTTTGGGGGAAAACAGCGTAGGGCTTATTTGGGGGTAGGGCTTATATTGCAGCCATCACCGACAATCATGCTAGGTCTTATTTTCGGGGAAACAGGGTAGCACAGAACCGGAGGAGAGAACATAGGGACATACCAAATACACAATACCAAGTTGCAGTGGTGCTAAACTACCACTAGATGTCAGCATAGATCATAACATTAATAACAGTAATGTAGTTTGTTGCAGTAGAAGAAAATACTGTACCATCATTGGTGGGACAGAAAAAAAATCGCATTTTTTTTTCCCCACCATATAATCACTTTGAACTGGTGAAAATGTAACAGTTCGGATCATTTAACAATGTTAATTTCTCATTATAATATTCTAAATAGGAATGAATCTGTAGTGACTGTTTGTTAATGTCCTACATCTGCGCTCTGTCTGGATTTCTATGTTTGTTTACCCGAGTTTTATTTACCTCTCTGTGTTCAGTGCCTGGATCTCCAAATCTTTCTTCTGTAACCACATAACATTTCATACACATGATGACATGAACACTTCGATATGACGGTGAATCACCAGCTGTGGCAAATATTGAATAATTCAAATGTTCAGAAGCCTCAACTGTCAAACCAACAAGTGCTGTTTTTCACCACTAGGGTTTCTTAGCCCTTGTACACACGGTCGGAGATTCCAACGGAATGTTTCCTATCGGACCGTTTTGTCGGATATTGTGACTGTGTGTGGTCTGCATCGGACTGTTTCCATCGGAATATCCGACGGACCAAGTTTTCCAACTTGCCGGTAAAATTTTCCAACAAAATGCTCCGATCGGACATACTCCGATCATGTGTAGCCTACTCCGATGGACAAAGTGCCACGCATGCTCAGATCAAATTCCTAGACCAAAGCTATTGGCTACTAGCCTGAACGTAGTCCCGTCGTAACGAAATAACGTCATCACGTTATGTACAATCGGATTTTCCGACAACTTAGTCCGACCGTGTGTATGAAACATCACTTCCGGACCTCTTCCGGAAATTAATCAGTCGGAATTACTCCGGACGGATTTGGTTGTCGGAATCTCCGACTGTGTGTACAAGGGCTTATAGTGGCTTTGCAAAATGACAAATGCAATAGTTTAGAACAGTGGTCTCCAAACTGCCACCCAGATGCCACCCTTTGCTTGCCTTTATGTGACCCTTGGGGTACTATTCCTCCCACTGAAACCAACAGTGAAGAATAATTCCTCCCCTTGACACCAACAATGGGGCACTATTCCTACCACCGCAACCAATGAAGGGGCACGTTTCTTCCCACCGCAACCAATGATGGGGCACTATTCCTCCCACCACAACCAATGATGGGGCACTATTCCTACCACCGCAACCAATGATAGGGCCCTATTCCTCCCGCTAAAACCAACAATGGGTCACTATTTCTCCCAACGCAACCAATGATAGGGCACTATTCCTCCCTCTAATACCAATCATGGGGCATTGCTGCTCCCACTGCAACCAGTGATAGGGCACTATTCCTCCCGCTAATACCAACAATGAGGCACTATTCCTTCGAACGCAACCAATGAGAGGGCACTATTATTCCCTCTAATACCAATCATGGGGCACTATTCCTCCCGCGGCAACCAATGAAAGGGCATTATTATTCCCTCTAATACCAATCATGGGGCACTATTCCTCCTCCTAATGACCGCAGGTGCTATGTAGTTTTTTTATTGATACAAAGACATCTTCAACTCCCACTGTCCACAGTCTGACACCCCTTAAACCTTAAAAGACAATGAACTTCCCCTTTGTTAGGGAGTTTTGAGACCTCTGGCCTATAGCCCTGGTGCCCAATCTGCGGTCCTTTGGCCCTTTTTGTGCAGCTCTTGGGGCACCGGCAGACAGTACTCTGTGTTTTCACATGCGGCACATATCATTTTTAAAAGATGTAGGCAGAAAAATATGGAAGCAATGATTTGTAAGGGGGCTTTCATACCAGTTACCTCTAGCAGTCTCATGTAATGTATTTCAGGTCTATCATTGTCTATCAATGGCTCCTTAAGCAAGTTCACAGTATCTCTTGAATCATGTCTGTAGTCTCTAAACATCTCTAGTAGCTGGTTTGCAGTTTTTGATTATTATCTGTTGTAGCATTGCTACAGTCTTTGACCATCCCTTGCAGCATGTTTGCAGTGCCTAACCATCTTCTGTGGCATGTATTCAGCTTCTGACTATCTCTTGTATCATGCTTGGAGTCTCTCTCTGACCATCTAGGTAGCGTGGTTGAAGTTTCTGACCACCTCTTGTATTATGTTTGGCGTCTCTGACCACCTCTTGTAATTTGTTTGGCGTCTCTGACCACCTCTTGTATTATGTTTGGAGTCTCTGACCACCTCTTGTATTATGTTTGGCGTCTCTGACCACCTCTTGTATTATGTTTGGAGTCTCTGACCACCTCTTGCATTATGTTTGGAGTCTCTGACCACCTCTTGTATTATGTTTGGAGTCTCTGACCACCTCTTGTATTATGTTTGGCGTCTCTGACCACCTCTTGTATTATGTTTGAAGTTTCTGACCACCTCTTGTATTATGTTTGGAGTCTCTGACCACCTCTTGTAGCATGCTTGGAGACCCTGACCATCTCTTGTATTATGTTTGGAGTCTCTGACCACCTCTTGTATTATGTTTGAAGTTTCTGACCACCTCTTGTATTATGTTTGGAGTCCCTGACCACCTCTTGTATTATGTTTGGAGTCCCTGACCACCTCTTGTAGCATGCTTGGAGACTCTGCCCATCTCTTGTATTATGTTTGGAGTCTCTGACCACCTCTTGTATCATGTTTGGGGTCTCTGACCACCTCTTGTATCATGTTTGAAGTTTCTGATCACCTCTTGTATTATGTTTGGAGTCTCTGACCACCTCTTGTATTATGTTTGAAGTTTCTGACCACCTCTTTTATTATGTTTGGAGTCTCTGACCACCTATTGTATCATGTTTGGAGTCTCTGACCACCTCTTGTATTATGTTTGGAGTCTCTGACCACCTCTTGTATCATGTTTGAAGTTTCTGACCACCTCTTGTGTTATGTTTGGAGTCTCTGACCACCTCTTGTATTATGTTTGGAGTCTCTGACCACCTCTTGTATCATGTTTGAAGTTTCTGACCACCTCTTGTATTATGTTTGGAGTCCCTGACCACCTCTTGTATCATGTTTGGAGTCCCTGACCACCTCTTGTAGCATGCTTGGAGACTCTGACCATCTCTTGTATTATGTTTGGAGTCTCTGACCACCTCTTGTATCATGTTTGAAGTTTCTGACCACCTCTTGTATTATGTTTGGAGTCCCTGACCATCTCCTGTAGCATGTTTGGAGTCCCTGACCACCTCTTGTAGCATGCTTGGAGACTCTGACCATCTCTTGTATTATGTTTGGAGTCTCTGACCACCTCTTGTATCATGTTTGAAGTTTCTGACCACCTCTTCTATTATGTTTGGAGTCCCTGACCATCTCCTGTAGCATGTATTCAGTCTCTAACCATCTCCTGTAGCATGTTTTCAGTCTCTGCCCATTTCTTGTAGCATTCTGGGAGTCTCTGACCACCTCTTGTATCATGTTTGGAGTCTCTGACCTTTTCTTTTGGCATGCTTGGAGTCTCTAACCAGCTCCTGTAGCATGCTGGGAGTCTCTGACCACCTCTTGTATCATGCTTGGAGTCTCTGACCATCTCCTGTAGCAGGCTTGGAGTCTCTGACCATCTCCTGTAACATGTATTCAGTTTGTGACCATTTCTTGTATCATGTATTCAATCTCTGACCACCTCCTGTTCATGTCTGTAGTCTCTGACAGCTTTTTGTAGCATTACAGAAATGTGACCCTTTGGTGGTGTCAGGAGCCACACTTGAGGCAATGGTGGTGTCATTTTGAACGTGAATTGTGGTTGCGCCCCAACACACATGCAAGTCAATGCAGCTCCAGCACAAAATGATTGCACCTCGCCACCACACACGCCATTACCATGTGTTGTGGTACTCTGCCTTGCCCAAACATTTTCAATTATTTATGTCCATTTTGTTTGAACGTTGAATTGTGTTGCTTTCCAAATTCCTGTGAATCAGCTACCTTGATGCAATGCATGTTAAGGTGCACAAAAAAAGCAATGCTGACGCATTGCAACTCACCAGTAAAGTGTGATCCCAGCCTTAACAACTCCGTACCCATTATTCTCTGCCTATAATGTCTAATTTAGAGTGATAGTCCAGAGATGAACACATGAACTGTTCCCGGTCAGGACACGGAATATTGAATCCAGATCATTGTCCTCTCACATAGGGATGTTATTGTGCGGGGTAACTGCATTCTGGTATGGAATAATATTCCACATTAGACTGAAAACCTCAATCCAGATGCCTCCTTCATATGTTTCCTTTTAACGTATGTATTTATCAAAGAGGTCTGAAAAGTAACAACCCTGTTTCCAGGCTTTTTGATTGTGAAGTGTATAATACTTGTAGTGCTATATTATGTTGTAAATCACTGCAGAATGTTCTTATTACTGAGATAACAAGAGCTGCGCTCTGCTGACTAGTCATCTACTCTTTGATCAGTCTTGTATCTGGACTGAAAGCCCTCAGAGAAATATTATTTGTAGGTCAAGGATATAGACTCATTTAGAGCAGCATGTTATTGCCATCATCCCAAAATATACATAATATTGGAATCAGGGCCGTCTTTAATATTGATTGGACCCTGGGCAAAACTTTTCTTGCCCCCCCCCCCCCCCCCTTGCAGTTTTGCTCTCCACCTGCTCTGAGACATACAATAAATAGCAGCTAAACTCAAAATCAGTTTACTGAATCAGATCAGGCGGCTATTGCAATTGTTTGCCAGAGGTTACAGTGTATCATTACCGCTCACTGACTGGTTGCTAGAGGTTACAGCACACATTACGGTTCACTTGTTAGTTGCTAAAGGTTACAGCACATGATTTTTGCTTGCTGATTGGTTGCTAGAGATTACTGTGGATATGACCTCAGGGGGACATGATTTGCATATGAATGCCACTGGCCGACACTATTTACATATGGATGCCAGTAATTTACATGTAAACACAGGGTCTGGAGGAGAATCATCTGTACGCAACAATAGGGCAGGGATGGGCAGCATTAGTAGCAGCACTTCACACTGAGATATCGGGACATAGCACAGGACTAAAACCTCAAGGGACGAGGGAATTTAAACTGGGATAGTTGGCAAGTATGAGGCAGCTGCTTTGGGCCCCACAACAATGACAGGGCCCAGGGCAGCTGCCCCTTTTGCCCTGCCTTAAAAACGGCTCTGATTGGAATAACTCAAAAGGGTGGGATTTTAAAGGCAATGTCATTGGAAGTTATATAAAAACAATATATTTATTCAAACAAAACAAACCATTTTTTCAAAATACATACAAAAATTATACATAAATATTTAACACAATACACCATACATTACATAATGTCCATGCTGGACTACTCACAGCACCACCTTCTGGCTTCAGTTATACAAGCGGACAGCCTTACATGGATCATTTGAATAATACATCGCAAAAAAGCCCACGAGACAGATGAGACTCTTTGATAGATGTATACAACGCTCAAAAACTGATGTCACCAAACCCAGATATGTAATTGTATAACAGGGCAAAGAGGGCCCATAGAATCTAAAAAAATCACAAATGAAAATTAAATTCAATTGATATGACATATTTATTTATTTATTTTTTCACTTCCTGTTCCGGTTTTATACGTCATCGCCGGGGCGGGATTGGCCAGGTCTGGTCACCTGAGCGTTTTTTTTTTTTTTTGGAGATCAGTTCCGGTTCCGGGATTTGAGATCACTTCCGGTTCCGGGGGTTACTTCCGGTTCTGGTTTTATGCGTCATCGCCGGGGTGGGATTGGCCAGGAGAGACAAGTATAACTGGAGCCAGAAGGTGGTGCTGTGAGTTGTCCAGCATGGACATTATGTATGGTTTGCTTTGATCTTTTTTCCATTGATATTTTTTTGGTTGGATATTTTGTATTTCCAGAGAGTGGCTTCCCTGAAGAAGATAATTTTTTGTGTCAATCGAAACGCGTTGGAAAGCCGCTCTTTGTTGCTCTATTTTTGTACATAATGTATGGTGTATTGTGTTAAATATTTATGTATAATTTTTGTATGTATTTTGAAAAAATGGTTTGTTTTGTATCAATAAATATATTGTTCTTATATAACTTCCAATGACATTGCCTTTAAAATCCCACTCTTTTGAGGTATTCCAATATTATGTATATTATTTGTAACATGGTGCAATACAACTGTATTAAAGGGCAAGTTCTCTCTTTTAAAAAAAACTCTCAGCCCCTCCCTGTCCCCCCTCCTTCCAGTGGCTTGTTTGTGTAGCGTTGACTCCCCAAAAGGGCCACTGATTTGTCTTAGGCATAGCTCACAACTGTCCCTGATTTTGAGGGACTGTCCCTGATTTGGAGCAATGTCCCTCTTTCCCCCTCATTTGTCCCTCATTTTAGTCTGATCTATATAGTATATGCACCTTTTTATCTTTCAAAAATTGTTTCCCAGGGCTAAACTTTTCATCCAAATTCTAAATTGCTGCATTTGGCAATTTTAAAAGCCAATATAAAGGAATATTGGTGGTAAAAAAAAGCACTTGTGGATTTAATTAACCCTTTTTTTTTCATATGTCCCCTTTAACCGCTTCCTGACCGGCGCACAACGACGTACGTCAGCAAAATGGCATGGACAGGCAATTGGGCGTACAGGTACGTCCCTTTGAATTTGCGAATGCGTGCAGGTCGGGCCCCCGTGAGTCGATCGTCTCACGGGGAGGAAGAACGGGGAGAGTCTGATGTAAACAGCATCTCCCAGTTCTGCCTAGCAACAAATGACACTGATCTCTGCTCCCTGTGATTGGAGCAGAGATCAGTGATCTGTAAAACACAGCCACGCCCCCCCCAAAGTTAGAAACACGCTCCTAGGACACACTTAACCCCTAAACTGCCACCTCCTGGTTAACCCCTTCACTGCCAGTGTCATTTACACAGGAATCAGTGCATTTGTATAGCACTGATCGCTGTATAAATGACAATGGTCCCAAAAATGTGTCAAAGGTGTCCGATGTGTCCACCATAATGTCACAGTCACAATAAAAATCGCTGATCGCCGCCATTACTAGTAAAAAACATTTTTTAATAAAAATGCCATAAAACTATCCCCTATTTTGTAAATGCTATAACTTTTGTGCCAACCAATCAATAATCGCTTATTGCGAGTTTGTATACCAAAAATCTGTAGAAGAATACGGATCGGCCTAAACCGAGTAAAAAAAATGTTTTTTTATATATTTTTTGGGGATATTTATTATAGCAAAAAGTAAAAAAGAATACGTTTTTTTTCAAAATTGTTGCTCTTTTTTTGTTTATGGCACAAAAAAAGAAAAACTGCAGAGGTGATCAAATACCACCAAAAGAAAGCTCTATTTGTGGGAATAAAAGGACGTCGATTTTGTTTGGGAGCCACACCGCACGGCCGCGCAATTGTCAGTTAAAGCGAAGCATTGCTGAATCGCAAAAAGTGGTCTGGTCTTAAGCCAGCAAAATGGTCCGGTCTGAAAGTGGTTAAGGAGCATGGCGGGGGGGGGGGTGTCCTATGCCCACATACGTTTGCTAGTAGGTGTCTCTCATTCCCATCTTAAAATGTTGGGAGGTATGGTCTTTGGTTCTCTTCCCGCTAATGCAACAACCAGAAAAACAGCAACTTTCACTCCTCTGGCTCAGAAAACTGTCTAGGGGTTGTCGTTTCAAAAGTTTATTGCAGATCAACTTGAACGGGGTTTAGGGAGCTTTGGGAGACCCCAGAACACTAATTAGGAATGTGACAATGCTATTCCCCAAGCAGAAGCTTCTTAACACAGTCCTCCAAGCATTAGGACATGTAGTAGGCAGCACTGGTACACCACCATATCAATGTCCCAGACCAGGCAAGCCTTATGCTGAGTGGGGCAAGCAGGGCCGGGACAAAGGGTGGGCAGGAGGGAAAGCCACCCAGGGCACAGTGGTAGGAAGGGGCGCCTCTTCACCACACACAATCACCAGATCAGTGGCTTGCAATCTGCAGAGTGCAAATCAATGTCTACTCTGACAGCTACTGATGTCACACGTGCTTCAACCCCATCTGTCCACAGCTGACACAGAGAGCACACTGGGCATATGCAACTACCTTCTATTTGCTAGAAACAAGCAATTGGCCAAACGTGTGGTGAACACTCCAGGGCAACCATGGACAGCCAGTGCAAAGGGGGCAGGGGGCTGAGAATGGGCACATGGTGATACGTCCAATCTACTGCATTCATTAGCAGCACTATAAGGGGTGCAGTTCCATATCCTTGCCCTGAACACTGAACAATGTCCAGGTACCAGGGGAGGATCCATAGTCTAGTCTCAGGAGGGGCACTGCCAGAAAATAAGGTGTTGCTAAGGAACTAAATTGAATGTATAATACAGTGTACAGAGGTCAGTAGGGTGTAGGACAGTGTACAGGGAACAGTAGGGCAGAGAACAGGGGGTCAGCAGGGCAGAGAACAGGAGTTGAAAGAACAGAGGATAAGGGGTAAGTAGGGTGGAAGAAAGGGGGCAACAGGACAATTTACAGGGGTCAGTAGGATGAAGAGCAGTGTACAGAGGTCATTAGAATGTAGACAGTGTACAGGGATCAGTAGAGCAAAGGACTATGTGTCGAAGGCAGAAATGGTAATTCTTAGTATTCAGTCATTTTAGATGCTCTAAGACCCCTTTCACATTGGGGCCGTGGCCGCATCCGCTTTTCAGCCACCAGCGGGGTGCTTTTAACCCCAAAGAATGCTATTGAGCAGCTTTTCAGGTGCTTCAGAAGCTCTGCCAATTCAATGGGTAGGGGCATTTTGGGAGCCCCAAAGATGCTGCTTGCAGGACTTTCCTGAACGCCCCACAAGCACACCGCCCAGGCGTGAAAGCACCCATTGCAGAGAGTGGGAGGCTGTTTTCAGGCGCTTTACAGGTGCTATTTCTAGTGCTAAAATGGCTGAAAACTGCCTCAGTGTGAAAAGGGTCTTAAAGTGTTACTAAACCCAAAACAGTAAAATCAGTCTGTATATGCAGTAAAGCATGCTTGTTAAACTCACTGTGGAACCTAAGGCGTTAATCCTCTGCATTGAGTAAATAGGCTGTTTGATCTTGCCTTCTCTGATCCTCCCTTCTTCAACTGTCCCCAATCCATCTCCTGATAGAACAAAACCTTGGGGTCGCTGTGCACATGATCAGTTTAGTGTGTGTGTTGCTAGAGAGTTTTTTTTGTTTTCTTGGGAAGGGTGCATGTGATCAGCACAGGGCCAATCAGCACTGTCCAGACGAGGGTCAGGGATCATGCAGCCTCATAGGACAGTCAGAGGAGAATGAAAACTCCTCCTAAAAGCTTTAACCAGACACTGATAGAAGTCACAAGACTGCTATATACTGCTGATGGGAAAGGGTATTTAGCAGTTTATATTTACTAAAATAATTGCATTTCCATGTTCTGTGTATTGCGGGAGACCAGATATAGTGAATGCAGGGTGCTGGGCTTAGTAACACTTTCATTTGAAAACTATATCCTCTCACATATTAGTAAGGTGGTTGTAAAACCTTACATATTTGTATGTAGTACTTAACCTCCCTGGCGGTATGATTATTTCGGATTTTAGGTGCTAAAAGCGGTACAATTATTTTGCATGAAAATTTGGTGTTTTATATTATAGTCCTGTAATTCTTAGGAATAACTCACTTAAATCTGTCCAAACCAGAGTCTAGCAGACATCCCGGGTATGATGAAGTTTGAAAAATGAAATCATAAATTATAATATAATAAATAATTAAAAATAATTGTACCAAATAATAATATAATAATAATAAAAATGATTCAATAATGTAATCAAATCAAAAACACTGAAATTTGCTCAGTTGCAGAATTGTTGCTGTCATTACTTTTCAGTATTTGATGACGGATCTCCCCACAAATCACGATCGCTCAATTCTGCAAGTGATTCTAATTTATTATCGCTGTTTTCTAGCTGGTCTAAAATCATTTTTGATGTAAAGGGACAGTTTTGGTTGCTATGGACAATCTCTAGTTTCCAGGCATAAAGAACAGTTTTTATTATATAAAACTGCATGCAGGACACTGGGCAGACCACTAGGGACAAAGGGGATGTGAAATTATTACATACAGCAATGTAATCTGTAAGATTACATTATACTGTGTGTATAGTGTTTCACTTTTTGAATTTGGCGCCGATCTCCGTCCCCGTGCGTCGCAACGCTCGCAGGGAACGGAGATCGGCTCTGTGATAGATCGAGCGAGACAAGGCTCGCTCGTACAGCGGGGGGACATCACTGGATGCGAGGGAGAAGGTAAGTAAACCTCCTCCTGGATCCAGCGATGCGGTCCCGAGTCTGGCTCGGGGTTACCGCTTTTGGTATAAAATTCTACCCCGAGCCAGACTCGGGAATACCATCAGGGGGGTTAAAGTGGAACTTCAGAGAGCCAGCTCCATGAAGACTCTTAAACACTCTCCGAGACCTGAGTAATTTTTTCATCTTTCCATCTATTAAATCTTCTGCCCTTGTTGTTTTATTGTACATTTTTCTTTCTGCCAGTAAATACCTTATACAGCCCACTTCCTGTTTCTTGTCTGGTCATTAGCCATGCACAGCTCTCTCACTCTTATGAGAGTTTGCCAGGAAGGGAGGGGGTATGAGTCATAAGAGGGTCAATGATAGCTGCAGAGCTGGAGGTGTGCCTCTGTGTGTCTGTGTCAATCGAGAAAGTGAACATACAGCAGCTTCAGCTGCCCACAGTTAAAATGGTTGCAGCCAGACTCAGTGGAGGGAGATTTCTGCAGCATATTTGGCAAGTACAAAATCACGGATGTGGAAATACGGGGCCATTTAGGAAACAGCAATCACAGTATGGCTTCAGTATAAATCACACAAATAGGAAACATAGGGGGAAATACAAAGACACTGAATTTCAAAAGAGCCAACTTCCCTAAACTACAACATTGCTAGAAGGCATGAATTGGGATAAAATCTTAGGAACAAAGAATGCGGAGGAGAGATTGGTTTGCTTTAAGAGAATATTAAATAAGGGTATTAGCCAGTACATCCCATTGGGTAATAAATTTAAAAGAGCGAACAAAAGTCCTGGATGGCTTAACTCCAATGTAAAAATGCATATAAAAGCAAAAGAGAAGGCCTTCGAAAAATACAAGGTTGAGGGATCATCATCAGCATTCAAACTTTATAAACTATGCAACAGGAAATGTAAGGGTGCAATAAGGACGGCTAAGATAGATGAAAGACACATAGCGGAGGAGCGCAAAAAAAAAATCCCCAAAAATTCTTTAAGTATGTAAACAGTAAAAAAGGAAGGACAGACCATATTGGCCCCATAAAGAATGAGGAACTACATCTGGTTACAAAGGATGGGGAGATGGCGAAGGTCTTGAATTATTTCTTCTTCTCACTCTTCACAAGGGAATCGAGGGGTTTCAGTAACCAAAATTGAAGTGTTTATCCTCGTGACACATCACAGGAAGCACCTCCATGGTTAACAGAGGACAGAATTAGAATTAGACTTGGGAAACTTAACATTAATAAATCACTGTGACCGGATGGCTTGCACCCAAGGGTACTTAGGGAACTCAGTCAAGTAACTACCAGACCATTGTATCTAATTTTTACTGACAATCTACTGACTGGAATGGTACCAGCTGATTGGAGAAAAGCCAATGTAGCACCAATATTTAAAAATAGCCCAAAATACATCCCTGGGAATTACAGACCAGTTAGCCTAACATCAATAGTATGCAAACTCTTGGAGGGGATGATAAGGAACTATATAGAAGATATAGATTTAGAGCTAAAGATTTAGATTTAGAAGATTTAGTAATGAAAACGGTATCATTAGCAGTAATCAGCATGGATTCCTGTAGAATTGTTCTTGCCAAACCAATCTACTAAACTTCTATGAGGAGGGGAGTTGCCATCTAGATAAAGGAAGGCCCGTAGACGTGGTGTATCTGGATTTTGCAAATGCATTTGACACAGTTCCCCGTAAACGTTTACTGTACGAAGTAAGGTCCATGGCATGGACCATAGGGTGAGTACATGGATTAAAAACTGGCTACAAGGGCGACTTCAGAGTGTGGTGATAAATAGGGAGTACTCGGAATGGTCAGGGGTGGGTAGTGGGGTCCCACAGTGTTCTGTGCTGGGAGCAATCCTATTTAATTTGTTCATAAATGACCTGGAGGATGGGGTATTTGCGGATGATACTAAGCTAAGCAGGGCAATAAATTCTCCGTAGGATGTGGAAACCTTAAAAGAAGATCTGAACAAATGAAAAACAAATTAAAAACCCTGTCACTGATTTTTTCTGTCCTGTTGGAAAAATTTCACTTTACTTCCTAGAGACATAAGAGGAAATCTCAACAATGCTGGGTGAATTCCCTTTTGAGGCCCCATTCACACCTCAGCGTTTTGTAGCCTGAAGCTCAAAGCTCCAATATGCTGGAGGGTAATAGTATATGAATAAATAAATATAAAACAAAAAAAGCAAATAACTAAAAACTATCATAAATACATAAAATGTATTAATAATATGTAATAATACATGAATAAATTCCAACTAATCCCTAACCTTAAAAAATATTAAATATGATGATGATTATTATTATTATTATTATTATTATTATTATTATTATTATTATTATTAATAATAATAATAAAATAACAATAAACACCCAAACCCGAATAAAATAATAATAATAATAATTTATTTATTTTATTGAATTTATTTATTTTTTATTTATGATTTTTATTTATTTTTATATTTATTTTACATGTATTTATTAATGTATTATTATAAGTAGTAGTATTAGTTGTAGTAGTAATAGTAGTATTAACACCCAATTAATAAATTTGCAAAGATTTCAAACAAACTTCTTTCAGGTTGTCATTATGGGGGGGTACTGTTTGTAGAATTTTGAGGAAAATAATGAATTTAATCAATTTTGGAATTAAGGCTGGAACAAAATGTGGAAAAAGTGAAGCGCTGTGAATACTTTCTGGATGCACTGTAAGCTCTACTCTTGGGCTTACAACTCGCCTTTGATGCCTTTGCTGAATAATTGCTTTTTTCTACCCGGATCTCCGAATCAAGGCTTCAGATCTTGGCATCTTGACGGCCTCCTACTATTACACCATGTCTTCAGAACAAGGGTCTGTTGTGGACTTGGGGGGACCCCCACGCCGATTTTTTTCGGCGTTGGGGTTCCCCTTTAAGTCCATACCAGGCGGCGGGGCCAGCGACGTCTCCTTCGCGGGCCCCGCCTACCTGGATACCCGCTCGAAATGAGCGGACTTTTCTCCGGGCGGGAAAAGTCTGCTCATTTCAAAAGTACGGCAGACTGGCATACACACGGCCGGATTGTCCGCCGAAATGCGAGTAGGACGGACAGAATTTCGAAAAAACCGAAATTCTTAGTACGCCGGACTGCACGCTGAAAAAGTCAGCTGAAGCCCACACACGAGCGGACTGTCCACTGAAATGTGTTTCGGCGGACTAAGTAGGCCATACAGTCCGCTCGTGTGTATGCGGCATTAGGCCCACCAGTACATAAGTGCCAGTAATCAGTGGCACCTATCCATGCCCACGAGGGCCACCTATTAATGCCCACCAGTGGTGCCAATCATTGCCTCATCAGTGCCACCTAGAAATGTTGCTAGTGTCACCAGTACCAAACAGTGTCCATCACTGCCACCCATCAGTGCCCATTACTGCCACCCATCAGTGTCCATTAGTGCCACCTATTAGTGCCCTTCAGTGCCACCTATCAATGCCCTTTTGTGCCGCCCATTAGTGCCACCCATCAGTGCCATCAATCAGTGCCCACCAATGCCACCTATCAGTGCCCACCAGTGCCACCTCATCAGTGCCCACCAGTGCTACATATTAGTGCCCATCAGTGCAAACTTATCAGTGCCCATCAGTGTCGCCTTATCAGTGCCCATCACTTCAGCCTATGGGTGCCCAACAGTGCAGCCTATCAGTGCCCATCAGTGCAGCCTATCAGTGGCCATCAGTGTAGCCTCATCAGCGTACATCAATGAAGGAGAAAAATTACCTGTTTACAATATTTATTAACAAAATATAAAACGGTTTTGTATTTATTTTTGATTTCGGTCTTTTGAATTTTTTTTAACAAAAAATAAAAAACTCAGAGGAGATCAAATACCACCAAAAGAAAGCTCTATTTGTGGGAAAACAATGATAACAATTCATTTTAGTACAGTGTTGCATGACCGCGCAATTTTCATTCAAAGAGTGACAAAAGCTAAGCTAAAAGCTGAAAATTGGTCTGGGCAGGAAGGGGGTTTATGTGCCCAGTAAGCAAGTGGTTAAATTATACTCACACGCCAAGGGTGAGGACATACTGAGCGGTTGAGTTCCCATGCTAAGTCATGAGCCTATCAAGAATTAGGTCTAATGGAGACAAGCCAGGGGTAGCTAGCCAGCATCCCCAGATCTTACTGGACCGGGTCGGCTGCCTCTATGCTGATATATCAAGCACTCATATCTCAACGTTAATCCCACATTAGATAACCACATCTCTAAAGATGGAGAGGTTTGAGAGATCCAATGCTGCAAGATCAGCTTTCCGAGCTTGGAACAGTGCTCTGGACAACGCCTCTCTTACATATTTGTATGTTATGACCTCATCCAGGATAACCAATAAGCACAGTTTAGGGACAAGAGAGAAGTATTGTTGATGACGTTTACAAACATTCACTTGAATAACATTTATTTTGGCTAATTATATACCATGTATTCCTGCAGCTGCAGAGTGCTTACCCTCTGGACATAGGATCCTGCAGAACCCCTACAGAAGTTTGGACTTTGACTCCAGCCAGCTTCAGAAGTCCGCCATCCATGAACTGATATGTGACCACTCCCTGTCTGCTGGATGGTACCGATTTATGATCTTTGATAAGCCAGCTGAGATGCCAACCAAGTGCGTGGAGGTATTGGTACTACTAATCTTGACTACAAACAGGGGCAAAGTGTCTGCATTATTGTCTTGCTGATTTTACCATTTTAAAAACTGTCAGGTGTGTGCATGTACAGGTCTAAACCTCGCAGGTAGATTTTAGATGTAAAGTGCATTCAGCAGTTATGCCCCATACACACGGTCGGATTATGTTGTCGGAAAATCCGATCGTGTGTGGGCTCTATCGGACTTTTTCTGTCGGAATTTCAGACAGAAAAAGTTTGAGAGCTGGATATAAAAAATTTCCAACAACAAAATCCGATCAGACTTTTTCCGATTGTTTTTAGGGAATTCCAACGCACAAAAAAATTTGGAGACGAAAGTTGTTGGCTACTGGCCTCTACATAGCCCTGTCGTACGTGTGCAATACCACCTCAATCTGAACGATCGGATTTTCCGACAACTTTGTGCGACCGTGTGTATGCAAGACAAGTTTCGGCCAAAATCCGTCAGAAAAAATCTGACGGATTTTGTGGTGGGAATGTCCGACCGTGTTTATGGGGCATTAGGCCATGTGCCAAACACCTGCTGAGAGCAATTATTGATCATGCTGCTATGATACTAAGGATGCCCATAGATATGAAATGACCTTTGTTAATTAGGTTGGCTGGATCAGGTGACCGTTTCCTGTACTTTGGCGCTTTTCAGAGGAACTCATGAATGGGCTGGTTGTAAGACCTGTCTGCACAATATAGTTCCCCCACCCATATGTATCTCTGGTAGCCACTGATGTGCTTTCCTTCTACTTCTTCCCCTACTACTTAGCATTTAGCCACCTGGCTACCCAATTATTGCTTTATTAATACATATGTTAATTTACATGAGCAGCAGTAAATTTTTAGCAGATTGGCTCTATCTTTTTGGAACACTGCTGAAAAGTAGGTGGGCATAAAGATGTGGATGAGCGAGTTTGGGGTGGAGGAACTTCACTTGAGTCCCGACCTCAACCAGATAGAACACATTTGGGATGAATTAGAGCAGAGACTGTGACCCAGATCATCAGTGTCTGACCTCACAAATGTGCTTCTGGAAGATTGGTCAAAAACTCCCAAAGACACACTCCTAAACCTTGTGGACAGCCTTCTTAGAAGAGGTGAAGCTGTTATAGCTGCAAAGGGTGGGCCAACCCAATATTGAACCCTACGGACTATTGCCTTGTACACATCGGATTTTGTGCCAAACTTGTCTTGCATACACACGGTCGGACAAAGTTGTCGGAAAATATAATCGTTCGGAACGTGGTGACGTTCGTTACGTACGACGGGAATAAGTAGAGGCTAGTAGCCAATAGCTTGGGTCTCGTAGTTTAATCTGAGCATGCGTGGCACTTTGTCTGTTGGAATTCTCTACAAACGATCGGAAAAAGTCCAATCGGATTTTGTTGTCGGAAAATTTTAGATCCAGCTCTCAAACTTTTTCCGTCGGAAATTCCAACAGAAAAAGTCCGATAGAGCCCACACACGATCGGATTTTCCGACAACATAATCCGATCGGACCTTTTCCGTCTGAAAATCCGACCGTGTGTACAGGGCATAAGACTGGGATGCCATAAAGGTAATGTGTGTGTAAAGGCGGGTGTCCCAATACTTTTGACAATGTAGTGAATATATGGCAGCTGAAATCTTCTCGTATAATTAATAATAACGTGTGTGAGCATGGGGTACATGGTGTGAATTGACACCGCTGGACATGATAAATTGCCTGGACCATAGGAAAATGTAAATTTCATCAATCATGTACAGTGTCAGTTGGGTATAGTAAAGTTCTGACCCTACAAGCAGTACATGCTTCTCTACTACCAGTCCTTCCACACCTCCCGGGCGATCCGTCAATGGAATGTGTAAGAAATAATGAGATCCAGGTGTTCAGTGGTCCCTGCTTATTGCTATGCGGAGTTGTGCCAAGTAAAGTAACTGTCTAATGTAGTAATTTCTACTGCGATTATTAGAGGATATATAGAAGCTAAGGGTGTATTAGAATAAAACTCGACTTTAACCTAATCTAACTTTTCTCAAACTTCTTATCTCACAGAAGAACCCTAGAGATATAGTTTCTAAGTCTCATGAAACTCCTGCTAAAAATGATATCCATTAGCAAGATAAGCAAGTTCACAATATAATAATACAGATACATGAATACATAACTTGGCACAGCTAAAGTATTTAGCATCAAAGGTAAATAATTTTTAAACACTTTTTCTCTATATGATAAAATAGTTATCCTTAAAAAAAACAATTAAAATTAAACAACAAAATAATGTCCAAAAAAAGAAACATAGAAAGACCCTCTACATTGGTGGTCAGTAGAGAAATGCCTCCTTACACTGGTACTTAGTGAAGGGTCCACATATATTATAGTCAGTGAGAGAGATACCCCCCATACATCTATGGTTAATGAAAGCACCATTTCATTGAGGGTTGAGGGGGAGCCGTCCTTGCATTATGGTCAGTGAGAGAAAAACCGCCCCTTACATATGTGGTCAGTCGGGAGAATACTGCTAGAACAGTGGTGGTCTATAGGAAGAAAGCTCCATTTACACTGGTGGTCAGTGGGAAGAACATCACCATAACAGACTGTTACAATGATCATTGGTATTATACTGCTGACTCTGACAGCCCTGGAATTATGCAGATAGCATACAAAGTTTGACAGCTGGATCTAAAATTTTCCGACAACATACGATCAGCTCAGGGAACCCTAGAAACATCTGGAGAAACTCTGGTTGTGAATGGCTGAGCTGGAGGAACCCTACGTATTTCAAGAATCCTGGGTTCTACAGAACCCAGGTTGAGAATGGCTGCACTGACAGAGCCCCAAATTCCACAGAGCCCTAGTTGAGAATGGCTGCTCTGCAGGAACCCTACATTTTTCCAAAGTTCTGGGTTCCACAGAACCCTAGTAGAGAATGGCTGTTCTGACGGAACCCCAAATTCCACAGAGTATTCGTTGAGAATGGCTGCTCTGGATTAATCCTAAGTTTTTCCAGAACTCTGGTTGAGAATGGCTGACCTGGAGGAACTCTAATGCCCCGTACACACGAGAGGGATTAAGTCTGACAGACCTCCAAAGGAGTTCCGACGGAGTTCCGACGGAGTTCTGGCGGACTTTTCGACCGAACGGACTTGACCACACACCATCACACCAAACTCCGACGGAGTCGAACGTGATGACGTACGACTGGATTCGACGTAGGAAGTTCATAGACAGTAGCCAATAGCTGCCCTAGTGTCGGTTTTAGTCCGTCGCAGTAGCACACACACGAGCGAATTTTTCGAAGGGGACCGGGTCCGGCGGAGTTCCGTCGGGAAAATTTGAAGCATGCTTCATTTCTAAAGTCCGTCAGACTTTAGCTAAGCTAAAGTCCGTTGCAGCCCACACACGATCGGATAGTCTGACGGACTCAGTCCGTCGGAGTTTGGATGTCGAAAAGTCCGCTCGTGTGTACGGGGCATAAGTTTTTCCAGAACCCTGGTTCAAAATGGCTGCTCTGGGGGAAACCTACGTCTTTCCAGAACCCTTGGTTCCACAGAACCCTGGTTATGAATGGCTGAGCTGGTGTAACCCTAAGTTTTTCCAGAACCCTGGGTTTCACTGAACCATGGTTGAGAATGGATGCTCTGACTGAACCCCAGATTCCACAGACCACTAGTGGAGAATGGCTGCTCTGGAGGAACCCTAAGTTTTTCCAGAACCCTGGTTCAGAATGGCTGCTCTGGAGGAAACCTACATTTTTCCAGAACTCTGGGTTCCACAGAACCCTGGTTATGAATAGCTGAGCTAGAGGAACCCTAAGTTTTTTTTCCAGAACCCTGGGTTCCATAAAACCCTGGTTGAGAATGGCTGCTCTGGAGAGACTCTAACTTTTCCCAAAATCCTGGTTGAAAATCTAGATCTGGAGAAGCCCTATGTTTTCCCAAAACCCTGGTTGAGAATGGCAGATCTGGCAGACTCCTAATGACTGACCTAAATAAAATAAAAAATGGTTCCAATGTGTGGATAAGAATCTTTTCCTCAGTTGAACCAAATTTTGCATCATATAAATAAAACTCGTTCTATTAATGTAATGCAAAATTTGCATTATCACCATTCCTGAAAAACTGGTCTTATCCGCCATACTCATGTTGCACCTCGTGTCCTTCCAGGCCCCTCTTCATCCCTCACAAGTCTATATATTAGACCAATCCTTTCTTACCCCAGGGGAACCCTTTAAATAATTGTCAGGTCTCCGAGAACCCCTGCTGAAACCATAGATCAGTGGGTACAATGCCCTTACATTGGTAATATGTAAGAAAAATTACCTCCTTACAATGGTAGTCAGAATGTCACCCTTACAAACGGCTAAATATATCATTGATGTCATGCCGTGGACTCAAGGAACCCTTCCACAGAGGACTGGTTGAAATGGGCTGATCTAGGATGTGATATAAAGGAGCTCAGAACAGCATTTTTTATTCATGACAAGACAGAAGTCTTTTTTTTTTTATATATCAAAATATATTATTTGACTATGTGTGTTATTTGCTATTTGCATCCAGCCCAGCATATACTGTACTTTATTTTAAAATGGTGTTAACCTTTATTATTCAAATATATCTATAGTCAAATAAAGATATAAGTACAATTATTTTCTGGTTTTGAATAGAGTAGGAAAAGGTTAGAAACCCCTGTCCCTTTTTTTTTCTGTGTCCCATTAGTGAAATCTCCATTCATTTCCTACTACAGAGAAACAACAGGAAGTGAGAGGAAATCTCCTCTAAGCCCTTGTACACACAGTTGGACATTCTGACGGAAAATGTCCGATCGGACCGTGTTGTCGGATAATCCGACTGTGTGTGGGCGCCATCGGACTGTTTCCATCGGAATATCCGACGGACAAAGTTTTAGAGCTGGGCTATAAAACTTTCCGACAACATGATCCGATCGGACTTTGTCCGATTGTGTGTAGAGAATTCCGATCGGACAAAGTGCCACGCATGCTCAGATCAAATTCCTAGACCAAAGCTATTGGCTACTAGCCTGAATGTAGTCCTGTCGTAACGAAATAACGTCATCACGTTAAGAACGATCGGATTTTCCGACAACTTTGTCCAACCGTGTGCATGCAACACCAGTTTTGGACAAAATCCATCAGATTTTGTTGTCGGACTGTCCGACCGTGTGTTCAAGGGCTAAGACAGTTGGAAAGATTTCTCCTGACCTCCTGCTCTCCTTTTAGCCATAAACATTTGGACATAAAGATTTTGCCATATCACACCTCTATAAACTGAAAATAAAGCATCAAAAAAGAAAAGCTGGATGAGATATATTTCTACACAGATATACAATTGAACTAATAATTAGCTATTGGTACTTCTCTCGAATTAAGAGATCAGGCAGAGATAAGCTGCATATAGATGGGGAAATATGTCCACGCAAACAGTGGGCACATTTTCTAGAACAGAAACGCTGCAATTCCTGGTTGACAGTGACAGGACTTGTACTCTGTATTTTGATTCTTCCCTTTCCTACATAGAAATTGGAAAATCTACTCTGCTGATCAGAGTTCTTATGCCGCGTACACACGAGCGGAATGTCCGACAGAAAAAGTCTGACGGAAGCTTTTCATCGTATATTCCGATTGTGTGTATGCCTCATCGGACTTTTTACGTCTAAAATTCTGAGGGACCTAGAAATAGAACATGTTCTAAATATTTCCGACGGAACCAATTCCTATCGGGAAAACCACTCGTCTGTATGCTGTTCCGACGGACCAAAAACGAGGCATGCTCAGAAGCAAGTACGAGACGGAAGCTATTGGCTACAGGCTATTGAACTTCCTTTTTCTAGTCCTGTCGTACGTGTTGTACGTCACCGCGTTCTTAACGATCCGACTTTTGTGTGATCGTGTGTACGCAGGACAGTTTCAGCGGAATTCTGTGGGAACTTCGTCAGAAAAACCTTCAGAGTTTATTCCAACGAGAACACTGGTCGTGTGCACGGGGCATTAGGACTCTTTAGGGAAGTAACCGATGACCCAAATATTGCAAGAAATGCTTAAATCAGAAGCAAAACTGAAAACAAATATTTAGATTTTTTTATTAAGCTTTGATATTGTAAAGATGTCCACGGTCATAATTATTCTAACAATAGAATTCCAATTATTGTTCAAATGTATAGGTGGCTCTAGCTCGGACTACTTTTGTTCCAAAAATGCATGTACTCTGTTCATTTCTTTATATTATATGCCTCACTGTGCATCTAGCTGCCATGACCCAAAGCATGGATGCCAATATGTACCCAGATATGAGTTTCTGCATATAAGCTTTATGTAACAATAATATATTCTGTTTAATTAACAAATTTTACCTCTTTTGTCAGCTGCCCATTATTTACAAGGTGATTTTACCTGCTACTAAAGATAAGCGTTGCGTATATTTCCATGTAGACAGTTTTGTTTAGGCAACCTTAAAGGTTTTTCCTACTGTACATGATTTACATTTTTGTATCCATTAACTTTTATTGGACAAGATGGTCCCTTTTGGTCGCACTGTATACGGAACCTTTCACCCTTATGCACACACGATCGGACTTTCCACCAACAAAACCGTGGAATTTCGTCCGAAGGGTGTTGGCTCAAACTTGTCTTGCCTACACACGGCCACACGAATGTTGGCCAACAATTGCGAACGTAGAGACGTACTAGATGTACTACGTGGTTTTTCAGCTCTTTAGCGCCACCCTTTGGGCTTCTTGTGCTAATTTCGTGCTAGTAGAAGTTTAGTGAGCGTTGATTCGCGCTTTTCTTTTTGCGTTTTTAATTTTGTGCTTTTCAGTTTGTTTCTGAACGGCCGTTCGTCAACCAGACATGTTGCGGAATCGGAGGAGATAACGTGTTATTTATTATCGGAGTTATTGCTTTGACATTTTTTTTTTTATGGTTGAATAATGATCTGATTTGGTATATTTTCTATATTTTTGGATGCATAGAATGCACTTTTTGGTTTAGTTCTATTGGCTGATAGCATGTCTAATTTTTTTTTTTTTAATGCGCAATAAAAAAATTGTGGAGAATAATACTTGGCTATGTGTTTTACTTTGACAGTTTGGGAGTAGGCAGTTACATTTTAAAAAATACAATGTGAAATTGACAAGGGACACCAACATGGTTGTATCTTTGATCTTGAAAATTACAGGATAATGGTGTTGTGATAACTTGCCCAAATAATTATAAAAAAAAGCATCGTAATATTATTATTGATATCACTAGAAAAAAAAAGCCTTTGAAACTTCGTTTGCAATAACTCCATCAGTATCACTGGCAAATCAGATTCATTATTATCCCATTAAGGATTTTTTTTTTTTAATCTATTAATCTACTAATTTCGATTAATTATAACGCATATACAGATCCAACTACTTTTAATCATGGCAACAGCAGAAGCTGATCCACATGACAAAAATATCACAGCTTATCAGCCTCTAAGGACAACAATGTTAAAAACGGAGGTTATCAAATTTGCCTACACTTAGCTCACTGAATGATCCTAGTTAACCACATCCGTATTTTCCATCACTGTCCAGGCTGTCCGGTGACGTTACGAACATTGACGTCATCAAACTCCTCCCCCCTTCCCTTCATTAGCAGACAGAGGCGCTTGGGGAAGGGGGAAGGAGTCCGGTGACGTTGATGTCACCGGATCTCCGATGGAACTTCCTGAAGACCTGGAAGCCGGCATAGAGGTGAGTACCTATCAAAAGAATTTTGATCGATCAAAGAAATTAACGACTAAGGGAGGAATTAATCGTTAATTTCCGCAGCCCTACTTTTTTTTACTCAAAATATATTATTTGACTATGTGTGTTATTTATTTATGAGAAGTGTGATTTTTTTTTTGATAACATTTCCTCATTATGTAGTCCTTCATCCACCTCTGTGCTGTGAATGAAGGGGTAAAGTTGTAACTGATCTCTAATTATTGTCTCACTCAACAGATGAATCACTGTGGCACCCAGGCCCCTGTGTGGTTGTCACTACGAGAGTCTGAGTCCCTTCCTCCACCCGGGGATATGCGCCAGCTGACAGCCTGTGCCACCTGGCAGTTCTTCTTTAGCAGCACCAAGGACTGTTGTTTGTTCCGCATCCCAGTGACTGTCAGAAACTGCGGCGATTTCTACGTATATCTGTTGCAGCCGACTCAGGGATGTATGGGCTACTGTGCTGAAGGTAAGCATAAGCTTCAGTATATAAAAGGTTGTCAACGTGTTTCAGGGGCTCACAATTCCCACTTCATCAGAGCTTGTGTGCTGTCAGATATTTGAGTATGCTTGAACGTAAAAAGAATAACGTGAAGGTTAGAGAGTAGGGATGAGTTCAGGCATGTGCAGATCCTAGTCCGAACCCACCTGAGCTTACCCATCAGAGAGTCATCACTGCTCACCACTATACATTAGCAGCCAAGCATTCCCAGCCCACAGCAGCATATGGGGCAGTGATTACCTATGGCTTTCTGAGGGATAGCTCAGGCTGGTCCGAACACACCTCAGCTTACCCCTACTCTCTAATTTTCACTTTATTCTTTTCATGGCCAAATATACCTAAATATCTGCCAGCGCACAAGCTCTCATGAAGGGGGAATGGGGAGCCCATGACACGCGTTGGGTATATTTCCAGCCTTAATGTCAAGATAAATAAACGTTTTCTGGCCTTAATGCTAACTTAGGGTGCTCTCACCCTTTTTTTGTACACTAATGCAATACCATGTGACATGCTTCTTCAATGAGGCTAGGTGCAATGTTCATATTGCAGCCACTTGAGAATTCCTCTCATACACGTGCGCAGGGGGTGTGCCGGGTGTGTCTTGGCACACCCTAATCACTCTGTGCGTTGCCAACTCCCCCTACTGCTAAGGTTTCCGCCTTCTCTCATCTCCAATTGGCTCTCCCGGGGGATGTTTCAGGATGGAAAGCGGGGGGAAAGGCCTAGTCAATATTTCATTTACTGGCCCCGTCCCTTTCTACATAAACACTGTGAACACACTCAGTCACTGTGTTCATTCACAAACTGAAGCACAGTAAACACAGTTTACTATGCTTCGGTGTGTTTGAGCTTTGGGGTGCACACCCTAATGCAATAGGCTGCGCACACCTATGATTCCTCTTATCAGAGAGGGAAATCAAATCTTCTGCCCTTTTTGCATGCCTACATAGTAGCAGAGGGAGGGGGCAGGAGCTGTAACAGGTGGGAATTGTCTCTTCCAAGAAGTGGTCAGATTCTTATCAAAGTTACAGGAGTCACAACATGGGAAACATACAAATGCTTATTATACTTTGCTGCAGCAAGATATTCATCTAAAGCAGGGGTGTCAAACTAATTCTCACGTATCATATAGGCAATATGGTTGCCCTTAAAGGGTTGGTTGTATCTGTAAGACTAGATGTCCAGAGCGTCAAGAGTCCCTCCACCAACAGAAGTCAAGAGTCCCCCCTTACATCACAGTGCACCCCCTATACCTTGTGCAGCTGCCAAGAAGAAGCTAGGGCAGAGCTAGGAAGCAGAAATTGTAGGGTCTGGAGGAGGACCAGAAGAGGGCTGGAGTCAGCTGAATGCTGATACCAGGGTAGGCGGAGACGACGGGGTGCTGTGGCTGCACAGAGAGGCGCAGGTCATGGCAGAGGTGTTCTGTCCTCCTCTCTGCTGCCGACTGCTGAGACAAGGTGGGGGTGGAGACAAGGTGGGGGTGGAGACAAGGGGGGGTGGCACATCCGCAGGGGAGGAGCAAGGGCCACATGGAATGGCATGGGTTCCACATTGGGCCTGCGGGCCTTGTGTTTGACGCATGATCTAAACCAGGGTTCTGTGGAACCCTAGGGTTCCTCCAGAGGTTGCTAGGGGTTCCTTGAGTTCCCACTGACACCCTATCTGTAAGGGAGTAATTCTTCCCAATGTCCACAAATGTAAGGAGCATTCTTCCCACTGACTATCACACTAATGCAAGGTTTCTCAACTAATGTTCCTCCAAAGATTGCTAGGGGTTCCTGGAGCAATGACCAATTTCTGCCTCTCAGAAAAGGTTCCCACTGACACCATTGATCTTTTTAGCTCTCTGTAAGGGGGTAATTCTTCCCACTGACCACAAGTGTAAGGACCATTCTTCCCACTGACCATCACACTAATGTATCATGAGTTGTAGATATAGACATGAGACTGGAAAGTTTTTTCAAGGGTTCCTCTGTTTTGAAAAGGCTGAGAAAGTGTGATCTAAACAGTGAGATCTGGTGACGGTATCTTTAAGTGTGATGTTCCCCTTATTGTAAACACTACCCCCGATGGTGCTATTGAAGGCAATACACTGACTGCTACTTACACCAAGCGTCTACAGCAGGGCTGGGACAAGGAGTTGGCAGGACGGGCGGCTGCCCTGGGCACTGTGGTTTCATGTGAGGTGGGGGGGGGGGCACTGCAAAGAGATTGGGGAAGGGAATTTGTGTTGGGAGGGAGAATTTGGGGAGCAACAGGGGATAAGAATTGTTATGGAGGAGACATTTTTTGGGGGGGTGGTTATTTAGGGGGATCTGTGTTTCACAAGCGGCTGGAGGAAGAGGATTTACATTAGAAGGGGGATTGAAGAGTTTGTGCTAGATGAGGAGATATGGTAGGTGGGGGAGGGGGGTCGTGCTAGTAGGGATGATTGGGGGGTATTTTTGCTAGGATGGGAAATTGGGGGTATTGGGGGGAATTTGTAGTGGGAAGGGGATTTGGAGTAAAGGTGGGTAAAAGGATGTGTACTCAGAGGGGAAATTTGAGGGGTAGAGGATTTGTGCTGGGGGGATTTGAGGGATGGGAGGAGAGATTTCAGCAGGGAGGCAGATTTGTATTGGGGGGAGGGGGGTTATGCTTAGGGAGTAAGCATGCAGATTAGTGCTCAATATTTTTCAGGGGGGAAGGGGGGGGGGGGGTTTGCCGACATAATGCTCATACATCTTGGTGGGCGGGGGGGGGGGGCACAGTTTGGTATGTCCGCCCTGGGCTCTAGATGACCTTGTCCCGGCACTGGTCTACGGGATTTTATGAACCACCAATGACAAAGCTACATAGAAAGCTCAGGAGTGTCTCATGGCAAAATTGTATAATGCGATGAAGTGAGTTTGATTATTACTTTACTGATATGGGTTTTATGTTTCAGAGTCTCAGTCACAATGTGAAGATGGTGAATTAGAAGTCGATGGTGTCTGCACAAGTAAGTGCAATTCATTTTCATATCACAGTTGGTATTATTTTGTACAGGTGTATCTAAAAAAATTGAATATCATCAAAAAGTTAATTTATTTCAGTAAATCAATTCAAAACGTGAAACTCATATTTTATATAGATTCATTACACACAGAGTGATATATTTCAAGCATTTCTTTCTTTTAATGTTGATGATCATGGCTTACAGCGAGTGAAAACCAGAAATTGAGTATCTAAGAAAAATTTAATATTGCATAAGACTAATAAAAAAAGGATTTTTAATACAGAAATGTTGGATTACTTAAAAGTATGTCCATGTACAGTATAGCCAGGGGTGGACTGACAACTCATGGGGCCCCCGGGCAATAGGAGGTTATGGGGCCCCCAGGCAATCCGAGATTATGGGGCCACACAGTATACACACACACACAGTATACAATCACACAGTATACAGTGGTGTGAAAAAGTGTTTGCCCCCTTCCTCATTTCCTGTTCCTTTGCATGTTTGTCACACTTAAGTGTTTCGGAACATCAAACCAATTTAAACAATAGTCAAGGACAACACAAGTAAACACAAAATGCAATTTGTAAATGAAGGTGTTTATTATTAAGGCTGGGTTCACACCGCTGCGGGGGGAGAACCGGATGTGATTCGCACAGCAAATCACATCCGATCTCCGTAGCGCTGCGAGTTCAGCCATACAGATAGTATGGCTGAACTCGCAGCGGTCCCGCAGCAAACTCGCACGGGACCCTTTTTTGGGTCCGCAACGGAATCGGATCGCATGGGGGTTCACACCATGCGATCCGATTCCTGTGCGAGTCGGCAGATCGCACTGCGATATGCCGACGGATCTGGGGGTGTCATTAACATAATATTGACACCCCCAGCCGTCCGCATAGGGCAGTGTGAACTGCCGGCGGGAGTAATGCGATGCGGGAAAACGCCGCGGATTCGCGGCGTTCCCGCATCGCAGCAATGTGAACCTGGCCTAAAGGTGAAAAAAAATCCAAACCATCATGGCCCTGTGTGAAAAAGTGATTGCCCCCCTTGTTAAAACATACTATAACTGTGGTTGTCCACACCTGAGTTCAATTTCTCTAGCCACACCCAGGCCTGATTATTGCCACACCTGTTCACAATCAAGGCATCACTTAAATAGGAGCTGCTTGACACAGTAAGGTCCACCAGAAGATCCTTAAAAGCTACACATCATGCCGAGACCCAAAGAAATTCAGGAACAATTGAGAAAGAAAGTAATTGAGATCTATCAGTCTGGAAAGGGTTATAAAGCCATTTCCAAAGCTTTGGGAATCCAGCGAACCACAGTGAGAGCCATTATCCACAAATGGCGAAGACATGGAACAGTGGTGAACCTTCCCAGGAGTGGCCGGCCGCCCAAAATTACCCCAAGAGCGCAGCGACGACTCATCCAAGAGGTCACAAAAGACCCCACAACAACGTCCAAGGAACTGCAGGCCTCACTTGCCTCAGTTAAGGTCAGCGTTCATGCCTCCACCATCAGGAAAAGACTGGGCAAAAATGGCCTGCATGGCAGAGTTCCAAGGAGAAAACCACTGCTGAGCAAAAAGAACATCAAAGCTCGTCTCAATTTCTCCACAACACATCTTGATGATCCCCAAGACTTTTGGGACAACATTCTGTGGACCGATGAGACAAAAGTGGAACTCTTTGGAAGGTGTGTGTCCAAGTATATCTGGCGTAGAAGGAACACTGCATTTCATAAAAAGAACATTATACCAGCAGTAAAATATGGTGGTGGTAGTGTGATGGTCTGGGGCTGTTTTGCTGCTTCAGGACCTGGAAGACTTGCCGTGATAAAAGGAACTATGAATTCTGCTGTCTACCAAGAGATCCTGAAGGAGAATGTCCGACCATCTGTTCGTGTACTCAAGCTGAAACTAACTTGGGTTCTGCAGCAGGACAATGATCCTAAACACACCAGCAAGTCCACCACTGAATGGCTGAAGAAAAACAAAATGAAGACTTTGGAGTGGCCTAGCCAAAGTCCTGACCTGAATCCTATTGAGATGTTGTGGTATGACCTTAAAAAGGCCGTTCATGCTCGAAAACCCTCTAATGTAACTGAATTAGGACAATTCTGCAAAGATGAGTGGGCCAAAATTCCTCCAGGACGCTGTAAAAGCCTCATTGCACGTTATCGCAAACGCTTGGTTGCAGTTGTTGCTGCTAAGGGTGGCCCAACCAGTTATTAGGTTTAGGGGGCAATCACTTTTTCACACAGGGCCATGATGGTTTGGATTTTTTTTCACCTTTAATAATAAACACCTTCATTTACAAATTGCATTTTGTGTTTACTTGTGTTGTCCTTGACTATTGTTTAAATTGGTTTGATGTTCCGAAACACTTAAGTGTGACAAACATGCAAAGGAACAGGAAATGAGGAAGGGGGCAAACACTTTTTCACACCACTGTACACATACATGTACACACAGTATACACAGACATGTTTCTATTGGCTGAGAAGGTACTGGAGAGGTGGGCCAGCTATAATCTCAGGATTTTTAGACCAAAAGGATGTCGGTAAGGGACATTTCAGAGACAGATGTAAAAAAAAAACCCACAGATTTTTACATACTGTCCCTGGTTTTACTGAGGCTGGCAACCCTGATGGGGCCCCCTAGTGGCTTGGGGCCCTCGGGCAGCGCCCGAGTGGCCCTATGGTCAGTCCGCCCCTGAGTATAGTATGCACTCAATACCTGGTTGGGGCTCCTTTTGCATGAATTACTGTATCAATGCAGCTTGGCATGGAGGTGATCAGCCTGTGGCACTGCTGAGGTGTTAGGGAAGCTCAGCTTGCTTTGATAGCGGCCTTCAGCTCGTCTGCATTCTTGGGTCTGGTGTATCTCATCTTTCACTTGACAATACTCAACAGATTCTCTATGGGGTTTAGGTCAAGCAAGTTTGGTGGCCAATCAAGCACAGTGATACAGTGCCTTGAAAAAGTATTCATACCCCTTGAAATGTTCCACATTTTGTCATGTTACAACCAAAAATGTAAATGTATTTTATTGGGATTTTATGTGATAGACCAACACAAAGTGGCACATAATTGAGAAGTGGAAGGAAAATGATAAATGGTTTTCAACAGTTTTTACAAATAAATATCTGAAGTGTGGGGGTACATTTGTATACTTTGTCACTACTTTGTAGAACCACCGTTCACTGCAATTGCAGCTGCAAGTTTTTTTTATGAGGATGTCTCTATCAGCTTTGCACTTCTAGAGAGGGACATTTTTGCCTATTCTTCTTTGTAAAATAGCTCAAGCTCTGTCAGATTGGATGGAGAGCGACTGTGAACAGCAATTTTCAAGTCTTGTCACAGATTCTAATTTGGATTTAGGTCTGGACTTTGACTGGGACATTTTAACAAATGAATATGCTTTGATCTAATCCATTCCATTGTAGCTCTGGCTGTATGTTTAGGGCTGTTGTCCTGCTGGAAGTTGAACCTCCGCCCCAGGCTCAAGTCTTTTGCAGACTCTTAACAGGTTTTCTTCTCAAATTGCCCTGTATTTGGCTCCATCCATCTTCTCATCAACTCTGACCAGCTTCTCTGTCTCTGCTGAAGAAAAGCATTCCCACAACAAGACGCTGCTGTGGACAGAGTCTCCCACCTGAGTTGTGGGTCTCTGCAGCTCCTCCAGAGTTACCATGGGCTTCTTCTCTGATTACTGCTCTCCTTGCCTGTCAGTTTAGGTTAGGGTTGCCACCTTTTCTTCAAGCCAAACCCGAACATTTTCACGGCGCACGGCAATTTTTTTGTAGTACACGCTATAGGATTGTAAAATACCTTGGGTTACCCAAAAAGAGTAGTAATGAAGTGTGCTACACAGAACAGTTGCTATAGCCAAATTGCATTAACAGTGAAGGGACTTAAATGGGCATGATTAAATAAAACAAAAGCATTTAGTGTACCCATAAAATATGATTCGATTAATAAAAGAAATGTCAGTGACAATAGCCTACCTTAAAATTGGACACTGTCAGCCAGCAGGGCAGTGGACAGTGTCAGTAGGGCAGTAAATGGTGTCAGTAGAGCAGTAAATGGTGTCAGTAGGACAGTGTACAGTGTCAGTAGGACAGTGTACAGTGTCAGTAGGGCAGTGGACAGTGTCAGTAGGGCAGTACATGGTGTCATTAGGGCAGTACATGGTGTCATTAGGGCAGTAAATTGTGTCAGTAGATCAGTGGACAGTGTCAGTAGAGCAGTAAATGGTGTCAGTAGGGTAGTAAATTGTGTCAGTAGATCAGTGGACAGTGTCAGTAGAGCAGTAAATGGTGTCAGTATGGCAGTAAATGGTGTCAGTAGGGCAGTAAATGGTGTCAGTAGAGCAGTGGACAGTGTCAGTAGGGCAGTGTACAGTGTCAGTAGAGCAGTAAATTGTGTCAGTAGGGCAGTAAATGGTGTCAGTAGGGCAGTGGACAGTGTCAGTAGAGCAGTAAATGGTATCAGTAGGGCAGTGGACAGTGTCAGTAGGGCAGTACATGGTGTCAGTAGGGCAGTAAATGGTGTCAGTAGGGCAGTGGACAGTGTCAGTAGAGCAGTAAATGGTGTCAGTAGAGCAGTGGACAGTGTCAGTAGGGCAGTGTACAGTGTCAGTAGAGCAGTAAATTGTGTCAGTAGGGCAGTAAATGGTGTCAGTAGGGCAGTGGACAGTGTCAGTAGAGCAGTAAATGGTATCAGTAGGGCAGTGGACAGTGTCAGTAGGGCAGTACATGGTGTCAGTAGGGCAGTAAATGGTGTCAGTAGGGCAGTAAATGGTGTCAGCAGAGCAGTAAATGGTGTCAGTAGAGCAGTGGACAGTGTCAGTAGAGCAGTAAATGGTGTCAGTAGGGCAGTGGACAGTGTCAGTAAAGCAGTAAATGGTGTCAGTAGGGCAGTGGACAGTGTCAGTAGGGCAGTGGACAGTGTCAGTAGGGCACTAAATTGTGTCAGTAGGGTAGTAAATTGTGTCAGTAGAGCAGTTGACAGTGTCAGTAGAGCAGTAAATGGTGTCAGTAGGGCAGTGCGGTGCGGTGTGACAAGAGGGGGTGCGGTGTGACAGGAGGTGGTGCTGCGGTGTGACAGGAGGTGGTGCTGCGGTGTGACAGGAGGGGATGCGGTGTGACAGGAGGGGATGCGGTGTGACAGGAGGTGGTGCAGAGTGTGACAGGAGGTGGTGCAGAGTGTGACAGGAGGGGGTGCGATGTGACAGGATGGGGTGCAGAGTGTGACAGGAGGGGGTGCAGAGTGTTACAGGAGGGGGTGCAGAGTGTGACAGGAGGGGGTGCAGAGTGACAGGAGGGGGTGCAGAGTGACAGGAGGGGGTGCGGTGTGACAGGAGGGGCCCGTGCAAATACAGAGGAGGGGTGCAATTACAGAGAAATGAGGGACAATTACAGATGAAAGGGGTGCAAATACAGAGGAGAGGGGAAATTACAGAGGAGGGGGGGGCAGTTACAGAGGGGGTGGCAAACACAGAAGGGTCAAAACATAAGGGAGAGAGAGGCGACAGGCAGCTGCTGGTGCAGAAGTTTTTAATAAAATAAATGCTTAAAAGCAATCCACTCACTCTGCATGTCAGAGCTGTATATGTCAGTCTGTGAAGTTGGATGTCCCATCCTCCCCTCCGCTCCACGCTGCTCTTATCACTGAATCGGAAAACTCATGTGAACTCATGTGAACTGTCAGCCTCTGATGATGGAGGCGTGGTTAAGCCTCTGGAATGCTCCGATTGGTCACAGCATCCCAGGCTGGCAGCTCACTGCAGTCTCCCCGCAGCTCTGTATCCTCGGCTTCCTCCAGCGATTCAGTGATAAGAGCAGATCGGAGGGGGGGATGGGACGTCCAACTTCACAGACTGACATATACAGCTCTGACATGGAGAGTGAGTGGATTGTTTGCTTTTAAGCATTTATTTTATTAAAACCTTCCGCACCAGCAGCTGTCTGTCGCCTCTCTCTCCCATATGTTTTGATTGTTCTGTAATTGCTCCCCCCGCCCGCCGCTCCGATGCCCCTGCTGTCCAGGTCCCCCTGTGTGCTGGGGCTCGTAAAAGGAGGCCCCATGGTACCCCTGTCAGCTGTCCGGGTGTGAGGCAGAGGGAAACCCGGGCACAGCCTCCTAAACCCGTACTGTCCGGGTCAAAACCGGACAGGTGGCAACCCTAGTTTAGGTGGACGGCCATGTCTTGGTAGATTTGCAGTTATGCCATACTCTTTCCATTTTTGGATGATGGATTGAACAGTGCTCCGTGAGATGTTCAAAGCTTGGGATATTTTTTTATAACCTAACCCTGCTTTAATCTTCTCCACAACTTTATCCCTGCCTTGTCTGGTGTGTTCCTTGGTCTCCATGATGCTGTTTGTTCACTAAGGCTCTCTAACAAACTTCTAAAGGGCTTCACAGAACAGCTGTATTTATACTGAGATTAAATTACACACAGGTGGACTCAATTTACTAACTAGGTGACTTCTGAAGGCAATTGGTTATACTAGATTTGTGTTAGAGCCGGTTCACACAGGGGCAACACGACTTTCAACGCGTCTTTTGGAGGCAACTTGGACACGACTTGGGGCGACTTACAACACGACTTTAAGTCGCCCCAGGCCAGGCGACTTTTGCCGTGGCCAATCAGAGAATGAGCTCTCAAGGTGGAACTCCACGCCAAATTTAAAATAAAAATTCCCCCTCCGGGAGCATACCAGGCCCTTAGGTGGATTTTAAGGGGAACCCCCTATGCCGAAAAAACGGCATGGGGTCCCCCCCAGATCCATACCAGACCCTTATCCGAGCAGGAAGCCTGGCCGGTCAGGAAGGGGGTGGGGACGAGCGAGCGCCCCCCCCCCCCCCTCCTGGACAATACCAGGCCATGTGCCCTCAACATGGGGGGGTTGGTGCTTTGGGGAAGGGGGGCCCCCCCACCCCAAAGCACCTTGTCCCCATGTGGATGAGGACAAGGGCCTGTTCCCGACATCCCTGGCCGTTGGTTGTCTGCGGGCGGGGGCTTATCAGAATCAGATCCCGGCCCCCCACCCTATGTGAATGAGTAAGGGGTACATCGTACCCCTACCCATTCACCTGGGGAAAAACTGTCAATAAAAAACACAAGTTTTAAAAGTCCTTTATTGAGCAGCTCCGGGGGTCTTCTTCCAATGTCGGGGGTCTTCTGACGACTTCTCCGCTCTGTTCGGCCTCTTCTCCCGGTGTCTGGCGTCTTCTTATGCCCCGTACACACGAGAGGACTTATGTCCGACAGACCTCCAAAGGAGTTCCGCCGGAGTTCCGCCGGAGTTCCGCCGGAGTTCTGGCGGACTTTTCGACCGAACGGACTTGGACACACACCATCACACCAAACTCCGACGGAGTCGAACGTGATGACGTACGACTGGATTCGAATAAGGAAGTTCATAGCCAGTAGCCAATAGCTGCCCTAGCGTCGGTTTTAGTCCGTCGGAGTAGCATACACACGAGCGGATTTTTCGAAGGGGACCGGGTCCGGCGGAGTTCCGTCGGGAAAATTTGAAGCATGCTTCATTTCTAAAGTCCGTCAGACTTTAGCGAAGCTAAAGTCCGTTGCAGCCCACACACGATCGAATAGTCTGACGGACTCAGTCCGTCGGACTTTGGATGTCGAAAAGTCCGCTCGTGTGTACGGGGCTTTACGCTCTCCGGCGTCTTTTCCCGGGCTCCTCCGCTGTCTTCTTGCAGCTCTTTTACTAGCGGAGGAGCCCAGTCTCCTCTGCCTTCTGTCCTTCTTCTCTCTTCTTTCTTCTTAATTCTTTCGATGTTGACCCGGTGCTGTCTTTTGCTGTACTGGCTTGTGCGACGTGCGCGGCGACTTATATAGGTATGGGGTGTGGTCACCGGATGATGTCACCCGGTGACCCCGCCCCTTTATGACGTCACAGTCCCAGGGGCATGCTGGGACTGTGACACATAAAGGGGCGGGGTCACCGTGTAACATCATCCGGTGACCACGCCCCATACCTATATAAGTCGCCGCGCACGTCGCACAAGCCAGTACAGCGGAAGACTGCGCCGGGTCAACAGAAGAAAGAAGAGAGAAGGACAGAAGGCGGAGGAGACCGGGCTCCTCCGCTAGTAAAAGAGCTGCAAGAAGACAGCAGAGGAGCCCGGGAGAAGATGCCGGACACCAGAAGAGGCCGAACAGAGCGGAGAAGTCGTCAGAAGACCCCCCAACGTCGGAAGAAGACCCCCGGAGCTGCTTAATAAAGGACTTTTAAAACTTGTGTTGTGTTTTTTATTGACATTTTTTCCCCAGGTGAATGGGTAGGGGTACGATGTACCCCTTACTCATTCACATAGGGTGGGGGGCCGGGATCTGGAGGCCCCCTTATAAAAGGGGGCTCCCGGATTCCGATAAGCCCCCCACCGGCAGATATTTATTTGTAAAAAAATTTGAAAGCCATTTATCATTTTCCTTCCACTTCACAATTATGTGCCACTTTCTGTTTGTCTATCACATAAAATCCCAATAAAATACATATACATATACGTTTTTGGCTGTAACATGACAAAATGTGGAAAATTTCAAGGTGTATGAATACTTTTACAAGGCCCTGTACCGTAATCATTAAACCAGGTATTGGTACTTTTGGCAGTGTGGGCAGGTGCCGAGTCCTGCTGGAAAATTAAATCAGCATCTCTATAAAGCTGGTCAGCAGAAGGAGGCATGAAGTGCTCTAGAATTTCCTGGTAGAGGAGTGCACTGACTTTGGACTTGATAAAACACTGTGGACCAACACCAGAAGATGGCATGGCTCCCCACATTATCAATGACTGTGGAAATTTCACACTGCACTTCATGCAACTTGGATTCTGGCTTCTCCACTCTTCCTCCAGACTCTGGGACCTTGATTTCTAAATGAATACAAAATTTACTTTCATCTGAAAAAAGGACTTTAGACCACTGATCAACAGTCCAGTCTTTTTTCTCCTTAGCCCATGTAAGACACTTCTGACGTTGTCTCAGGAGTGGCTTGACACAAAGAATGTGACAGTTGTAGCCCATGTCCTGGATACATCTGAGTATGGTGGTTCTTGAAGCACAGACACCAGCCTGAGACCACTCCTTGTGAATCTCCCCGAAATTCTTCAATGGTCTTTGCATCACAATCCTCCCAAGGCTGGGGTTATCCCTGTTGCTTGTGCACATTTTTCTAGCACACTTTTTCCTTCCACTCAACTTTCCATTAATATGCTTGGATACAGCACTGTGTGAACAACCAGCTTCTTCTTTAGCAATGACCTTTTGTGATTTACCCTCCTTGTCAATGACTGTCTTCTGGACAGCTGTCAAGTGAGCAGTCTTCCCCATGATTGTGTAACCTACTGAACCTTTACAGGTGTTTTGAGTTAATTAGGTGATTAGAGTGTAACACCATGAGTCTACAATATTCAACTTTTTCACAATATTCTAATTTTCTGAGATACTGAATTTTGGGTTTTCACTAGCTGTATGTCATAATCACCAAAATGAAAAGAAATAAATGCATGAAATTAGGGTTGCATCGATACCGGTGCCGATACTAAGCATTTGCATGAGTATCGGTACTCGTGCAAATGCACAATACTTAAAACCGATACTTATTGTCTTAGTTCTTTTAGCTGTCAGCGGGATTCTCCCACTGACAACTGAAATGTACACAAAAGAATGCAGCGATTATCAGTTGTTAAGGAGCGAGGGCGCTGCGTCTTTAACAACTGACGATTCATTTGTCAGTGGGCTTCCTCGGTGATAAATGTTATTAAAACCGGGGGCAGCTGCTGCTAGGGCTCCCTGTAGGATCAGAGCACTCTCCTGCTGGGTCTCCACTCCATCCCCAGCCTGTAGTGCAGCACAAGCCCGAGAGGAGAGAGCCAGGACAAAGAGAAGACAGCAATAGGGTGTGAAGCACAAGGAAGGGAACCGCTAGGCGGGGGCAACTGAGGCCCTGCATGGAAGTCCTGATTGCCCTGATATTACCATCTTCCGCCTCCTCTCAGACTGTCGGATCTATTGTGGGAGGACAAGCAGCAGCGCTGCTCTTCTTCAGCTGAGGCCACCTCCTCCCAGAGAATGGGAGAAGAACAGGCAACATGGCAGGATGTCACACATAGATCTTCAGCAGTAGAGTAGTAAGTAGTATAGTAAGGAACTGGTGTGCAGGGAGGGGCACAGTGGAGAACAGGTATGTAGGAGGTACAGTGGAGAAAAGGCTTGTGTGTGGGGAGGGAAGGGAGGTTATAGTGGGGAAGAGGGGTTAAGGGTGGTACAGTGTGGAACAGGTAAGGGGAGGGGACAAGTGCGTGGGGGGGCAGTGGATAACTGGTGCGTAGGGGGGACAGTGGGGAACAGGTGGCTAGGGGGGACTGTGGGGAACTGGGTTGTAGGGGGGACAGTGGGGAACAGCTGCATGGAGGGGGACAGTGGGGAACAGGTGCGTAGGGGGGACAGTGGGGAACAGGTGTGTGGGAGGGGACAGTGGGGAACAGGTGCATGAGGGGGACAGTGGGGAACAGGTGCATGGGGGGGACAGTGGAAAACAGGTGTGTGGGGGGGACAGTGGAAAACAGGTGCGTAGGGGGGACAGTGGAAAACAGGTGCGTAGGGGGGACAGTGGGGAACAGGTGCATGGGGGAGACAGTGGAAAACAGGTGCGTGGGGGGAAAGTGGGGAACAGGTGCATGGGGGGGACAGTGAAAAACAGGTGCGTAGGGGGGACTGTGGGGAACAGGTGCATAGGGGGACAGTGGGGAATATGGGCATGGGGGGACAGTGGGGAACTGGTGCATAGGGGGACAGTGGGGAACAGGTGCACAGGGGGGAAAGTGGGGAACAGGTGCACAGGGGGGACAGTATGGAACAGGTGCGCAGGGGGGACAGTATGGAACAGGTGCCTGGGGGGGACAGTGGGGAACTGGTGTGTAGGGGGGCAGTGGAGAACAGGTGTGTGGGGGGACAGTGGGGAACAGGTGCATGGGGGGGGCAGTGTCGAACAGGTGCGTGGGGGGGACAGTGGGGAACAGGTGCTTGGGAGGGAAAACAGGTGCGTAGGGGGGACAATGGGAAACAGGTGCGTAGATTGGACAGCGGGGAACAGGTGCGTAGGGGGGACAGTGAGGAACAAGTTCGTGGGGGGACAGTGGGGAACAGGTTCATGGGGGGGACAGTAGGGAACAGGTTCGTGGGGGGGGACAGTGGGGAACAGGTGCATAGGGGGGACAGTGGGGAACTGGTGCTTGGGAGGGAAAACAGGTGCGTAGGGGGGACAATGGGAAACAGGTGCGTAGATTGGACAGCGGGGAACAGGTGCGTAGGGGGGACAGTGAGGAACAAGTTCGTGGGGGGACAGTGGGGAACAGGTTCATGGGGGGGACAGTAGGGAACAGGTTCGTGGGGGGGGACAGTGGGGAACAGGTGCGTAGGGGGGACAGTGAGGAACAAGTTCGTGGGGGGACAGTGGGGAACAGGTTCATGGGGGGGACAGTAGGGAACAGGTTCGTGGGGGGGGATAGTGGGGAACAGGTGCATAGGGGGGACAGTGGGGAACTGGTGTGTAGGGGGGCAGTGGAGAACAGGTGTGTGGGGGGGCAGTGGAGAACAGGTGTGTGGGGGGGCAGTGGAGAACAGGTGTGTGGGGGGACAGTGGGGAACAGGTGCGTGGGGGGAACAATGGGGAACAGGTGCGTGGGGGGGACAATGGGGAACAGATGCGTAGGTTGGACAGTGGGGAACAGATGCGTGGGGGGGACAGTGGGGAACAAGTGTGTGGGGGTGACAGTGGGGAACAGGTGCATGAGGGGGACAGTGGGGAACAGGTTCATGGGGGGGACAGTGGGGAACAGGTGTGTGGGGGGGACAGTGGGGAACAGGTGTGTGGGGGGGACAGTGGGAAACAGGTGCGTGGGGGGGACAGTGGGAAACAGGTGCGTGGGGGGGCAGTGGAGAACAGGTGTGTGGGTGGACAGTGGGGAACTGGTGTGTAGGGGGACAGTGGAGAACAGGTGTATGGGGGGACAGTGGGGAACAGGTGCGTGGGGGGGACAATGGGGAACAGGTGCGTGGGGGGGACAATGGGGAACAGATGCGTGGGGGGGGACAGTGTTATTGCAATACAATAGGGGCAAACAATATAGCCAAATAACCAGGGTCCAGGGTAGTTGAATTGAGCTTTTCTTACCCTCACAAGACATTTAAAGCCTATTGCATCTGGGGAGGAGAAAGCTCTAATTTTGGATTATGCTCAGTGGGAAGCTAACAAAGGACAGTCAATCCTCCCATCTATTGTGAAGTGACTAGTTTACTGTACTATAGGTAATCTATCGTGCCTACACCTTAGTGCTACCCTAGTATAACTATTACATCACAAAGACATGGGTGTCCCATCCCATATTCCACTACACTCTTTATACATAAATAAAAATTAGATCCTCACTGGATTCCCGTAACACTGTTGACCAGAGGACCTCTGTACTTCAGTTGCTAAACTAAACTTGTATAGTTCTTAGCTTTTCCCTTTTGATTGCTGTAGCTGGATCATGAGAGTTATGGCACTTTGTAGACCATGTTTGCTCTGTGCATTGCTTTATTCTATAAAACTGAAACCAGCATTGTAAGAAAGGTTTCACAAAAGCAAAATAAATTATAGACTTTTGACATTTAATTTAATTATATTTGTACAAAAATTTCATAGTATAAAATTTCCATTTTTTTTATCAGGTAGATCGAGTTCACATGGTTTACTCCCTGTGTCACCGAGTCCCCCGGAAATTGTGGTGGAGATGGTAGGCTCCACCGTATATCTGAAATGCTTCTTTGATTCGCCCCCTACAAACAGCTCCCTGGGCTTCATCATTCGATGGTCCAGACTGTCCGCTCAGGGGGCGAAAGAAGAGCTGAGGCAGGAGGCCATCGTTCAGTCATTCTCTACTATTGAACTAGATGGCATCAATGTCAGACTAGGGGATCGGGTAAGAATTATTATTATTTTTTTTACTTTATGTATTCTACAGAGGCTCATCTGTACTGCAAGATACTTGTAGGGACAATAATGGGAAAGTAGACCTTGGGCAGAACCAAGGTATAAAAATGTGTTTTACAAATTAACAAATAAAACATATTCTCACCTAAGTCACTAACTAACCTAATGTCAGCTCTCCACTAACAGGATGCCCCCCTAATGGGTTCCCTAAAAAAAACAGGCAGCACTAGTACCTGTCTGTCAGCAGCTGATGATCAAAGAGCAAACACCGCTCCAGGTGAAACATGTAATATAATCCCCTTTCTGAATCACAGGGTGCAGGTCCAGTCCATGACCTGGGCATAGTAGAGGATATCAAAGGAGGGTTGACTGCACTCAAAACTTGAGAAGAAAATTAGCTTAATTGTATAAAATCAACAAAAATAAATAAATCACAGACCCACAATACAAAAAGACAGCAGGATGGTTAGCGCTTTTCTTGAAGAATTCACTTAACGTAGAAGTAAACCCTTCTATCGTTTTCAGCCAAGGAAGCTGCCATCTTGACCTCTGTTTACTCTTCAACTACCATGATGCTGCACATGTGATCAGTTATGACACCAGCCATTGGATGGTTTCTCAGTGTGGTTGAGAGCACATCTAATGGGACTGTTACATTCCCGGCACGTGCCAGAAATGTAACTGTTTTTTGAAACTGTTAAATAGATATTTTTATTTCAGCTTTAATCATAACCTTGAATGCACATGTAAAGTTAACCCTTAAATACAAAAAGCTGGATGTAAAAGTCCCATTGTCACGAATATTGGCTCTCTCAATAAACAAATTAGCCAATGGCTAGATGGTAAACTACAACCCTTTGCCCAGGATCTACCCAGTTTCTTGAGAGACACCAATCATTTACTTCCTATAATGGAAGATGTGGCATGGAGGGACAACTTTATTTGGATAACTTGTCATGTCGCAAATCTTTACTCATCCATACCCCATGACTAGGCATCTGTTGTGATTTCATTTTTCTTGAGTAAACATACAGAGCTGTCCCAGAATTTGTATGTATTTGTTTTGGAGGTTTTAGAGTAGCTATTAACACACAACTTTTTTTGTTTTTGATTGCGTTTACTATCTCCATATGTATGGGACTGCAATGGGGGCCAGTTTTTGCCCTCACTCACCAACCTGTGATGTTCTTTTTTGTAGATTGTATACAATAAAGCTAATTTTTTTCTTAAGTTTGGAGTGCAGTCAACCCTCCTGTGATACCTTTCTGTCAGCACTCAGCCTTTACACCCGGCAGCAGGAGAGAGTGAGAGCCCTGAGCATCAGTCAGCTCACATATATAAAGGTGTAGGGCATGGGTGCTCAACCTGTGGCCCTCCAACTGTTGTAGAACTACAATTCCCATCATGCCTCTGCCCTCAAGGGTCATGCTTGTAACTGTCAGCCATGAGGCATTGCAAGGATGACAGTTACAAGCATGACCCTCAAGGGCAGAGGCATGATGGGACTTGTAGTTCTGCAACAGCTAGAGGGCCACAGGTTGAGCACCCATGGTCTAGGTACAGTTTAGACCAGGCTACTAGGTACAATGTGGACTAAGGCATGGAAACTTTATCCCACCCAAAGCTCTATAAAGTCTTTGAGCTCCAGTTTTTTGAGAGGAGCTCCAGGCTCCCCCTCCCCCCAAAAATGTTTTTTTTTTAAAGTCAGCTGTAGTCTTCTAGAAATTGTGAAGTCTCCCAGTATGCTGTGGAAGCAAGAAGGGGCAAAACTTTCAGCCCAGTTCGCAGTGGCGAACTAAGCCGGAAGTGAGAGCGGGGAACCTGTCAAAACCAGGTATGAGCTCCCCTCCAAAAGGTGCCAAATTTGGAAGCAGAAAGGGGAGGAGGCAGACAAGAAGAGCTTCCACTTTTGGGTGGAGCACCGCTTAAAGTTAATGACACCTCAAATACAGGTTGCAAATGCAGTCCATTTGCCCTCACTGGATTGCAGGGTACAGAAGTACCATGCCATGCAGTTGCAGTGAGTTTCCAAAAGTAATCCATGAACCACGTTTGGTGTAGTGTGGTGCGATTTCAGCCCATTTAAAATGAATGGGCTGAAATCCCACTGCACAAAACTGCATGTGAATCACACAAGCATGCACGGCTCATTCCTGTGCAATTACCAGTGTGAACCAGCCTTAAATCCAGAGAAGAGGAAGCTAGTGAGGACCATCTCAGACAATTAGTACTGTCATTGATCACAGAGCTCGCTTCGGTGATCACTGCGTGCCTTAATTGTCGGTTTAGTATAATGCAGACAGTTTTGGGATGAAAAGCGCTTATTACTGACTCTTCACTAATCCAAATCACAAAGTGCGTCCGTTCTGTATGTGATGTTTTCTCACTGTGTGATAATATAGTATGGGAGCTCTGATTACAGTTTGTGCATCTGCTCTTTAATGTATCCCCAGATATACTGCAGTGTTTCCAGCTTCTACTTAGAGCAACCAGATGTTCACGGCCTTCTTCTGGAGAGCGAGGAATTCTTCGCCGGTATTAAGGTGAATTGTAAAATCATGTTTTATGGCCGATGGTTACTGGATGACACGTAGTCCAAAAACACTCTTTGTTCTGGAATAATTACAGCACTAAAATGCCATTCCTCCTTAAAGGAACAATAAACCTGAATGGCAGCTTAAAGTAGCTAAAAGATGAACTAAAAGCCTTAATTATAGAAGAACACTGGCTAACAATGTGTGCATCTGAACACGGGAGTTTTTCACAAATACCTAAATTTAAAAAAAATACTGCATACCACTGGATGGAGCTGACAATCATAGGAGATACTCATATCACAAACAATATGGCGACTAGTTGTGTCTGTGCAAGGGCTTAAAGGAGAAGTAGGGCCAAAGCTCTTTTGGCCAAAGTTGTCTTGTAGGTCCCAGGAGTGCACTTAGTTCTGCTCTCCTGTGACTCGTATTCAGCCGACAGTGAACTAGAGCCCCCTATTGGCTAAACATTTGACATGTGCAATTCGTTTTTCGTCAAAATTCGTCATATTCGTAAATTTGGAAACATCCGAATTAACAAAAGATCGTTGAACACATTTTTTTTAAAAACAAACTTTCTAATAGAACGAAAATTCGATAAAATGCAAATCTGGAATCTGAAAACCAAAAAATTCAAAAAAATTCAAAATTTGAAAATCCGAAAGAATGCAAATCAGAAAATGCGAAAATCAGAAAGAATGAAAATCCAAAAATTTAAATGAAAATCAGAAAATTTCAAAATCAGAAAGAACAAAAGTCAGAAAATAAGAGTGAAAATCAGAAAATTCAAAAGCATGAAAATTCGAAAATAAGAACGAAAATCCCCCCCAAAAAAAAACATGGATAATTTTTATTATGATTAAAATATTACGTTTATTAGCCATTATTAGAGTTTTTTTATTATAATTATTTATTAATAATAAATAATAATATTAATAATAAAAACTATAATAATAGTTATAAACTATAAAATTATAAGTATTATTTAAATTTCCTTTCAAATTTGGCTGTTAGTGAACGTAAGTAATACAAATTTATCTGAAGTTATGAATTATCTGAAATAACGAGTGTCGGATAATTCGTAACTTCGGATAAATACGTATTTGTTACGTTCAGTCAAATTTGAAAGGAAATTCCAATACCTATAATTTAACAGTTTATAACTATTATAGTTTTTTTTATTATTTTCATTATTTATTATAATTATGACGTTCCAATCGTTTAGATGCAACATTCGTTATTTTGGATAATTATTACTATAGTTGCTATTATTATTATTATTTATGGTTAATAAACTAAATACTTTAACCACTTCCCGCCTGCCCCATGGCGGATTGACGTCCGAAATGTGGCTCCGTTATCCTGTCTGGATGTCATATGATGTCCAGCATGATAAGCCGCGATCATGCGCTCATAGGGGGACATAGCACGGTAATCGGTGGGGCTGTGTGTCACTCTGACACACTGTATTTCCGATCATTGTAAAGAGCCTATGATGTAGGCTCTATACCACGTGATCAGCTGTAGTTGTCCATGTTCTACAATACACAGCCCAGGAATGACTATCAATCATAATGCTCCGCAACGGCAAGCACTGATTGGTCAGCTAAACCATGTGACTGTGCTGACCATTTAGAAGGGCATCTAAGGCTTTTTCTTCCAGTAAGGTGTCCCAGAAGAAAGGAGTGCTTCTCATTGGTCAGCGTGGTCATGTAGCTGCAGTGACCAATGAGTTCTTGCTATTGTGAGCATTATCATGGATACTTACCCTGGGGGGCAATGTATTGTGATGTACGGGCCACTAGACATGTGCAAAAGGAAAAAAATTGTTTAGTTTCGTTTCGTTTTAATTCGTTAATTCATTAATTTCGTTTAGTTATATTCGTTAACTTCCTTAAATTAGTTTTCGGATTTCGTTTAGTTTTCTACCGAATTCGAAAAATCGGCCACATTCGAAAATATTTCAACCAAATTCGAAAATATTTCTAACGGATTCGAAATGATTTCAACCGCATTCGAAATGATTTCAACATGATTCGACATTATTTCAACCACATTCGAAAATATTTTGTGACCCGACTTTAGGGCCATGTATCTCGAGGTCACTTGGTGCTAGAAACTCCAAATTTGGATATGTTGTAGTGCTCATCCTATTGTATTTGCATACCAAATTTGGGGTTTCTAGCTATAAGTGACCCCAGGATATGTGGCCCCAAAATCGGGTCGCAAAATGTCATTCTCTGCTCTAATAACTAATAACATTTTGCGACCCGATTTTGGGGCCACATATCTCGGGGTCACTTATAGATAGAAACCCCAAATTTGGTATGCAAACACAATAATACTAGCACTACAAAATATCCAATTGAATTGAAGTGTCTAGCACCAAGTGACCCCGAGATACATGGCCCTAAAGTCGGGTCACAAAATATTTTCGAATGCGGTTGAAATAATGTCGAATGCGGTTGAAATAATTTCGAATCATGTCGAATTCATTCGAATTCATTCGTTATATTTCTTTTTTCTTTTTTTTATTCGGACATTCGGATGCATCCGAATGTCCGAAAGATGCAAAATTTGGCCGAATTTAGTTACGAAACGAATTGCACAAGCCTACGGGCCACTACACAGGCTACACGGGGTGCCACGGCTGCTATGTGCCAAAAAGGGTGTGCATAATAATTTGAGTTAGTTCACCTTTACTATTTTTGTGAAAAGGTGAACTTACCCTTTAGGACCCTGGTGCCCAACCTGTGGACCGAGGGCCACATGCGGCCCTCTGGTATGTGATGTGTGGCCCTCTGTCCTTTAGCAGTCTGTAGTGTGAACACTGATTAGGGTAATAGCATTGAGCTCTACTATTCTCATGTAACATGTTCCCCCATTGTCTTATGCATCATATCCCCAGCCAACAACGTACAGTGGAACCTTGGTTAACGAGTAACGCAGTTAATGAGCCTTTTAAAAGACGGGCAACTTTTTTTTTTTATTCTGACTTGGTTTGCGAGTGTTGTCTCACAAAACGAGCAGAATTCAAGCTACTGAGGTGTGCAGTACCACAATTGGCCAGAGGTGTGGGGGGCGCCGGGGACACTCGGAACGGTTCGGAGCCGTTCGGAAATACTCAGAATCACTCGGAAATACTCAGAAACACTCTTAAATGCTCTGTTCCCAAGTGCTCCGAGGCTTTCCGAGTTCAGCCGAGATGTCTCTGAGTATTTCCAAGACTCTCCAGCACCCCTTACCTCTGGCCACATGCGGTATTGCATGTAATAGAAGTCAATGCGGAACGAATTATCTTAGTTTCCATTGACTTCTATGGGATAAACCCGCTTTGTTAACAAGCATTCTCCTGGAACGGATTATACTCGTAATCCAAGGTTCTACTGTATCTTGTCCTCACCGTCTGACCCTCATTTCCTCTATTAGGTCTGCAGTTCCTGACAGTCCTTTCAAGCATTACATATATTGAACATTATGTGCGGCCCTTTGGTGATGTCAGGGGCCGCATTTGAGGCCCCCTTTAGCTCGAAAGTTGACAACCACTGCTTCAACCACTTCAGCCCCCGAAGGATTTGCCCCCTTCCTGACCAAGCAATTTTTTGCGATATGGCACTCTGTTGCTTTAACTGACAGTTGCGCAGTCGTGTGACGCTGTACCCAAACAAAATTGACGTCCTTTTTTTTTCCCCACAAATTTCTTGCCTTTCTTTTGGTGATATTTGATCATCTCTGTGATTTATATTTTTTACGCTATAAACAAAAAAAGAGCTACAATTTTGAAAAAACCCAATACTTTTAACATTTTGCTATAATAAATATCCCCCAAAAAAATTATTCATCAGTTTAAACCAATATGTATTCTTCTACATATTTTTGGTTAAAAAAAAAACACAATAAGCGTATATTGATTGCTTTGCGCAAAAGTTATAGCATCTACAAAATGGGGATATATTTATAGCATTTTTATTATTGTTTTTTACTAGTAATGGTGGTTATCTGCGATTTTTAGCAGGACTGTCACATTGCGGCAGAGAGATCGGACACTTTTGACACTTCTTTGGGACCAGTGACATCTATACAGTGATCAGAGCTATAAATAGCCACTGATTACTGTATAAATGTCACTGGCAGGAAAGGGGTTAACACTAGGGAGCGATCAAGGGGTTAAGTGTTCCCTAGAGAGGTGTTTCTGTGAAGGGACGGGACTGACTGGGAGTAGAGAGAGATCGCTGTTCCTGATCACCAGGAACAGCAGATCTTTCTCTTTCCTCCCCTGTCAGAACGGGGATCTGTCTGTTTACATTGACAGATCCCCGTTCTGGCTCTCTGTGGAGTGATCGCAGGTGGCCGGCTGACATCACGACTGCTGACCACGCACATTGGCTCCATTGTCAGGCCATGGGCGCACCCCCTACAGGTCCTAAAGTGGCCGACGTCCACCTATGGCGATTCGCCCAGGAGAGCCATCCTGCCGCTGTATAATGACAGCGGCTGGTCGGCAAGCAGTTAAAGTGTTTGTTTTTTTTTTATCCTAGCATTATTACTAATGAAATTCAAAAACGAGTATACATGATCATGATCAATTTATCAAAAATATTATTTTTTACTGTAATATTTTATGCCTCAGTTTGTGGCCATTGCCATCATGACTGTAGGCATGTGAAGCCCAATCAAGATTGCTTCCTGGATTCGTTTTGGAGAGGTGCATGCTGGGAAACCAACATGCACCTCTCGATCTCGCGCATCAGCAATTCACTGGCCCTAGCGCCAATTGTTTCTAAAGTTGCCGTGACAACGGGCGGCAACGGAGGAAGGTCCCGCCCCATTGTTATGGCAACAAAACAGTACTGCCCACAGACTCCTGGGAAATGATGACACATCAATTCCCAGGAGCACAGGCAAGGGAGGAAGTGACGAGGAGCTCCGCGGACCAGGAAGTGGCAGATTAGGAGGACTGCATAGCAACAGGGCGATTCTGGTAAGTATAAAAAAAATTTCCTCCAAATGTTTTTTTTATAGGATTAGAGGAGTCAGCTTCTGAAAAAAAAAAATTTCAAGGTGAAACCCTGCTTTAAGGATAGATCCGTTAAGGTGCGTGTCCACTTATTTTTCAGAAAGATTAGAACTGCCAGGTTTTTACTGCTATCCAGGGCTCTGTTGAAGGTTTTGTGAAGGGAAATCGATCAAACCAAGCCCCAAATAGCAGAAATAAGCTGGCAGGAATTTGAATCCCGTCTCACTCTAGAAAAACAGTTTTTTGGCTTGATGCACACTTTAACCCCTGGTCCACCACGGTACGTTTATAGACGTCCTTGTATTCAAGGGGTTCAATCAAGCTTGGTATGGATTTCTAGAGCCTTTGATGGGCTTTTACATAAAAATAAAAATAAAGTATCTAGTTAAAACTTGTAGGTGAAGTTTTCATTCTCCTCTAACTGTCCTATGAGGCTGCACGACCCCTGACCCTCTGGCTGGACAGTGATGATTGGCCCTGTGCTGATCACATGCACTCTCCCAAAAAAAGAAACTCTCTAGCAATACACACCAAACGGAGCATGTGCAGAGTGCCCCCAAGGCTCTGTACTATCAGGAGATAGATTGGGGACTGTGGAAGAAGGGGAGGATCAGAGAAGACAGGATCAAACAGCCTTTTTACACAATGCAGAGAATTAACCCCTTAGGTTCCACAGTGAGTATAACAAGCATGCTTTACTGCATATACAGACTGATTTTACTGTTGTTAATAACAATTTAAAATGCATAAAATAATTTACATGCACATATCTTATAGGAAAATTGTTGTTGAAATGAAAGGTCTGGTGACAGGGTCTTTTTATGCATGGCATTTATAATAGCTACACCAAATGCTCATATTTTTATCGGTTTTTATTGCTGACAGTTGCAGCCTGAAGCTCTGAGCATCGCAGAAGACGGACGGGAATACAGAATGGCGGTAGAGAGTACAGTTCCCATTGCCTGCCCAGAGATGAGCCAGTTACACAACGACTGTAGGGTGACCCTGAAACTGCGCACAGCCAGCCAAGGTACAGAATGGGGTGATAAAAACTTCTCATTATCATTACATACCTTGTTGTAGACCCAGAGATATCATCATTAGCTCTCATAGTTACATAGTAGGTAAGGTTGAAAAAAGACACAAGTCCATCAAATCCAACCTATGTGTGTGATTATATGTCAGTATTATATTGTATATCCCTGTATGTTGTGGTCGTTCTTATCGTGCTTATCTAATAGTTTTTTTTGAATTATCGATGCTCCCCGCTGAGACCATCGCCTGTGGAAGGGAATTCCACATCCTTGACGCTCTTACCATAAAGAACCCTCTACACAGTTTCCGGTTAAATCGCTTTTCCTCTCATTTTTAAATGCCCTTTCATGGTGATGTTTTATCTCTATTGTGGGGTCACCAGTGGAGTATTTGTACTGTGCTTCTCTATGCAATGCAGGCAAAATTAGAGAGCAAAAATTTATTGATTTCCCTATTCATGGTACCAGCATGGATGGAGGAATCGCCACCGGTTGCATCTGAGAGGATGCAGTCACTGCTTGGCTGATGATTTTCCATCTGGCACAATCAATTTTTGGCCTGTTCACACTAATCAGTGTTTGATGCGCTTTTGGTGTATAACCTTTTGCCACCCGTGCTAAAGCTGAAAGACGGCTATAGCGTGGGCATACATTGCCGGGAGGGCTTCCATGTACGTCCTCCCATGCATATGATGCCTGCACGCCCCCTGCGGGGGGGGTGGCGCACGCAGTTCGCTCCGTGATCAGCGAGTCCATGAGACTTTCACTTCTATTTTAAACTGAATGGGTTGTTTTACAAGATGATCATTTACAATCACTTTAACCACTTGCTGACCAGCCATCGCACTGATACGGCAGCAGGTCACACCTGTATGTCGGTCCGTGCATTTGAGATTGCGGACGAACGCACGCGCGCCAGCTGCACACCGTGGGAGCGGGTCCGGTGGACTCAATGTCCGCCGGCCATCCATGATCACTGTATACAGAGGCAGTCATTGTCGTTGTCATTGCAAACAAGGCAGATCCCCGTTCTGACAGGGGTCATCTCAGAGATCTGCTGTTCCTAGTAATCGGGAACAATGATCTCTGTCATGTTCCAGGTAGCCCGTCCCCCCTACAGTTAGAACACGCTGAGGGAACACATTTAACCCTTGATCGCCCCTAGTGTTAACCCCTTCCCTGCCAGTGCCATTTATACATTGATCAGTGCATTTTTAAAGCACTGATAAATGTAATAATGTCACTGGTCCCCAAAAATGTTCATTTGGGGTCAGATTTGTCTGCAATGTCGCAGTTCCACTAAAAATCACAGATTCCCGCCATTACCAGTAAAAACAATAAAAAATTAAAATAAAAGTCCCTAAATCTATCCCATAGTTTGTAGACAGGATAACTTTTGTGCAAACTAATCAATAAGCACCTATTGCGATTTTTATTTTTTATTTTTTTACCACAAATATGTAGAAGAATATATATTGGCCTGAACTGAAATTTGTTTCTTCATATATATTTTTTTGGATATGTATTATAGCATGTTGTAAAGTACTGTGCAAACTGTTGGAGCTATATAAATCCTGTATAATAATAATAATAATAAAAATAATATCAGAAAGTAACATTTTTTTTAATTTTTTTCAAAATTTACAGTCTTTTTTTATTTATAGAGCAAAAAATAAAAACTGCAGAGGTGATCAAATACCACCAAAAGAAAGCTCTATTTCTGGGGAAAAAAGGACATCAGTTAAACGCCGCAATGCTGTATCGCAAAAAATGGCCTGGTCATTAAGGGGGCAAATCCTTCCAGGCTGAACTATAGATAAAACCAAAGATTTGAAACCTTTAACATTTATTTCTAAGATTATTTACATTGTGCTGATTTTTAGATTTTTTTTACATATTTATTATTTTCAAGGTTTGCACAGTTTTATGGTCTCCAGCAGGTTGACCTCTGTAGCAGGTCAAGTTCACCCTTAGGCACAGGCATTGTATTTCACAGGCACAGATATCGGCAATTGAAAACCAGTTAAACTTAACTGTTCCTTTTGAGAAGTGAGACGAATCAGGTGAAGGAAATCGATGGTTTAGCCCCAGGTGACTGACAGTGAAGTTATGTGCGCTCCTTTAAATCATGTTCTATGAGCTCTCCAGTGTTCAGACACGCTGGAGGTCAGGAGGAGAAGCTGCAGGATGGATTCTGACAATGAGATTATCATCTTATGTTTGAAAAACAAATCTACCCAAAGGCATTGCTACATTAACCTTGTCTTGTTATCAGGTGAAGATAAATCACAACTAATAATAGCCAACGATTTATAAAAACTAAGTGCTCAGGATCTATTGACCAAATGAAATGAAGATCTGGTGTCTATGGAACTGTGCAAGACAATATTTCCATTAAACAGATCCCTCAACTTATAAAATTTTACCCAACTGCTATTCTTTTCCCTGGCAGTAGAACGGTTCATACAGCCACCTCTGTCAACCTGTGGGGCAATGGGATGGTCCATGTGGTCCCTGCCATTACCCTGAGGGGGAGTTGGAAGGTCCATGCAGTCACATTCATCACCCTGAGAGGCAAAGGGACAACCCTCGCAACTACCTCCATCGCCAGGAGGGGCAGTGGGACAGTCTATGTGAACTCCTAAATCACCCTGTGGGGCAGAGTGGCAGTCCATGCAGCCTCCTCCATTACCTCATGGGCCAGAAGGATGGTCCATGTGGCCCCATCCATTACCCTGAGGAAGAGTTGGATGGTCCATGCAGTCAGCTTCATCACCCTGAGAGGCAAAGGGATGACCCTTGCAGCTACCTTCATCATCATGAGGGGCAGTGGGAGGTTCCATACAGCATCCTCCATTACCATAAACGGCAGTGGGAGGTTCCATGTGGCCTCCCCCATCACAGACTGGGACAGAGGTATGGTCCATGGAACCTCCTCCATCGCCCTAAGGGGCAATGGGATAGACAATTTGGCCTCTAGCACCCTGAGGGGCAACCAGAGCCTCCTCCATCACCCAGTACAGCCAGACTTTCTTCATACCCTCCTCTATCACCCTTAAGGGCAAAGGAAAGGTCAGTGCTGCCTTTTCTATTATCCTGAGGGGCTGTAGTACAGTCAGTGCTGCTTCCTGAATCTCCCTGAGGGGCTGCAGTCCGTGCAACTTCCTCCATCACTTTCAGTGGTAGTGGGACGGTCTGTGTGGCCTCCTCCATCACCGTGTGGGACAGCAGCATGGTCCATGCACCCTCCTCCATCACCCTCAGGGGTAGTGGAATGGGCAATGTGGCCTCTGCCAGCATCCTGGGGGACAACTGAACTGGAGGACATCTGGTCCATGAGCCCTCCTCCATCTCACTGAGCTACAGCAGACCTTCTTAGCCTCCTCTATCACCATCTGGCCTCCCCCTTCACCGTGTTGGACAGAAGCATGGTCCATGCAGCCTCCTTCATCACCCTGAGGAGCAGTGGAATTAGCATTGTGGCCTCTACCAGTATCCTGAGGAACAGCCAGATGGTCCATCAGGCCTCCTCCGTTACCCTGAGGGGCAGTGGGATGGGCAATGTGGCCATCACCAGCACCCTAAGTCAGAATTTGTAGCCTTCTCTATCACCTTGAAGGACAAAGGGATTGTTAACACCGTAAACTCCATCACGCTGAGGGGCAGTTGGACAGTCAGTGCTGCCAGGGCAGTAGAATCATGCGGCTTCCTCTATCACCCTGAGGGGCAGCGAGATGGTCCATGCACCATCCTCCATTGCCCTGAGGCTGGATTCACACCTTTGATGATAGTTGGAGGGGTTGGGTTAGGGGAACTTCAGCAGGGGAGAATGCAGGCAGGGCTGACAACGCTGCTTGGGATTTCAGTGCAGTACAGGTAGGGTAGGGTTGTCAATACTGTACAGGAAGTTATGAGTTTGTTGGACTGACAGGATCATGGAGTTTGTTTTACTTGAAATGTTTTAAAAGTTACAATACATAGAGAAATGTGCAGGTATTGCAATGAATGTGTGTTTTATGCATACACTTTAATGAAGAGTTTGTATAGGTACGATGTATTAACCAATACCTAACTTCATGGAGTGCAAGGAACAATCTCAGAACAATCTCAGAATCATCAAAGGTTCTTACAGGCAACTCAAAGTATATAGAGACCAAAATTAGCTGCGCTACCTACCCCCACTGAGGCTATTACTGTTTCTGCAAGGAAATGAAAATGAATCAGATAATTCCAATAGATTAAGTGAAATCAGCTAGAACAATTCATATACAATCAAAATTAAGTGATAAATGCTCAAAAATTCAATATGATTAAATTAATATAGTGATTAATAACAGTTCATTATATTCAAAAAGTGAATAAATAATTATAAATGAATAAATACATTCATTAATTATTGACTATAAGTAAACTAATTTAAATGAATCATAATCAATAAATAAATACAGTGATTATTAATTATAATTAAATAAGATAAAAAAAAACTGTGACAAATTAATAAAAAATTATATCCATAAAGAATTATTTATGGATATAATTATTTATTATTTTTTATAAATTTTTTTAATAATTTTTTTTATAAAAAAATTTATAAATTTTTTTATAATTTTTTTATTATTTTTTTATTAATTTGTCACAGTTTTTTTTATAATTTTTATAAATTTTTTAAATAATTTTTTTATATTTTTTTATTAATTTGTCACTTTTTTTTATCTTATTTAATTATAATTAATAATCACTGTATTTATTTATAATTATTTATTGATTATGATTAATTTAAATTAGTTTACTTATACTCAATAATTAATAAATTTATTTATTCATTTATAATTATTTATTCACTTTTTGAATATAATCAACTGTTATTAATCACTATATTAATTTAATCATATTGAATTTTTGAGCATTTATCACTTAATTTTGATTGTATAAGAATTGTTCTAGCTGATTTCACTTAATCTATTGGAATTATCTGATTAATTTTCATTTCCTTGCACAAACAGTAATAGCCTCAGTGGGGGGTAGGTAGCGCAGCTAATTTTGGTCTCTATATGCATTGTATTTTGGATGTGTATCACATCCTGGTAGCTGCAGCTGTAACTGGGTTTTTGTTTTTTAATCTTTTAGATTAGGAGCGCAGTCATTTTTTTTCTCTTATTTATAGGCAACTCAAAGTGCCAAAAATGTGGCCATGTTATTATTCTGAACATATCAGTTCCTTGACAGGTTGACTTTGAACAGGAAAAAAATATTTTGATTGTTCCTGATACGGTAAACTTTGGATCCTATTCCAACGTATAAACATTTTAAAATGGGATTATTAAAATTTCCAGAAGAGAGTTAAACATCTGAACCTGGGCTGGACGACATTTCAGGTTTCTCTGAGTGACCTCATATTTATTTATCTTGGATACGATTTTCTGACCATGACCCACTTTCATTTTGGCAAGGCAGCCCTACTAATCTTTGGAAACTTGGTTTGTTTTGAACAGCTGAAGAAAAACATGACTCAGATCTGGCCCTTTCCTCCTGCGAAGTGGACCTCCTGCCATCGCCCTGCCAGAACGGAACGTGCGGTCACGCTGTCCTCTATTACACGGCGGTCATAGACTTTGCAGAGGATGGGAACAAAGTGACCAGTATTGTAGCAGATCCTATAGACAGCGCCAACTTTCTGTGGAGCGGCTACGTCCCGGATGTGATACAGGTGCTACAACTGAGAGTTATGGGGGGGGGTTATGAATTCAGATAGCAAGAAAAACATAGTAATACAATAAAATAGTTCTATGTTAGTGCCTGTGTTGTGTTAACGTAAAAATTGCATTTAAAAAAAATGGTGGCCACCTGCACACAGACATCGACTCCCTGTTGGATAAATGTAATGAGATGGGTAAAAGATGGCTTCAGCTCCTGTTCTCTACCTGTAGAGAACTCCTCAGATGTGTTTCACCCTTTTTTTTGGGCTTAACCGTAGAGGCCTCAACAATTAAGACCCGAAAAAGACGAAACGTATCTGGAGAATTCTCTACTGGGAGAGAACAGGAGCTGAAAGCCACCTTTTTACCCATCTCATTACATTTATGCAACAGGGAGTCGGTGTCTGTGTGCAGGTGGCCACCATTTTGTTGAAGTCTACTGGAGCCAGACTATTCTGTCTTGGACTAGTCTTTTTGTTTCAAGGTTTTTATTAACATTTTCACCTTTGGTTTAACAACAATACAAAGATATATAAGCATTATATCAATTGCACCGTACCGGATGCTCATGTCTCTAAGAAAAGACAATGGGTACTTCGTTATTGACACTAAGCCCTTGTACACACGATCGGAGATTCCGACGGAATGTGTCCTATCGGACCGCTTTGTTGGATAATCAGACTGTGTGTGGTCTGCATCGGACTGTTTCCATCGGAGTATCCGACGGACCAAGTTTTCCAACTTGTCCGTAAAATTTTCAGACAAAATGCTTCGATCGGACATACTCCGATCATGTGTAGCCTACTCCGACGGACAAAGTGCCACGCATGCTCAGATCAAATTCCTAGACCAAAGCTATTGACTACTAGCCTGAACGTAGTCCCGTCATAATGAAATAACGTCATCACGTTCTGAACGATCGGATTTTCCGACAACTTTGTCCGACCGTGTGTATGCAACAGTTTCGGACAAAATCCGTCGGACAGACTCCGTCGGACAAAATCCAATGGTTTTGGTTGTCAGAATGTCCGACCGTGTGTACAAGGGCATAGATGGTACTCATTGAGCTCCTTATTAAGCATGAAAAAAAATTGTAAAGTAGGAAAAGGAAAGAAAAGAGAAGGGGGGGAGGGGGAGGACCCCTGGCTCTGGTCCGTGCCTCCTGAAGGCCCCTCAGACCGGAGCCGTGTAAGGGGGTCTCCAGTCAGAAAGCTAATCCACTGACCCCAAACGTTTTCAAACACCTTTATTTTGGCCCCAGTCTTTTAATATACTAATCCGATCAACACAGGTTTGGAGGGACATTTTTGCTGTACTATTTTTTTTTGAGGGGGGGGGGGGGTACTAAAAAAAATTGCACTGCTGTGATTTTTGTAACAAAATGTTTGCAAACCAAGGCTTCTGTGGGGTAGAGTTGGGGATCAACGAAAAAGTCTTCCAACAGGATGAAAGTATACCATGATCCGTGCTCATTTAGACTTTCAATCGGGGGGGGGGGGGGGGTTAAAGCTGCATTTTTTGCACCCCCCCAACTGTTTCCCCTTAGGCTGCAAAGCCAGTGGACAGTTTTATCTGTACAAGGTATGAACATATAAAAAAACAACAACAGTTAGGCCCCTTTCACATGGTACACTAAAAACAAACAATTAACCTATCATTTTACCACCTCCCAACTTCTCTCCTAAAGCCTACCATACCAGCGGAGGGGGCTGTTCACATACCACCCATGGAAAATTTAATGTGGCGTGTTGAGTTGTCAGATAGCACACATGTCAAACTCATCCATTCAAATACATAGGGCTATGTGGTTAGGTGGTCACAAAAAAAAAAAAAGGATAGGTATTCAGGAGTTAGCAGGATCCCCTCCTCAACACCCGACAGCAGATGATTAGTTGCCCTCTGAAAATCCATCCATCGCAGATTCCTTTTAGAGAAAGAATAAGTGTGTGAACTTATTCTTAGACAGACCCCAAAAAATTGGAGAAAATCATTATTTTACGTAGGCATGCCAAGGCTTAGCAGGTGCCACATGTTAGAGTTAGAGCATAGAGTTAGTGAGTAATAAACAGGATGTCCCAAAAGTCGCCATACCTTGGGCAAAATCGACATTTTGGCCACCTCTTTCTACACACATCTCTTTTAGAGCAGATGTCTCCAAACTTTCTAAACAAAGGGCCACTTTACTGTCCTTCAGGCTTTAGGGGGGGGGGGGGGCGACTGTGGCTAGTGGAAGTAGCATCAATGCCCCATCATTGGTGTTTGAGGGAGGAATAGTGTCCTATCATTGGTATCAAATGGATGAATAGTGCCCCATCATTGGTTTTAATAGGAGGAATAGTCCCCCATTGTTAATATCAATGAGAAGAATAGTGCCCCCATTGATGGTGTCAATAGAGGGAATGGCGCTCCATGATTGGTGTCAGTTGGGGGAATATTGCCCCAAGAGTCAGATAAAATCAAGCAAGGGGCCACATCCGGCCACTAGGCCGCAGTTTGGAGACCACTATTTTAGAGTATCTGAAAGTATAAAAAAATATATAAAGCAAATATATAAATATAAAAAAAATATTACAAATGTAAAATATAATATAAAATATATGATATATTATATGATATAAATGATATGCTATATTTGTTCATTTTTTCCTATGTGTGGCGACTTTTGGGACACCCTATATATTAGTTTCATGTCAATGTCTGTATTAGCATAAAAAACTACATTGCTGTCATGTGTGTCAATTTGTTGTAATGAAATATTTTCTTAGATTGCAGTGAAGGACGTTCCGGGGGCTTACTGCTACTCGTTCACCGATCCCCATATTGTTACCTTCGATGGCAGGTCAGAAGATATCTAAAAAAAAATCAATGAAACCGTTTAAAATAACATTTACACACATAAATATACACACAAACGTATAAACAAACACACATCATACACACAATCACAAACACAGAGCATCATTTTTAGGAACACAGTTTTTGATCCAAATGTTCTCTGCAACTCAATGGGTGTGAATGATCTAAAAAAATAAAAATAAAAATAGTTGTTGTTATATCATTGAAATTCTGGGCACTTTAGGTTTAGACTATGGAGGTTTTTAGACATCCAGGGGGACACCGCCCCCCCTTGTGACATCATCGACCGAGGGGATGCTGGGTCGATGATGTCAGAAGGGGGCGGTGCCACCTGGTCATGTCACCTGGTGTCTCCACCTCCTTAGTTATTTAAGAGCTGTCAAACGGCAGTCGGCGGAAGCCTTCGTTAGGGCCGGATTTTTTTTTTCTTTGGGGTCGGCAGTGGCAGCGGGCATCGTGATTGACAAGGATCTACATTAGGAGGCATTTTTTTAAATAAAGGACTTGTCAAAAACTGCCTACTGTTATTTTTTACACAACACTTTTTATTTGGTGAATGAGTAGGGGTACTACGTATTACTATTAAGATCAGACCCCCACAACCACCGTCCAGGGTTGTGGGGAAGAGGCCCTTGTCTCCATCAACATGTTGAGGGCATGTGGCCTGGTATGGTTTGGGGGGGCACTCACTGCCCCCCCTTTCTTGACCTGCCAGGCTGCGTGCTCGGATAAGGGTCTGGTATGGATTTTGAGGGATACCCCAGAACAAAATAAATAAAAATTAAAAATGGCATGGGGACCCCCCCTGGAAATCCATACCAGACCTCTGGTATTGATTTTGAGGGGAACCCCTGAACAAAATATTAAAAAAATGGCATGGGGTCCCCCCTAAAATCTATACCAGGCTCCCTTATCTGAGCATGCAGCCGAATAGGTCAGGAAAGAGGGGGGACAAGCGAGTGCCCACGTCCCCCGAACCATACCAGGCTTGTCTCCATCAACATGTTGATGGAGACAAGGGCCTCTTCCTCACAACCATGGTCGGTGGTTGTGGGGGCTGGGGGAGAGTCATTTTTTTTTCCTTTTTTTCATTGCCGGCATTCTTTATACATGTCGCACCCGAATTGCATTTTTTCTTCTTTTTTTCATTGCAGGAATTATTTTTACAAGTTGCACCCAAATCGCATCTATATCATACAGGTGAGAATTTCGTGCGACTTTTGAGGGTTTACATTGAGATCTATGACCCTCAAGTCGCATGAAAGGTGGGCCAAAGTAATGCAGGAACTACTTAAAAGTCACACAGATATGATAGAGAAACATGGGGTGCGACTGGTCATGCGCCTTTGGGGTCCAAAGTCGCATGCATGGAGCCTTAGGGTAAAGCTAGATGTAGATTTGATTTCAGATTATATCTTATCTATTGATTGATAAACATTACAGAAATCTTTCATAGTAACAAATAAAATGTGTCTTTTGCAGGTATTATGACAACTTCAACACTGGAACCTTTGTCCTGTATAAGAGCACCTCCCGTGACTTCGAAGTCCACGTGCGGCAGTGGGACTGCGGGAGTGTTGACCACCCAGCGTCCTGTAATTGCGGCTTTGTAGCCAAGGAAGGGGGTGATATGATTACCTTTGATATGTGTAGCGGACAGCTACACGAGTCCCAGCCGCACCTCTCCGTCAAGAGTCAGGATTCTACAGAGCCAGGTTTTCGGATTACAGAGTCTTACCTT